>NC_137830.1:46094385-46531885 GCF_963921795.1 Nannobrachium achirus
TTGATAGATCATCTTATTTTCCTTTGCTTTTTCTTTGGAAATGTTTTGTTTTTATTATCCTGTCACTTGTTGTGCAGCACTTTGTGGTTCATGTCTAGAAAGGTACACATAAAGTTATTATTATTATTATTATTATTATTACTTACATGCAAACCGCAGATTTAACTTGCTGCTTAACTGGCTACTTCCAAGTGCATGAAATGAGTAATCATCCACTTAAAGCTGTTATTTTATCCAATATGTATGGTAGAGTATCTTTACTTTGACAATAGACATCCCACAACCTTAATTAGAATCGCCCCGTGTGTGTGTGTGTGTGTTTCCATCTGTAACTCCACGTTCAGCAGTTGTTCAATTGTCTAAAAAACATAATACAAAAATCAATAACGCATGTACCTTGCCCAACATCAACTTTATCACCTTCAGATGTGTCTCTACTTCTCATAATCCCCAAATGTTTAAAATATTTTCCCAAATTTTGGCCTGTAGGCGGCTTTGTCCTGTGATGCGAATTACATCACAAATGGGCGTCACCAAGCAGCACACTCCCAGTCCGGGGGCACTTCCAGAGAGAGCAAAATCACAGTCTGTCTGCTTCACACCAAGGGGGACTAACAGGCACACACACAAAGGGGCCAGGCCCCCGCAGGGGGCTGTAGGCTAGTCATTATTAACAACGAATAGACACGTACTGTATGTACAATATACATATACTGTACATTATCAAAATGTTTAAAAAAGAATTACACAATACTAGTAAGATGCCTCAGGGCGAGGTCGCGCCATGTCTTGGCCGTCTGTCCAGTGATGTATATCAGACCAGTTTTATATGGAGATAAGCAAACATGCTTACTTAGTTATTCGTTATGTGAAAATCCTATGACGTCTATCAAATCTGACAAGCCACACAGATATGCTGTCTTCCTCCATATATGGGCATTCCCATATGAAGTCCTGTTAGATATGGGCTTAATATTGATGACATCAGGGATCTCCATATATGGGCATGAAAGGATTCTGTTAGAGTGGTTCCCATGTCATCATAACATACAATACATTTTATGCCCATACATGGAGATCCCTGTCTGAACCAGCCACACCACTGTGATGTCACCTGTTTATGCCCATATATGGAGATCCCTGCTCTGAGTATCTGACTGTGATGTCACAGTGATGTGTCAGGGGAACCACAGTGTCAGGCATGACATACAGACAGACAGACAGACAGACAGACAGACAGACAGACAGACAGACAGACAGACAGACAGACAGACAGACAGACAGACAGAGATACAGTATGTGGACTAGATGTGCCGGTTTCCATATAGTTAAAGGATAACTTTGTTTTTTTTACAACAAGGGTTCATATTTTAGATTGTAATTAGAGAAAAGAAAAAGTGAGTGTTAAAATGTTTTCATTTGCTTCACTCTATTGTTTTATCGCGTTTACCGTGCTAAAATGTGGGGCATGCGTACTCATGGGGGCATGCGTACAAGTGGCTAAATATGTCTTTTTAGACACAATACGCCAGCAGTTTCTTTACTGCTATTTACTTTAACACTTCTAGCCCCCATAAGTCACATCCAACCATGAAAGGTTGCGTTGTATCTTGGGAATGGGCTTATTCTGTGTAAAATGACATATTTAGCCACTTGTACGCATGCCCCCAACCACTGAAATAAGAATCTCTAAAACAATAGAAATGAATTTAAACTGTACACTGTTACACTGTATGGTTTTTGTTGTTTTTGGGTTGTCTTGGGTGACTTGTTGTTGTCTTGTTGTTGTGGGTTGATGTTTTTGTGTGTAATAAGGCTGAGAGTGCTCCTGGCACAAGCATTTCATTGTATGTCTGTACCTGTATGGATGTGACTAATAAACCTAAACCTAAACCTAAAACCTGAAATAATTTTAACACTCATCTTTTATATTCTTTAATTACAATCTAAAATATGAACCCTTGTTGTAAAAAAAACAAGTTGTCCTTTAACATCATCAACAACATCTGCAGTGGTTGGATGTGGTCTCCCTACTCCTCCAGGCAGACAACGGACATAAAACTTGAGAAAAGTGCAATTTTCTTTCAAGGCTTTGCTTTGTTTCACAGACCAAATTTGTGTTCTTGTTCCTGTTGGCTACATGCCAACACAAACTGGGTCTTATATCCCAAGTGCAGACAATTAGACTGTTTTAGGCTGAATTACAGTTTAAGGATGTTCTCGGTCAGCCCAAATAGGCGTTTGAATTGACCTGCTTGAGCAAGTATGTAAAAATATAGTTACTTTTTTAGCAGAGGAAAATCAACACTGCTGTAAACACAGCACCGACGCGGTTGTGTTGCTCATTTCCAATGGTGGTGATTTGAGCAGTCATGGTTAGGCCTAGAATTATTGAACGCTTTAACCAGTGAAAAATAGCAGATATACAAGCTCACAGCGCGGCACCGAGTGCCGCGCTGCGAGCTTGTAGATCTGCTATTTATGAAAAAGTCGTGAAAATGTGTGCAAATCTTTGAATATTATGTCTTTTCAAAGCGAACGTTTGTAAATCAAATTTTGCTTCTGGGCGGTCCCCTGGAACTAAATATTTTGAGATGGGGGTCCGTGGCCAAATACATATCATTTTGGGGGTCCTTCACATGAAAAGGTTTGAGAACCACTGACATAGTCTCTCAAGAACAGACTAACTGAGCTCCATTTGAGTGAAAAGGACCTTTTCTTTGACGATGGTTAGCCAGATTGCTGAGATAGAAACATAGGTTTTTCAAAAAACCTCAGAAGCATTCAAAAGACACTCGATTTTTCAAAAATAGCAGATCTACAAGCTCGCAGCGCGGCACTCGGTGCCGCGCTGTGAGCTTGTATATCTGCTATTTTTCAATAATGATACACAATAATGTGTACCCGTTCGAAATGGGTTAAAAAGGGGACCTGACCAGTGTAACAATGGCCGCCATGTCACCGGCATTGGGGTCGGAAGTAAAAATCCCATGAATTTTCTCCAGATTTTTCCAGAACCCTTACAAATCCTTATATGAACAGTTTTAAGCTTAATTGGAATCAAGCCAACCAGCATGCTGATGAATCATGACCATAAATCATTTGATTCCGTTCATGAAGAGAATTGGAAAACGCAAAAAACTGTAGCCTACTGTTTATAGCTAGCTTCTTTTAAATTGTAATTGTTGTCGTTATTATAGTGTTTATAGTGTGGTGGGTAGTGAAGTATTTTTCAATAAAATACGTTTTTCTTTAAACTAGATTGATCGCATACAGACTTGTGGCTTCAACAGGAGCAGATAGTGTTGTTTTCAAACAGAAAGTTTTTCATCCGTAACCACATTCAACCTGGCGTCTCTATATTTTGAGCGACAATTACATCTTTTTGCAGAAACAAATGGCAAAAAAGCAGATCTACAATATACTGTAGATGGACTGCTATTTCCATCGTGTGACGCTGTTATAGGCTACGACATCAAATTTTAAAATAGGAGTGGTTGATGGTGTGCACATGAAGGCTTCATCATTACAGTGTGCAAAACACTTGTGTTTTGGCTGAGTTATTGTGACATAATGAAGGTAAATCCAGGCAACTGATAATTGATTGATTGATTGATTGAAGGCTTTATTAGAAGTTTGCATAGGACAATGTACAGTTTCATGACGGTACAGTTCACTGGTACAAGGTCTACTAAAAGGAGATCCATGAAAAGACTAAGCTTATTTCAACAGGAAACCATTAAAGTATCTCATATAACATTGAATGACAGACAAATAGAACACAGTACTATGCAGTAGATATGTAAAGAAAAGGAAAAAAAAAGAAAACAGTAAGTCTAAACAAACAGTAAGTATATACAAGGAAGGGGCAGGGGAGGGTAGGGTTGGGCTAGGTTTTTACCAGTTGCGAACGGCTGCTGCCTGTAAGTGGTTTTTCAGGGCAATTTTAAAGGATGCTAGTGATCCACACTCCTTTATGGCCTTCGGTAAGGCATTCCACATTTTTGTGGTATAGCAGAAGAACGATGCTTCAAGGAATAATGCTACAAGGATTCTGCAGACAAGCGTTATTAGCATTGACCGGGATTCTCTTTCTGTCTCTCTAGTGACAGCACAGCATGTTTACTGAACAACAAGGATAGGACTCTTGAGTAAAATGCAGAGGCAACATAGCAGGGGGTAGCATAGTGGGCATGTGAATAGAACTCGAAACTCCAGTCTGCCTCTCAGACTGAAAGGGGTTCAGGTGCCAATATATCGGTAGCACTGCTCACATAGATCTCTCTATACTGTAGACAGCACGGTACACATTTTGTCTTTCATATTATTTCTCGTTTTGGGGCTGAGTATGAGTCAGCCTCCTGCTACTTTTAGGTGAATGCAATGCAGGAGGAAGGACAGGGGAGGGGGTGAGGGGTTGTTAGAATAGAAATGCCATCTATGTGTGCTGTGCATAATCAAAATGGGACCCCCACCCTCCCAGCTCCTTTTTGTCCGTTTCTGGTAACAATAATTACTTTCTTTGTGTTGTGATCATCAAAGGTTATGAAATACTATTGCCCAGTCTATGAATATATAACATTTTAATAAAGCAAATATGACTTAATAAAGTATAAAGAAGGTACTGTATGACTTGACTTACACTTAATTAAACGCTCAACATTCAGCTTTATTCCGTCAGATGTTAACTGTCCTGGAATGTTGGAGCATTTAATTGAATTCCTATATCTTCCAATATGCTTGTTAGTTTTGTCTCTGCACCACAAAGCTTTTGGTGTGCAAACGTTTTTTTTGGACACTATTACTAACAATAAAGCTATTCTTCTCTCCATGATCCAGTGGGTGATAACTAAGCTCTTTTAGTACAGCTTCTTCTCGAGAACATGCTGTTTGAAGATACAGCTAAACTGATTCCATAAAGGATAATTTGACATGAAACAAACAACAAAAAATAGAACCATAACCTTTGCACTCTTCAACAGCAATTAAGATGAATTAGTTGAAATGCTACAGAGTAGACAGTTGGAACTGGAAGTAGCTCGTCATGGAAATTATGAAGTATGTTGTAAAACATTATGAAATGAACAAAAATGTTACTATATGACTGTCTTGTCATACTACCTGTTTGCAGAGGATCGATTGATTTAATCAGCTGTGTCCTGACAGCTGCTTTGAGTTCAAACTTCCTGAAGAGTCTATTCTTATCAAGCTGTTAACATAGCCTGTTTGTCAAAGGGTGTAAAAACTAGGCCTGGCCTTCTTGAGTATATACTGTAGCTGAGAGTATGACTGGTATTGAGAGAACGATACCCAGGCCACTGCTGGGTGGAGGAGATCTGTACCAAAGCAGAAGGCTGAGGGCAGAGAAGACTTTAGACTTGAGTTGCATTGTGCTGTATTAATGGACTTGTTGCTAATTGTCTCTAAATAAACCAAACATCTTCTACTCGTCACCTTGGATTGCACTTCAGATTTCTCTTTGACAAGCTACTGTACAACACAGTACTTTTAATTTGTTGTTTACCACTCTGGCAATAACTGGCTAGGCACACGAACACCTCATGAAAATGTCACGTGCAATTAAGAGCATGGACTGAGCAAGCACCGTCCCTAAATAACTCAGACAATAGTGGGCGATCTGGAAATTAGCTCCCGCTACTGCAGCACCACCACCACAATTTATTTCTTTTTATCTCAACTTCTTGGAGGCCGCTGATTTTATTAAATCTGTTGTGGTCGCAGTTTGGCTAAAATACTGTCACCAATACACTGCAAAATCCTGATTGTTAAGTCAACTCTGAAAATGTAAAAATGTGCCCTATGGCGAGTTCAAGAGTTAGATCAGTGGTTTTCAACCCTTTTTATGTCAAGGTCCATTATTTATTCGGCATTTGAGCCACGGACCACCATTTGATGAGATTTAGCCTCTCAGAACCCCCAAAAATATTTTGTTAGTGTTGGATAGGATTTTGAATTCCATGCTCTCTTGACGTGGTCATAGGAGAGAGAAACAGGCAAACTTTGATCAAAATAAAATGTCTTCTACATTCTCTAATTGTCTAGACGTCTTGTACTTTAAGCAATGCAGATATATATATAAAAAAGTAACTCTTGAGAGTGTAAAATGAAACCAAAATGAAACCATTTGGTTTAATTTTACACTCTCAAGATCTCGATAAGGTTCTATTTGGTTACCAACTCTCTATCATTTAGCTGGGTTAGATAAACACTATAGGATTTCTCTTGAGTAATGAATCACATGCGACTTTTCTCGTTTTCAACAGTGCACCATGTCAGAACAGGCACCTGCGAGGTTGTGGCGTTGCATCGCTGCTGCAACAAGAACAAAATCGAAGAGCGCTCACAAACGGTCAAGTGTTCCTGTTTTCCAGGACAAGTGGCCGGCACAACCAGAGCTGCCCCATCGTGTGTGGATGGTACGTTCTACTTGAATATTTGCCATCTCTACAGTAGGGCTGTCACAATTATTACATAATCGTCTAATCGTGATTATTTGACATTATCGCAATTACTTTGTCATAATCGTCATAATCGTGAATGTTGAAAAATGTCCGAAATAGTGGAAATAGCAGATCTACAAGCTCACAACGCGCCGCATCGCGACGCGTTGTGAGCTTGTAGATCGGCTATTTCCACTATCAAAGTAATTTTTTAAGTAGTAAGTTGTCAAATATGTCAGTAATTTATTTGTGTATTCAGGTTATGTGTCATATCTGCCATGTGCAATTTCAAAGCCTAAAAGCCAAACAGAAATGTAAAACGTTAATCGCCAATTATTTGAGTGACAATTAATCGTCCTGTAAAATGTCATATCGTGACAGCCCTACTCTACAGTGCAGTACACACATGTAATTGTTTTGCTGATGGACTACTTCACAAATCTTTTCTATCTACACTAGTAAGACCCCTGAGGGCGACCACGCCAATTCTTGGCCATCTGGCCAGTGATGCATATCGGACCAGTTATGGTCCAATATAAGATGTGATATCAGCCAATGATGTGTTTGTAATGACAACTAGAACACATTCATGAAAAAGAAAATCACTTTTGACCGCAGCAAATCTGGTGTTAAAGCAATAGGCTTATATGGGCTCCACTCTATGCTTTGATTGATTGATTGATTGATTGAAGACTTTATTAGAAGTTTGCATAGGAAAAGGTACAGTTTCATGACGGTACAGTTCACTGGTACAAGGTCTACTAAAAGGAGATCCATGAAAAGACTAAGCTTATTTCCACTGGAAACCATTTAAGTATCTCATATAACATTGAATGACAGACAGATAGAACACAGTACTATGCAGTAGATATGTAAAGAAAAACAAAACAAAGACAGTAATTCTTAAACAAACAGTATATACAAAGAAGGGGCAGGGGAGGGTAGGGTTGGGGCTAGGTTCATTATTACCAGTTGCGAACGGCTGCTGCCTGTAAGTGGCTTTTCAGGGCAATTTTAAAGGATGCAAGTGATCCACACTCCTTTATGGCCTTCGGTAAGGCTTTCCACATTTTGGTGGTATAGCAGAAAAAAGAGTTTGACCCTTTGTTGGTTTTGACTCTGGGTTGAAAGTGATCTGTGGCGCTGCCTCTGGTGTTGTAATTATGGACATCCTTAATGTTTATAAAGTATTTTGACAGGTACTTGGGTATCATAGTGGTGTAGTGTATCTTGTACACCAGGCCCATTGCAAGCTGCTGTACTCTGTCATCTACTCTGAGCCACCCCACTCTTAATTGGTGAGTAGCGGTGAGGTGAGTCTGATAGGGAAGGCTAAGCAGGACTGTAACTGCCGCCATGGCATCTATTTAGTCATTTATTTGTTGTTTTCTAAGTTTGTTAATATGTTTATTATTCTAAGCAAAGTAATGCACAGGAAGTTGCCTTTTACGTGTATTCCGGCTAGTTTACTATATGGTGTGCCGGTTAATGGCTTCCCAGCAGCTCAGTGTGTTGCACACGTCCGTGCGGACGGACGGACGGACGGACGGACGGACGGACGGACGGACGGACGGACGGACGGACGGACGTGTGTTTGTTCGCAGCATGGTGCTGGCAAAGTTTGTGGCAAGTTCATGTACTCTTTGGGCATTTTGTACTCATTACCTTCATTGTCGTGGATGCAGCCAGTGAGGTAAATGGATTGTTATTCGTTTTGTATTATTTCCTTATGTTTATGAGTTACCTGTTAAGCTTTATGTTCTATTATTTACTTTGTCTTGTATTTATGCTTTATTTACAGTTTTACGTTGGTTTTGGAGACATTCAAGTGTGCCTTAATAAACCACCAGTCAACAGAACAACCTGACTCGTTTTTGGATCAATGAAGGCAGTGAAAGTAAAACTCAATGCATCGATCCGATCCACGGGCAGTTCCAAGTTAACAACTCAACCTGTGTGGAGGTCTCCGGACGGCAGCCGCTTCTGATCTGGTAGGCAGGAGCCCTGCTGCTGAACCGGGACCAAGCGACGCCCTCGCGGGCCGTTTTCGACTCAAACTCGCCGTTTCACGGAGCTGCACAGTGGACGATCAAATTCCCAAGTTCTCGCCCAAAGAGCACAGTAGAGCCACGCTACTTTGCCAGCTAAAGAAAGACACGCTTTTGTTCATCAAGACGCCTGAAGGTTAGTGCACACAGTTCAAAGCAAAAGTCGTAAAGGAACTGACTGTGGTGCTATACTACCATGTGCATTCAAGTGACATTCGTTCAAGAAAGAAGAGAAATCGCATTGTTATGCAAATGAGCCATGAATGAATTAAGGACCTTTTTATTCATAGTTTGTAAGGTGCTCTTAAAGTGTTGCATAATGTTCAAGGTGTAAAGTGTCGAAATGAAGGTTAATTTGACATGGGACTAATGGTTTAAGTGTGTGGTTATAAGTTAAGTGTGTGGGTTAAAGTTAAAGATGTCAAAAGTTGAACAACTCGAGCAAGTGAGTTGACAAGGACATTTAAAGAACCTGCACAATCAAAGTTGCCTACACAAAGTTAAAGAACCAGTCCAACAAATGGAACCTTTTAAAGAAAGTTTGCAACCCGAAAGATCAAGGGTTTTGTTTTACAAGTTTGATTACGTTTATGATCACTGGAAAGTCCAAGCAAAAATAATCAAAAGGGGTGTCCTTAACCAGGCTCCAATTGAAAATTTGAGACAGGAAGTCAAAGCAATTGAAAAAGATCTTGAAGAATTAAATGGCATTTACAATGCATATTGTGAAATCGAAACTCCAACCAGTGACCTGTATTGCAGGCTTGATAAATGTAAGAAAGTCACAAAGTATATTGTCCAGACTGCTCAGGTCCACATTGATGGGAGGGATGAGGATTCTGAGTGGCCTGAGGAGAAGGAAGCTGCAGCCATACTGGCAGTTCTGCGGAGGGTGGCAGAGCAGGAGCAGCGACAAAGGGAGCTGGATCAGATGAAAGCGGAGTACCTTGCAAGAGAACATGCAATGGAGCAGATCCGGCAAGATATTGAGCGCTTGGAGGCACTTAAAAACCAATATGCCCCACAAGCTCTACCAGGCACCCCGACCCTGGTTAAGCCTAAATGCTCTGATGTTCCTTACTCTTCAGAGACTAACAAGACTGCAGACAAGGTGACTGTAAAGCAGCCTGTTGTTAAGATGGCAGTTAAAGCAAAGAAGCATGCTGCAAACAAGCAACCTGCAGCAGCTAAGAAGCCCAAGAAGGTGGCAGCCAAGAAGCCTGCTGCACCCAAGCAACCTGCAGCAGCTAAGAAGCCGAAGAAGGTGGCAGCAAAGAAGCCTGCAGCCACAAAGAAATCGCCCAAGAAAGCCAAGAAGCCTGTTGACAAGAAAGTAGCAGCTAAAAGCCACAAGTTCCCCCAAAGCTCCAAGAAAGATCAAGGCCATGAAATAAGGAACTGGAGAGGGAAGAAGAAAAGAGACAACTTTAGGGAGAACAGGAAAAAGGTTCTAAAAGATGCTAATGTGGAAGGCAAGAACAGTCGACCACCTGACTAAAGACTGCTGTGAAAACTGTTGCTCATTTGTGTTTTGACGTCCAAGGTCTCAAACAAGTCAAAGGTTGAAGCCATAATACTGGTGTCTATTGATCTTGAATTTATGTATTTGAATGGTTGTACATTGAAGAAATGATACACAATTTAAGGTTGTACAAAGGTTGTTATTTTACACATGCTTTTTGTATCACGTTGAAGGTCAACAATATTGAGTTCCATTGTGTGTGAGTTCAAGGTCATGTGAAATCCCAGAAGTGATTTGGTGGGGAGTGTAACTGCCGCCATGGCATCTATTTAGTCATTTATTTGTTGTTTTCTAAGTTTGTTAATATGTTTATTATTCTAAGCAAAGTAATGCACAGGAAGTTGCCTTTTACGTGTATTCCGGCTAGTTTACTATATGGTGTGCCGGTTAATGGCTTCCCAGCAGCTCAGTGTGTTGCACACGTCCGTGCGGACGGACGGACGGACGGACGGACGGACGGACGGACGGACGGACGGACGGACGGACGGACGTGTGTTTGTTCGCAGCATGGTGCTGGCAAAGTTTGTGGCAAGTTCATGTACTCTTTGGGCATTTTGTACTCATTACCTTCATTGTCGTGGATGCAGCCAGTGAGGTAAATGGATTGTTATTCGTTTTGTATTATTTCCTTATGTTTATGAGTTACCTGTTAAGCTTTATGTTCTATTATTTACTTTGTCTTGTATTTATGCTTTATTTACAGTTTTACGTTGGTTTTGGAGACATTCAAGTGTGCCTTAATAAACCACCAGTCAACAGAACAACCTGACTCGTTTTTGGATCAATGAAGGCAGTGAAAAGGACCCTAATTAGTTTATTTTGGGCTGTTTGGAGTTTAGTTTTCAGGGCTTGTGGGGCGTCACGATACCATACGTGGACTCCGTAGTCAAAGAGGGGCTGGATTATTGCACCAGCTATGGTCTTCAGTGTGTTAAAATTGACCATCGGGGCTATCCTCTGTAGGAAACGAGTTCGTTGGTTGATTTTATTTATTACTTTAGAAGTCATCTTTTCACTGGAAAGATTAGCTTCCAGGATACATCCTAAGTAAGAGATTTCGTTTTTTCGTGTTATGACCTTGTCACCCACTTTGATTGTGAAGTTATCGACCTTTTTGAGGTTATGATTTGTTCCAAAGAGGATGGACTCCGTTTTTCCCAGGTGAATTGATAATTTGTTGTCGTTAAGCCATGTGCAGATCTTACTTAGTTCAGAGTTAAGTGTCTTCTCAACCTGCAAGTGGTCCTTGCCCGAGACTAGGAGAGCCGAGTCATCCGCGAACAGGAACAGGTTGCAGTCACAAGCAGATGCCATGTCGTTCACGTATATTAGGAACAACAGAGGCCCCAGTATGCTACCTTGAGGAACACCACAGCTTACTGGGAGGGGGGGGGACATGGTACCGTTAATCTCCACCACCTGTTCCCTCCCCACCAGGTAAGATTGCATCCAACTCACTGCTGCGCTGTCAAGACCGATGGCTTTTAGTTTCTCAATCAGAATAGAATGATTTACGGTATCAAATGCCTTCTGGAGGTCCATCATGACCATGCCGCTATATTTGCCGTCATCCGCTTCGCGTTTGATTTGGTCAGTCAAATAGAGAAGGCATGTGTCGGTGGAATGAGATTTTCTGAATCCAGATTGGAACTCGTAAATCAGATTATTCTCATCGAGATATCTTGCAATCTGTTCGTAGACTATTTTCTCCATGACTTTGGATATGGAGCTGAGAATGGAAACGGGACGGTAGTTTCCAGGGTCTAGTTTGCTACCTTTTTTATGCAGGGGGGTTACTTTTGCTAGTTTGAAGTCCTGTGGGACATGACCCTGTTCGATGGAAAGGTTAATTATGTGGGTAATGATTGGAGCAATGGTGGCGGCTGAATCTCTGAGAAATCTATCTGGAATTTTATCAAGGCCAGTGGCCTTGTGCTGAGGTAGGGCGCTCAGTTTTTTAAACACTTCATCAGTTGTCACTGTGGCAAGTTTAAAACTGTCTTTTATGACACCCAGTTTATTGTAGTATTTCTTAACAAAATTTATACCATACCGCCCAGATGGGGCGACCAGTCTTTCAACCAGTGAATGGGCCATGGTGGTAAAGGTTTTGTTAAGATGGGTAGCTACTTCACATTTGTCAGAAATGAGAGCGGCGTCCGTTTTGATGTTTATGCTGTGGCATATGTTTTTAGATTTTAAGCCTAATTGGTTGTTAAGCAACTTCCATAGGTCTCGTGGTTTATTTTTGTATTCGTCGATTTTGGTGTCGATGTAGTCTTTTTGGGCGGATCTACATAGTGCGATCGTCTGGTTTCTGAGTTTCTTGCACTGAGCAGTAAGATGTTTGATTTGGATCTTGAGGTCAGGGTTGAATTTTTTCCTAAGCTTTTTGCAACACTTACGTTTTTCATCGTACTTTTTGTCTCTGAGTTTAGCTGATTCGGCTATATCTGAGTTATACCATGGCTCTTGGCGGGCTTTAACCCTGGTGGTTTGCAAGGGGGCCACGTCGTCTAGAGCATTGGTCAATTTGGTTTTAAAACCACACCATGCTCCTTCGACATTTGTACAATTCAGTTCAGAAGAAAAGTCAGTATTCGCTAGTGTGTGATTTAATGCCTCACTGGAGTAGTTTTTGAGGCTTCTAGCTACCACTGTTTTGTGACCACTAGCCTTGGGTTTGTGTATTTTACGCGTACAGTAGATCATGTAATGATCACTAAGACCGCATACAATAGCCCCGCTAGCGGTGACTTTGGATTTGTCTGTGGTTACGATGAGATCTATGAGGGTTTGGGAGTGCTCCGTCACCCTGGTAGGTACGGTAACGAGCTGAGTGAGACCATATTGATTACATAACCCATTAAAGGACTTGAACAGGGGTGCTTCTTTACGCAAAGCACAAACATTCCAGTCGCCCAAAGCATAATACTCAATACCGTCCACCTTTGCTAAGCTCTCCTCAAACAGCTCAAAGAAGTCATTCTGGTCAGGGGGTCTATAGACTGCGCATATTAGTATATTTTTAGCATGTTCAAAAATTATCTCGACCCATACAGTTTCAAGAGAGCTGTGGTGTAGGTCAGGGCGAATGATAAAATTTAAATCATTGTGAATATACATGCAAACACCGCCTCCCTTCCTGTTCCTATCATTCCTAATGACAGTGTAATTGGCTATTTCAATGCTAGTATCTGAGAATGAGTCATCGAGTTTAGTCTCTGAGAAGGTTAAAATGTGTACCTTACCATCAAGAAACATAGCTTTGATTTGATCCAGTTTGGGTTTCAAACTGTTGATGTTGAGATGAATCATTTTCAGTCCTCTTTTCACAAAAGTACCTTTCATGTCTGAGGTGTTCAAATAGCCATTATCAGGGCTGGGGGAGGGGGTTTTCCCTGTGTGTGAGTCCACATCCGTGTGTATTGGGGGTAGGGGGGCTATATGAGGGCTGCTGGGTTCTGCTGGGGAAACCGGACAACAGGGGCATTTCTGCTATTAGACCCCATGGACAGTAATTTTGGATCAATATAAGTAGGAAAATGATCTTAGATTAGAGATCTGCGCGGGACAGATTTTTTAATCCCGTTACCGCCCGCTCCCGCTTGATTTCTGACCACTCCTACCCCCCGTCGCAATGATTTCATTTTGACTGCCCGCACGGCCCCGCAGACAATTCCTGTCCGCCGCTCGCGCCCGCAACAAACAAATTATGCGCGTCCAACAGCCTCCCTCCCAAGAAGGCACTTTGAGATCCAAAACCATTACCAAACAGAATAAGTGTGCGGTGGTGCAAGATGAGAGGAGCATTTGTGAGGGGTTGCACACACATGTGGTAAAGTGTTCATATCGCGATGGGAGGGACATATATAAATAGTTATATATTAAATAGTGAGTGACAATGCCGCCGCGACAAGCTGCGCACGGTAGTGTGAGAACAAATTAGAGAAAGAGAGGGAGAGAGGGAGAGGGCGAGGGACAGAAGGAGAGAGCGAGCGAGAGAGAGAAAGAGACAGAGAGAAAGAGAGACTCCCCGTATTGTAGGTGCATGCGTTGTCCTCAGCAGGGCGAATTACGTTCTCTTTCTCTACATATTCACATCTTGCTAAAGTATAGAAGGGTTTGTATCTTATCCATTGAGATCCAAAACCATTACCAAACAGGATTAGTGTGCGCGAGAGAGGAGCATTTGTGAGGGGTTGTTAACAGAGGGAAAGTGTTTATATGGCCATGGGACATAGGCCTATATTATTATAATAAATAGTTGTTATTTAAATAGCAATGCCACCGCAACAATCTGCGCACCGGGTAGCGTGAGAACAAACGAGAGAGAGGGAGAGCGAGAGAGAGAGAGAGGGAGAGGTAGGGGGAGGGGGAGAGAGAGCGAGAGAAAGTCCACATATTGTGGTGCGTGCTGTGTGCTCAGCAGGGAAAATTACGTTCTCTACATAATCACATCTTGCTAAAGTATAAGCTTTTTGCGGCAGGGCATGGGATTTTGCGGGCCTGCTGGCTTTATTTTGACCGCCTGTAACCGCCCGCAGGGATTAAAATACCGCCCGTGCCGCAATATATGGTGGCGGGACCTGCGGGTCTCGCGGGAACTCACTCCCGCTGCAGATATCTATCCTAGATGTTATTTAGGGCGGAATTGTCCTTTAAGTAATCTACATTACTTAAAGGGATCCCGGTGTTTTTAATTTTACATTGTAGTTATAGAGGACAATTATAATGTATTAAGGCATATTTGTCGTATTAGCCAGGGATCCTTTTAAGTGAGATTACTTGAACGAGATATTTTTGGGCAAAATCGGATCAGATTGAAACTGAACTAGTTACAAGAATGATATTTATAGTTACTATATGACAATTATTTCTTCCTCTTTACTGGTTTTCCACTTTATGATGCAAGTAAGACAGTAGAATAAAATACGTTTCAACTAACAATGATCAAATGCGTGTGAAGCCTGGTTTTCTTTAAAGGTGTGATGTCACGCACCGATTTATAACATTATCATACAGTAGGTCACGTGGTCTCTCTATAAACGCTCTGAAACAGTCAGAGAGCAGAGAGAGAGCTCCTGGCTGACTTGGCTCGCACTGACCAGGAAATTGAGAAAGTAGCCTCAACTGAAAATGTATTTTAATTGTAATTCTGCGCATATAAAATATAGGTACCCAATCGAATATCTTAGTTACATAGATAATTAGATATCGTCCACATAAACTAGTTTGTTCATGCTTATTCATTATAATTATCAAAATTGCTATGAGAGCCACGCACAGCGCTGCATTTGTCTCGGTCACCAAACACCACCACCAAAATCTGCCCGAATTTAGCTCCCTCCTCCCCAGCTGGAATCCAGCCTTCAACCGCCCACCAGCGGGGTCATAATCCACCGCCCAGCATAGCGATTTTTATCATTTCAATAAATAAGCCAAACTAACTGCTTGACATGAACAATGTTGCTAAAACTAAGGTATCTGAGAGGTTAGATCTTTTTATATGCACAGATTTAGTAATAAAATACATTTTCCCGTAACGCGACTTCCTGGTTTTCATAGTGCGGGCAAGGGGAGACGGACCGGCCGACTGACAGTACAGTACAGTACATACAATATTAGCCAAAGAGATAGCATGATTTATGTTTTTTGTGTGTCATCACAGCTTCAAATAACATTTGCAAGAGGCAGAAGTTGAATGAAGCAAATTTGAAATTAGGTGTAAATTTAGATGACCCATGATTTTCATAACCCAACACACTGTATAATGTTCCTTTCATCTACAGTAATCGTTTTAAAAGTGCTTGTGTTGCACATCCTAATAGCAAATTTGATGTTTGGTTAATGTGTGTCTTCTGTGCCAAATGCCAAAATGGCTCCAAGGTAGCTGTGCCACGATTTTGTATGTTTTTCTTTACTATGCAATGAAAAAAAATGATTTTCTTTCCCCCACAGAAACAGACACAGTTGTTGTGATTCAGTGGCAAAAAGAATTTTGTCAATCAGACAAATGGTTCCAGAGAACCATTGTCTGATTGTTCAATCAGCTAAACGAGGGAGCGAACACACAAACAGAGAAAAGCATCTCTCTGATCTCAGGTCATTTTGACATCTTAAAAAAAAAGAAAAAAAAAAAGATGTTTTTTTCTATACAAAAAAACACAAAAACCGTCATAAACCGTCATTGGCACCCAGGGCTATTGGGAAAAAAAACGTCATTGGCACAGAATGAGTTAACGTGATGCAGATAATTTAGCTGAATTTTGAGATACAGTACTGTCCTTTTCAAAGCTCAGTCAGCATTAAAGACCTCGTTGCGTATTATATGAATGCAATGAGCATAAACTGTCAAATCCCATTCCCTATGCAAGGGGTTTCTGAAGATTAAAAATACATGTAATATTTGTAGTGGGCGTACTACTACAGGCCCTAAAGTCAGTGACGTGAACATTACCTAGCATGCTATATGCACCTGACCACCGACTAAACATAAATCGCTGCTTTGAAAGTTTTCACCTCAAGTCCCATCGTGTTTGACCTATTCTATTCCGTGACATTAGTATTGACATTCTCTGCAAATTAGAGCCGTGAGCCTATGGCCCTAGTTTAAAGCTCTCCACGGGAGCTCTCAAAAAAGAAATTATCAGCACTTAACCTTTTAATTATTCTCTCCTCTACGTGCAGGGATTACCTCAACTATCATCTCTATATGAGACTGACGCCCCCCCCTCCTCAAGGCATCATTGCATTAACCCATTTGGGCATATTGGGCATATTGACTGGGCATATTGACCTGGGCATATTGCCTGGGCATATTGACTGCTTTAACTATTGAAAAATAGCAGATATACAAGCTCACAGCACGGCACCGAGTGCCGCGCTGCAAGCTTGTAGATCTGCTATTTTTTGAAAAAGTCGTGAAAATATGTGCAAATCTTTGAATATATGTATTTTCAAAGTGAACATTTGTAACTCAAATTTTGCTTCTGGGTGGTCCCTGGAACTAAATATTTTGAGATGGGGGTCTGTGGCCAAATAAATATCAGTTTGTGGGTCCTTCACATGAAAAGGTTTGAGAACCACTGTCATAGTAGTCTCTCAAGAACAGACTAACTGAGCTCCAATTAAGTGAAAAGTACCTTTTCTTTGACGATGGCTGGTCAGATTGCTGACACAGAAACATGGGTTTTTAAAAAAAACCTTAGAAGGATTCAAAAGACACTTATAGAATCGGGTAAAAATTCGAATTTTCACGATTTTTCAAAAATAGCAGATCTACAAGCTCGCAGCGCGGCACCGAGTGCCGCGCTGTGAGCTTGTATATCTGCTATTTTTCAATAGTTAAAGCATGAAATAATGATACACAAAATGTGTACCCGTTCTAAATGGGTTAAGTGAAATGTGGCCCCCATACAATGTTTTTGTTTGGCAATCAATACAGCCATTTCATTTAACGAGAAGCCCTCGTGGCTTTTTTAATAGCCAATGTTACACAACCACCATCTGGTTGTCATTGGACTGAAGTGCTCTTTACACAACATCGATGCTATGAGCACGGCTATAGTGATGCAGATTAATGGCCTTCTGCAGCGCAACATCCATTCCATCCAATACATTCTGCAGAAGTATTGGTGTTACACGCCGTTCGAGATGACCTCCCGCTCATTACAGAGAACGCTCATAATCACAGAGGAGGCTGGTGTGTGAGATGTAGATAATGCACTTTTATAACGCGCCCCCGTCTTTAATGATGTGTGGAAACAGGCAACACGAGTGCCATTCTGCCTCTGATTGTGTGTCTCATCTACGGTAACTAAAATACATTTATAACCAGGGTTAGATATTATAATGTGTGGGCACGGTGGCGCAGTGGTTAGCGCTTCGCCTCACAGCTAGAAGGTCCTGTGTTCGGGGGACGCTGTGGGCACTGGGGGCGTGTTCCTGTGTCAGTCTGTTGTCTCCCCAGGCGCGGCAGAGGGAGAGCAGAGCCCAGGATTACATAGGCAATTGGCACTGGGTGAAAATGGGTTACAAAATCGTGGGATAAAAATTATAAAATAAAAAAAAAGATATGATAATGTGTTGTGATGAGTAGTGAGCTTGTAGATCGGCAAGATATTCGCAGTTTGTTGTGCGACAACGTATACGGGGCTTAAGTGGTTTAGATAACATCCTCCGTATTTTCCCTTTCACAAATAGATCCCTGTTCATTACAATACAATCGTAATGCCCACTGTCTCCTCTTCCAGCCTCTATAGTGGAACAGAAGTGGTGGTGTCAGATGCACCCGTGCCTCGACGGCGAAGAGTGTAAAGTTCTCCCTGATCTGAAAGGGTGGAGTTGTGCCACTGGGAACAAGATCAAAACCACAAAGGTATATACCGTAGTCTTATATATACAGGTTCTGTTTCCTTATGGTACGGCTCGGTTTTAGATATGGAGCTATATTTTCGTCAGGGTTAGGGTTAGGGTTACCCCTTATCCCTAAACTTCTTTGCCTTTTTTTTACTACAGTATTTTGTAAAACAATTTTTAAAATACTTCAAATAGCCGATCTACATCGAAATGTTGTGAACTTGTAGATCAGCTATTTAAAAATGTAAAAATGTTTTTCAAAATAGTAAAAAATGGCAAAAGAGTTTAGGGATATTAAGAGGTAAGGCATGGACACCCTATGTTCTCAGACCCTAATGCCCTTCTCAGGAAGTACTAAACCTACCAGATATGGTCATTTCAAAATAGCGAAATAGACGATCTACAAGTTCTCAACGTGTCACGAACGCGGTGTGAGCTTGTACATCGGCAGTTTTCACTTTGATTCGTTTCTTTTAATGACGTAGGCTACCTTTCCCATCAGGAGTGGGTCTGGTTATAATGGAAAAATAGAGTAAAAAATCAAACCTCGGTTCGAAGTGAACCGGTGAACTTTTATTCTATGTGTTCTAGAGTTATGAACTCTGTGATCTATACATCTATACAGTTATGGACTCTGTGATCTATTCATTCTTTATATATTCTGAATTCTACATTCTTTATATATTCTGAATGAATATATAAAGAACGGAGGGCTGAATTATCATGTGAGGCTTGACCAATCCTCAAAGTATCCATTCATCTGACCGGGAGGGACACTACACACATATTCTGGACGTACAGGACAGATAAAGCCTATTCATTCTAAACTGAAATGGCCATATATGGACATGGGACACACATTTTGCTTTTTGAAAAAGCCTATTCATTCTGGACTGATATTCTGGACGTACGGGACAGAAAAAAACTGTTCATTCTGGCCTGGAGTGACCATATATGGACATGAGGTGACATACATTGTGTTTTTGAAAAACCCTGTTCATTCTGAACTGAAATGACCATATATGGGCGTGGGACACACAAAGCCACTCATAGGAAGCGGTCTTCACCGCTTCAAAAAAACAACAACACAGAACTTCTTCTGGTTGTGGGTTACACTTCGTAGTCCAAAAGAGCCAAGTCTAGCACCGGTGGAACCATGTCTGCAGTCCCCATGTAGGCCTTCACTCAAGGTCAACATGTCATGTGTTCCATTTGTCTTCCCAGCCCATTAACTAAGAACTCCTAATGTTTGAGTCACTGCTGGGCCCCCAAAGGGCCCGTTCGGGACGCGCCTGGCATGTCTCCTTAGCACTCTCCAGCCATTGTGAGCACCCAAACTGGCAAATTACTCACTCCAATTACTTGCTTTTAACGTGGAAACATGAAACCTGCATCCTTCCCTGCGTTATGACGACCCCTAGACTTGAGTTCTGCCTCCTTCCATGTACTTAATTATTTAGACTGCCCACACCACACCTGCCTGGAGCCATGGAGCCTGAGGCTATCGATTCAGGGACTTGTCGGCACCTCAGAAAGGAATGGTGTTTTCTTTTTCTTTTTTTTCTTTTTTTTTTGTGGCCATCATTTCATCTGCCGTATTGACGGACTCATCAACCATAATAACCTCATGCATGTGCTAATTTCTCCCTGTATGAAATCTAAAACGTGTATCCTTCCTTTGTCATCTTCATTAACGTGGACCACCGGAAAGATTTCAGCGGACAGGGATCAGCTTTGGTAACCCTCGGTGCCACAGGTGGGGATGAAGGTAATGTATACCGCCCAGTTTGACTAGATAGAAATAATAATAACCCTCTCTTTATTCTTGTTGTGGTCTGATTTCTGTATTTTAATGCAAAAAACAAACAAACAAATTGTTATAAAGACATGAACAAATTTTATTTCAAAGATGTCCACTTTCTTATAGCAAAAATAGCAGATGTAGAAGCTCACAATGCATCAAGATGCAACTTTGGATCGTCTATTTTTGCTATTCATCATACGACAAAGTATGTAGGGCTTAAGTGGACAAATAGATAGGTATTCAAAAATTCAAATTGCACAGTATGAATATTTTATCTTGACTTAATACATGTTAATTGTGCATATTTAGTGTACATTTATAGAGTTGTCTGAACAGATGGCCTTATTAACTCTCTGAAGATAGACTACATTGCTTCCCATAACCCCATTATGCAAACTAAATGTAAACACTGAGGAGAAACAAGCAGTCAGCAGTCTCATGAAATACAGTAAAAAACGCTTGCTTTTCAAAGAACCCAAAAGAATGTATGTCAGTCAGTCAGTCAGTCAGTCAGTCAGTCAGTCAGTCAGTCAGTCAGTCAGTCAGTCAGTCAGTCAGTCAGTCAGTCAGTCAGTCAGTCAGTCAGTCAGTCAGTCAGTCAGTCAGTCAGTCAGTCAGTCTGTCTGTCTGTCTGTCTGTCTGTCTGTCTGTCTGTCTGTCTGTCTGTCTGTCTGTCTGTCTGTCTGTCTGTCTGTCTGTCTGTCTGTCTGTCTGTCTGTCTGTCTGTCTGTCTGTCTGTCTGTCTGTCTGTCTGTCTGTCTGTCTGTCTGTCTGTCTGTCTGTCTGTCTGTCTGTCTGTCTGTCTGTCTGTCTGTCTGTCTGTCTGTCTGTCTGTCTGTCTGTCTGTCTGTCTGTCTGTCTGTCTGTCTGTCTGTCTGTCTGTCTGTCTGTCTGTCTGTCTGTCTGTCTGTCTGTCTGTCTGTCTGTCTGTCTGTCTGTCTGTCTGTCTGTCTGTCTGTCTGTCTGTCTGTCTGTCTGTCTGTCTGTCTGTCTTTTCAAAGAACCCAAAAGAATCACAGTCAGTTATTTAGGTTGGTTGGCTGGCTGGCTGGCTGGCTGGCTGGCTGGCTGGCTGGCTGGCTGGCTGGCTGTGACAGAGAGCATCAACGTCTCCCCCCAGAAGAACTACAATGTGCTAAATTGTTTCAGTCAATCTTCCTCCATCAGAAAGGATTATTGCATTAATCAAGTTATTACTCATCAGTTTAATTAAATAAACTCTAATGAGGCGGGTTTATTTCCAAATTTTTTGATAGTCTCACAAATGTCATTAATTTTCTCCAATTGAAGAATTCGAGTGGATGTTGCAAATAAGCTTTTATGCATCGACAAGAAATGCATCCTTAATTTGTCAAACTATTACTTGTCAATTGCCAATTAAATCAATGTAACACCAGAGTTAAAAGGTTTCTTTTAACTTTTTTTGTACATCTTTGAACATTTGAGTTTCACAGAAATGAATTCCGCCGTCGAGAAAAACATATTAGTGCTCCTT
Source organism: Nannobrachium achirus (assembly GCF_963921795.1). Lineage (NCBI taxonomy): Eukaryota > Metazoa > Chordata > Actinopteri > Myctophiformes > Myctophidae > Nannobrachium > Nannobrachium achirus. The sequence goes on from NC_137830.1 coordinate 46,116,077, forward strand.
CTGTTAGATCCATCTCTGAAGATGCTTTCTCTGCTGACGAAAGGCCCTAATCTTTTGTCTTTTTAGCATGGAATTATTCTCAAATTAGGACCACATTAATCACAATGACAGCCTGGGATGTAAATGACTCGGCAAGGGGAGCAATTTATTGCACATGTGCATTTCGACAAGGCTCTCTCTCTGCTTAAACGTATGCAAAGTGGTGTAACATCCTCAATGTATGGGAGCCGCTTCTCTCTCACACGTTTGATATGATTATGTGGGTTTTCTAATATGAAGTCGGGTGAAGCAGGCAGGATGGTTGGGACTGTTGTGCTTCGTCTTTAGCTCCATAATTGAACATGATTCATATAATACCGGATGGCGCTGCTGTTGCTCCAACAGGGGCGTCGCACCAAATTCTGGGCCCTGGGTACAAGGATTCACTGCGGGGCCCCTGTGTTTTAACTATTGAAAAATAGCAGATATACAAGCTCACAGCGCGGCACCGAGTGCCGCGCTGCGAGCTTGTAGATCTGCTATTTTTGAAAAATCCTGAAAATCTTTGAATATTTCAAATCCTTCTGAGGTTTTTTGAAAAGCCTATGTTTCTATGTCAGTGGAGCTCAAACCTTTTCATGTGAAGGACCCCCAAAATGGTATGTATTTGGCCACGGAACCCCATCTCAAAATATTGAGTTCCAGGGACCCCCCAGAAGCAAAATTTGAGTTACAAATGTTCGCTTAAAAAAATACATATATTCAAAGATTTGCACACATTTTCACGACTTTTCAAAAATAGCAGATCTACAAGCTTGCAGCGCGGCACTCGGTGCCGTGCTGTGAGCTTGTATATCTGCTAAAGCATAAAATAATTAAGGCCTCTCCACCACCGTGGGCCCTAGTAACTCAGTCCCACTTTCCTACCCCTTGTGACGCCCCTGTGCTCCGGTTCCGTGTCAAGCGGCCCTGTTTGTGAAATTGTCTAATGAGCCTGTTGGAGATATCTGTTCTCTGTCAAATGTTCAGCATCTATAATGAAGCCTTACAACTTCAGCGGGGAAGCTTACCTCTGTCAAACGGCTATGGCGGCTGACAGGCCGCTTGCAGAGACCATTATGAAGGTGTTATGTGTGTTCGCAGGGCGTCACAAGGGGTAGGAAAGTGGGACTGAGTTACTAGGGCCCAAGGTGTAGGGGCCCTAGTAACTTTAGCTATTGAAAAATAGCAGATATACAAGCTCACAGCGCGGCACCGAGTGCCGCGCTGCAAGCTTGTAGATCTGCTATTTTTGAAAAGTCGTGAAAATGTGTGCAAATCTTTGAATGTATGTATTTTTTAAGTGAACATTTGTAACTCAAATGTTTGCTTCTGGGGGTGGTCCCTGGAACTAAATCTTTTGAAATGGGGGGGGGGTAGTGATGCGCGGGTCAGGTTTTTTTCATAACCCGCACGACCCACAGCCCGCACGAAACGTAACCCGCCCGCGCCCGCCCCGCAGAACAATATACAAATCAACGAATCCGCCCGCCCCGCAACCCGCATTTAAAAAAAAGATGGTAGGCTATATCATCTCCAGAATAGCTCATCTGTATACGGCTCTTCTAAGTACCCAACGTCGCTTTACAGAAAGGTTTACAGTAGCACAATATTGTCATGGGCTAAATAAACAAACGTGTTGTTCAAATTGGGGTTTAGCCTAAAAGACATTCATTCAAAGACGTTCATTCTCTCTGGGGCATCGTCGGGGAAGAATGGCGTTTCAGGTTTTATGTCAATCATATTTATACAGCGCAGACAGCAAAAGACGGACAATATTACATTCTGTTGGTTATTGATTCACCAGATTGGAGAGATGGGATCATGGGAGCGACTCGAGGTGGGCGCATGGTGATTTTCCGATGGCCTTAAAGTCCGAGTGACTTAAAGTCCGAAAGGCTGTTCAATTTAGTAGCCTATATGAGAGCGGAGACACACAGGAGGAGGAGAGAAAGAGGAGGAGAGGCGGCTGACTTTGGATGCGCAGCATGTGATGTTTAAGATGTTAAACTTGGTCTCACACATCACACATAGGCCTATGAGTGATTACTTTGTTTGATTTGAAAGCATGATGGATAATAAAGACCTGGATGTTACCTCTTATTGTGTGATCCAGGATGGATGCAGTCAATTTGAAGAAATAATAATCCAGCATGGACAATAAGAAAGCACTGGCCTACGTTTTCATTCACTTCTTGGCTGAAAATCTATTCTCTATAGCCTATATGTCATTTTATAACCTAGTTTAAACTAAGGGAGGCGGGAGCTGCTCGACTCTTTTCAGAAGAGCGCTGACACAATTGAGTGCGAGAGCTTAATTGAAATGACCTACATAATATATGCGCAGTGAACTGGAATTATATAATTAATTATTTGGGAGCAGGTGTGTAAAGATTCTAATCTAAACATCTCAAATAGCTTTTATACTTTTTTTAATTCTCGAGGCGAGCGTGGTTGGTTCATTCAGTCAAAAAATCCGTCTCACTTGCGAAAGTTGTGTTTCAAATCGTATCCGTTGACTGGCTGGTTATAGTCTATAACTTACCCGACACAAAGTATTTAGCTATAAACGGACTTGTGTGGATGACAGAGACACATACGGTAAGTGAAATCCTGCTGAATTGTTTGTGCATTCTTCTGCTGTGCTCACGTTGTGTCAAATGTTGGCAAAATGCGGTTCGCGGGCCCAACAGGAGCGGAATTGGGACGGTCCTCGCACCAAGGAGCGGAGGAGAAACCTCGCTCCTCTCTGGCGCATTTTAAAACATGCTCGCTCGCTCATGCTCGTATTCAAACATTATATTCTTATTCTTATAGGACTACTCTTATTAAGAATAAAAGGCAAATAAGAACAGGTGATTATTCTTATTTATTTTTTGCACATGAGAGTGGTGATAACCCGCCCGCCCGCCGCCCGCCAATATTGAGTCTCAAACCTTGACCCACCCACCCGCACGCGGGCGGGTTGGCGGGCGGGTGGGGGCACCGGGTCGGCCCGCGCATCACTAGGGGGGGGGGTCCTTCACATGGAAAAAGTTTGAGCATCACTGACATGGAAACATAGGTTTCTTGGCACACATTTTCACGATTTCTCAAAAATAGCAGATCTACAAGCTCGCAGCGCGGCACTCGGTGCCGCGCTGTGAGCTTGTATATCTGCTATTTTTCAATGGTTAACATTCATGGGGGGGGGGGGCCGCAGTGAATCCTTGTACCCGGGGCCCAGAATTTGGTGTGACGCCCCTGTGTGTTCGTCTCGAGCCGAGCCTTTTCAAGACTTTCCCCAGAACGTATGTTTGGTTGGGCAGGAGCTGTCAGTCAGGGAGGGAGCTTCATGACGGGCAGTTTAATCACGAGAAAAGATCCTGGCCTTCAGAGCGCTTTGACGGCATCAACGCGGGAAAGAAATCCATCTGTAGCATAAGGCCAAATATGGCTCTTATTCAGAGTAAATATGTAGTACTATCTGGATAAACACTGTGGTACATCTCACTTTAATCCCCTCTTTTTTCTTTTTTTTTAAAGGAACATGATTATATTTTTGTCTTCATAGAAAGCTAAGAACACAGGAGAGTGGAATCTAAATCTAAGAATATACAGCTCTGCCATGATTCTGTCCTGAACCAGCGGAGTCTCGTGTCCCATTGCAATGTGTCTACTCTGGACACTAAACTGTGTTGAACCCTAGTGTCCTCATTCTGGGAAGCAAACATTCTGTGAAAATAGCAGTTCTACAAGCTCACAAGGTCGCATTGTGTAATGCGCATAGTGTGCATTGTGTATAGTTTTGCTATTTGTGATGAAGACATTCAGTGTAGAGGTGGGAAAGATAGGGGGCCCAGTATAGCTCTGGGGGCCCCCAGTGAACTACGTACAGTATATACTGTAGGGTTCAAGTGGAGAATAGAAACACTACCAGGATAGCCTAACTGTCAGAAAAATCCTACGTTTCCATTTACTTTTCTAATGGGTCCAATTCCCCCCTCCCCCCTCAGTGCAGCCACGCATTGCGAATCAATTCCCTTAAATTAACAAATACATTCCTTTGGATTGGAAATTCATATGAAACCCCTTGTGCTTTGAAACAATTTGATTATTATATACTTATACTCATTACTTTGTCCCAGTCTGTGTGGGGAATGGATGACAGAGAGTTTCACCTGTGCAGCTAGTGTGACAGAGGTAATTTGCACTTTCATGAACTCAAAGAGTTTATTTTGTTGCCGACTCGCTGCTGAACTCCTGTGCACCTGCTAGCCTTCGCCAACAGTTACTTCCTTGCCACTAGTTTAGGTAAACATGGTCCAGTTTATTATTATTATATTGTAGATAAGAATTAGGTAAAAATTCCCTAAATTAAATCCTCAGTATTAGTCAACTCTCAGAGTTAAAAGTGTCGAATGATGCAGCTGATTTGAACCATACAGTATTAACCCCAGCATCCTTATGTCATTTTATTTCACCCCAATTTTCAACATTAAAAACTAGATTTCTTTTCACAAAACAATAGGAAAATAGCAGCTATTTTCAAAAGACGAAGTATAAAATAGGGCTTATAAAATAGGTCTTAAAGGGGAAGACCACCCATTTTCAATATTGAAATATGTCATTAACTCATTAACTGCCAAAAACGTGAATCCCTTAAAAATCCCGTTGTACCACCCTGCCACGCCCGTGAATCCCGTAAATAAATAAAAAAAAGATTTTTTTTTTTTTTTTTTTTTTTTTTTTTTTTCCAAAAAAATTTTTTGGACCCCAAAAACGTTAGTAGGCATGATAGCGATCGCGAAATTGCTTGTTTAACCCCCATACAACCCCCATACAACTCAGGTAGCAGACCTCCAAGCTCACAACAGTGTAAAACATAATGGCTGCTATCTCATGAATGCCTGAACGGATTTCCATTCGGATTTTTTTGTTTGAAAGCTGTGAGCAATGTGGACACACGTGGTGCATTATCTAGGCATGGGTGTGCATGATCCGTGCACTATGAATTACATGGAAGTCTATGGAGACGAATGGCAGTTAAAGAGTACGAAGGTATTGTTAAATGGCAGCATATGAGTTAATATACCTTAGAGGAGTTGTGTGGAAATAGAAAAAGTCCCCCCCCCCTTCTGTGTTGCCTATAGGACTGGAGGATTGATTTTGGGGTTTGTATTGTAAAGTACAACGGTGTGATGTCATCACATTGTTCTATTTCTATTTCCACACAACTCCTCTAAGGTATAATAATGACATATTTCAATATTGAAAATGGGTGGTCTTCCCCTTTACGTGGTTAAAGGACAAATGATAGGTTGATACATTTTCAACCTATCATCATAGAATTGGTCCTCACTTATGCTCAGTGTAAGATGGTACCATTTCTGTCAACTCGGTCCGTGTCTCAGTCAGAGGAGGGCTGTGGGCAGTTCAGAAGCATGCCTACTAGTGACATCATCAATGGGGATCCAAAGCTAAAATATCCCCTGAGCAATATTCTGTCTATTAGACGTTTCAATTACGTCTAAGTGGTCAATAGACGTCTAGGCTAAAAATGGTCTATGCCAGGTCTAAAAATGCCTAGACCTTTAAACAATGTCTATAGACGTTATCGGCCAAAAAGAATCAGTCTGCGGTTGATGGAAAAGTGGTGGAGTGAGTGGGACTTAAACCTGTGAGTTTGGTATCGGCAGTCCTTCGTCTTACAGGTCACACCACTGAGCTGAGTGGTAGAACCGGGTTTATTTTACCGCCTGTACTAGAATGTGGCAACGCCCCAACTGTTCACGTCAAAATTGAGTCTAAATCTAAACTATACTGTATATTGATGAATGGCTATTACAATTATTTTAGTCCAATATTTGGAGATCAGTTATGCAACTTACAGTTGTTTTATTAATCAATATATATTGAATATAATGGTGTAGTGACTGTTTTGGGGCATATTCACCTTAAGAGAGTGGGTGGGGGCTTAGGGGAACTGTGTGTGTGTGTGTGTGTGTGTGTGTGTGTGTGCGCGTGCGTGCGTGCGTGCGTGCGTGCGTGCGTGCGTGCGTGCGTGCGTGCGTGCGTGCGTGCGTGCGTGCGTGCGTGCGTGCGTTGTGTTGTCAGAATGAATGAGTGTGTGTAATAAATGGGATACGTCAGATACCGTATTATATTTTAAACATGGTATAAATATAGACGTTGAAATGCGGTATAGACTTTATATGTCTACATCTAGACGTTGATAATATGGGTTAGATATAAACATCTAGATTGCGGCTAAATTTAAACTATACTGTATATTGAGCAATACAATTATTTTAGTCCAATATTTGGAGACTAGTTTTAAATTCAATCGTCTAGATTCCGTCTAGACCGAATCTAGACCGTTGAATTTAGGTCTAAACATAAACCAGACGTCTAATATCCGATTATGGCTCAGTGGGATAACGTTTCACTTCCTGGAAAGTTGAAATGCTGAAATAGAAAGCCATTGTTCTTGCAAAATTACAAACTAGGGGATCCTTACCCTTCTCCTCACCAGCCCGATCTCTAAACTGGATAAATACCCACATACAGCCTTATATATATGCCTCGATAATATGATGTCACCCTTTAACCTTCTCTGATTGGCTATGGTTATACTTGGCCCGTGGCTGGCTACGGGCGTAAAAACAGATGGACATGATTTCTGGAATTTATAGATGTCCGTGTGTGTGTGTCCGTCCTTCCGTCTGTGAACAGCTAATCTCCTGTAATGTTGCCACGATGGATGGCGGCGAAACTGTGCACGCACACTCCTTGGGTGCCAGAGCAGAACCTCTGCACCGAATTTCCTACAGATTTTGTCCAAAGATCACGCAAATCCGTACACACCATCTCTATAGTCATTAAATGAAACAGGTTTTTCAGATTTGTCATATTCCTCCCTGATTGCCCAGTGCTCCGTTTAGAAGAAAATGCCTCAAATCATGAACGCAGCTTGCTAATTCTGTGAAATTTTGCACATTCCCACTAGGTCGAGGAACAAATGCCAAAACACATTTTTGGAGCAAAAATGCCTCAAATCATGAACGTGGCGTCCGATTGCCATGAAAGGCAGAAGAAGACATGGCACCCTTTTCACTGTGGTCTCTTATAGCGCCACCAGGAGGCCACAATAACCTACCTGACCTATGTTATTTGGTGTGACCAATGTGTTCTTCATGGGCATTTCTCTGTGTTACAGGTGGATGGAGGAGAAACGAGCAGTGCAACAGGACATTTCTGTAAATAGAGACTTCCTTTATTCTGGATTACAAAGAGTCTCTAAATCCAGCCGTTTGAAGGGACGTCTGGAGGACAAAGGAGGAGATTCTACCGATACTACTGGTCAGGGACTTTTTGTTCCATGGAAGCCCGCATACTGTTGGATTACTGCCTCGGTGGACAGCGCAATGTATTTTTATTCCCTTACATTGTACTGCTCATAGTGGAATACGATGATGACCTTTTGCCTATACATTCATTTATTCATTTATTGGGAGATTGATCTTTTCTCAGTGCATTGTGCATCACAAGCCGAACAGGTTGATGGTCAGATTGGTAGGTTGTACTAAACATCATTAATAATATCCTACAGGACACGTGAAGTTTATTTGAAACCATCTATTGCCGTTCTAATCGGACAAAGAGGGTGCAAAGACTCAATTCACACAGGTGAACGTACTGTACAGAATGTGATCGGTCAGCAAAAATATGCAGGGTGATTTTCAAAGAAATATACAACCATATGAGAGCGTAACTATGCCACTTTCTTTTATTGGACTCTTTTATTACATATTGTGTGCAATAACACAAAAATCCGATTATTATCTGATTATGCTGACGCATCAAAGAAAAATAACTCCCGTACAATGGTAAAACCCTTAGATATGCTTTTATCTCCGGACGACGCTGCCCTTTCAAGCCAGATGTTATTTCAATTCATGAACTGTCTGCTCAGCCGTTGGGTCAATGGTTTGTGTTATGATTAGAAGCATCTAAAGAGCAGAACAACAGATATAGTCCAGTCATTTTAGGCCAAAATTAGGCTAAACCTCAAACAAATTGCAATAGTAGCAAACTCAACTGATTTTGTATCCTCAATATGTCCTTAGTGAGGGAAAAAAAGTCCCAAGGAATCCCACCAGGGCAAAGTTTTGAAAACGACCTACCTACCTTCACTTACTATACACTACAATATAAAGGAAAAAATTACTGAAAAAAATCTGCTTTAAGTGGGATGTGAGGGGTCAAACTAGGGGTTTTTAATTATTCTGAATCCATTGCAATCATTTGTTTTGCACGAAAAACATTCCTTGGGCCAGAAATGGCCACTCAAAACGTAAATTTTCATCAATTTTCATCAATTTTCAGTCTTTTGGGGTCCGTTTTTAGCCCAAGGAATGTTTTTCATGCAAAACAAATGCTTGCAATGGATTCAGAATAATTAAAAACACCTAGTTTGACCCCTCATATCCCACTTAAAGCAGATTCTTTTTCAGTCATTTTTTCCGTTATATTGTAGTGTATAGTAATTGAAGGTAGGTAGGTCGTTTTCAAAACTTTGCCCCGGTGGGATTCCTTGGGACTTTTTTTCCCTCACTAAGGACATAATGAGGATACAAAATCAGTTGAGTTTGCTACTATTGCAATTTGTCTGAGGTCTAACCCTAAAATGACTGGACTACATCTAGAGAGCAGAACAACAGATAGTGTTCCATCTGCTTCTTCTGCAGGATGTTGTTGTCACAGCAAATGTGCAGACCTGAACTTGTCTGTAGGTAAAGCTGGTGTAAATTTAACAACTTGAACACCAGCTTAACTATTCTGGGGGGGGGGGGGACATTTGTTGATCTACAAGCTCACAATGCGTCCCAACTTGAGCGGGTCGTAAGCTTGTAGACCGGCTATTTCCGGGCAACGAGATTTGTTGTAGAGGAGAAAAAAGAGTGGACCAAGGACATTGCCGACCCCAGTCAGCTTGTTAACCAAGTATAGAGGTGTTAAGTGGTTTAACGCAAGCAAAAGTGTATACACTCTATAGCTCTGGGTCCCTCTGGCTTGATAGCAATGCTTTTGACACTATTGTTTACTAATGTTTTGACCTATCAAACTCATTTCAGTAAGTAACGCTAACACTTCTTTTGTCTGTGCAAGTGATAGCAACTTAAAATAATAAACTTATGGTTGTGTAACTTAATGTCTTTGAATCTACGCCTTTGTATGGTAACAACGAGCCGCCTCTGCAGTTAAAAAAAAAGACGTGTCTAGCTCGTTGATTTCTAATGTACCATGAAAATACTCCCACATCGGAGTTCATGGCCTGTAAAGTACAAGGCAAAAGACATTTACCATCTACACTGCAACTTTGTCAATACTGCTCATAATTCTGTTGCTGATATCACTTTTTCCACTGAGGACCCCAATGAGAAATGTATTCTCCTGTCCTGGGATCTGGGCTTATTAAAAAAATCTATACTCATGTCATAAAGGGACTTACCAGAAGTAAGTCTGCAAAATGATTTGGATCCCAAATGATAGCTTAAGAAACGAGTCAACATTATGGTTTTGTTTTGTTTCAGATGTATACCCTGACTTTCAAACTTTGATTGTTTTGCCTTCATGAAATTACAACTATACAAACCCTGCACTAACACAATTACAATAGGACTGCCAGCACAGTAATCTGGAGCTTATTGAGTTGCGGAAACTGGATAGATATACACTAGACTCACACAAATGCATAAAATGCTTGAAGTCATTTGAGAAAAGGATGTTCCATCTTTGTATTATTGTTCATACGGTACCTCTTCAGGTTTTTACGGATACAGGGTTGTTGTTTGTTGCCATAATCTCTCTGTGGCTGTGAGGCCCCTTGTTATACTGTAACCTCCGATCTATAGGCTATTTGTAGAGTTTCTTTGTGACATGCCCAAAATAGAGACACCAGGTTGAAAGTTGTTAAGTCTGTCAAAAGAATCAACCCCACTCCCAGTTGTTGTGTGACTAGCAGAGGCGTCACAAGGGGGGGGGGGGGGGGGGGGGAGTGGGACTGAGTTACTAGGGCTCAAGGTGGAGGGGGCCTTAATTATTTTATAATTTAGCTATTGAAAAATAGCAGATATACAAGCTCACTTGTAGATCTGCTATTTTTGAAAAGTCGTGAAAATGTGTGCAAATCTTTGAATACAGTACTGTATACCGGTATGTATTTTTAAAGCGAACATTTGCAACTCAAATTTTGCTTCTGGGGGGTCCCTGGAACTAAACGTTTTGAGATGGGGGTCTGTGGCCAAATACATATGATTTTGGGGGCATCACTGACATAGGTTTTTCAAAAGGTGGTTTTGAAATATTACAAAATGGCAAATCTACAAGCTTGCAGCGCGGCACTCGGTGCGCTTGTATATCTGCTATTTTTTTTAGTTAAAACACAAAATAATGTGTAATAATGCGTTGCCTATAAATGGGTTAACCCTCCTCCCCCTATGAAGAACATTCATGGGGTCCCGCAGTGAATCCTTGTACCCAGGGCCCAGAATTTGGTGCGACACCCCTGGTCACTAGTAGGGCTGTCACAATTATTACATAATCGTCTAATCGTGATTATTTGACATTATCGCAATTATTTTGTCATAATCGTCATAATCGTGAATGTTGAAAAATGTCCGAAATAGTGGAAATAGCAGATCTACAAGCTCACAACGCGTCGCATCGCGACGCGTTGTGAGCTTGTAGATCGGCTATTTCCACTATCAAAGTAATTTTTTAAGTAGTAAGTTGTCAAATATGTCAGTAATTTATTTGTGTATTCAGGTTATGTGTCATACCTGCCATGTGCAATTTCAAAGCCTAAAAGCCAAACAGAAATGTAATTATCAACGACAAAAACACAATTAAATCGTTAATCGCCAATTATTTGAGTGACAATTAATCGTCCTGTAAAATGTCATATCGTGACAGCCCTAGTCACTAGTTTCAATGTGGAGATAAGAGATAAGAGAGGAGATGGAGAAATGTAACCAATGGATGCTGGTTTAGGAAGGCAGTTGTTCTCAAAGTGGGCCCCGGGGAACCCCGGGTGAACTCGAGGGGGTTCCAGAGGGTCCCCAGTGAAATGAGTTTATAAAGCATCAAAATCAGTTTAACACCTTCAACCCTATATTATACTTCAGGTATTCGAAATTAGCTGATGTGCAAGCTCACAACACGTCGCAATGCGAGTAGCTCTGCTACTTTTGAAAAATGATGAATCATTTAAATAAAATCACACAAATTGTCTCTTACGGGGGTCTGGCACAAGATGTTTTCAAACGGGGGTCCGTGGCCAAATACATAACATCACTGTCTGGCCAAAACCTCAATTTTTGAGGTTTTATTTTTGGCATAAATCAGGGCCAAAAATACAATTATTTTAACCAACGTATATGATTATACGTTAAATATGATTATTTTAACCAACATCCTTTACAGCTGAGTGTTGGTTAAAATAATATTGAACCAATGGAAAGTAGTAAAAGGTGCTTGCCTTCCTTGGGACAAAACCTCCTAACTCCACACTTTATGCCAAACCAGCTAACTCCACCCGATTGCCCTCTCTTTTTTTTCATAAATATGTGCTATTGAACACCCTTTACGTCTTTGTGTTGGTTAAAATAATATTGAACCAATGAAAAGTAGTAAAAAGCCCTTCGGTCAAAACCTCCTAACTCCACTTGAGCTCATTTTCCCGAAAATGAGCTAATTTTCCCGAAAATGAACATTTTGGAGTTAGGAGGTTTTGCCCAAAAGCAGAGATATACATTTTGGGGGTCCTTGACGTGCAAATGTTTGAGAACCACTGGTTTAGGGTGAGGACTTGAATGGTGTAAAAGGCAGCACTTGTAAACCCTGACTTTCAACGTATTCACATTGCTTCTTGATTCAAATGAGGGTATGAAAAAAGCCCAGGCAATTCCTTCTCTTTATTTGCTATCAGCCATTACTGTGTAAGAGCACATCAAAGGAATCCTTTCCTCTCGCCATATGCTGTATAGTTTCATAATCTAATATGGGTTTTGTAATTAAATGGTCCACCAGGGGAACGAAGCTCATCGATTCTCTGGGAAAAGAAATTTCATTACAGAGTTTCAGTGTAAACCACTGTTGATGTTATCGCCGGCTTTGTAGTTTCATTCCATTGAAACGTTTTGCATAACAAAAGGACTTGTCAGGCTTACATGTTGGAGTGTAGTGCAGATGTGGGATGTAAATTATTCTAATCACTTTCTTAGACCGCGCTGATACGACAAGCTCTTTCAGAACTTTACAGGGAGGGTGTAAAACTAATAACATGTGGCGGAGTGTGAAAAATGTCACTCCAGTACAGTAAGTTACAACATATGGAAGCCTGTTTGTATGAACAAGTAATTTACTTTCCTGGCCTGATAAGCTTTCCTTGTGACATTTTACTTTGTACTTAACTTCATATACAGTATAAGTCTCATGCATCTTCAAGTTCATGTAGGCTACTGTACTGTAAGTGCTCAGGAACGAGCAACAGTGAAGCTTCCAATGTGTTCCAATACAGTAGATATTCACTAGTAAGACGCCTCAGGGCAACATGCGACCTCGCCCTAAAGGGGTAGGTCGCGCCGATTCTCGGCCATCTGGCCAGTGATGTATATCGAACCAGTTACCCATATATGGAGACCCTTGCATGATAGTCAACAATGTGCCAAATATGGGCATTCCCAGATATGCCCTTAACTCAATTAGCGCCGATCCCGAGAATACTCGTGAAAAATACTCGAGTAGCACATGCTGCCGATCCCGAGTATATTCGTGAAAAGTACTCTATTACTGTAACGGCGGTACTCTATTACCCGTTGGTGCGCGGAAGGTCCTGACACGATCGCCCTCGCCGATTCATCATCATCACGGATCCACGAGCACAAAATAGTAATCCCATAACATTGAGGCAGACGGGGAATCTCATCTTTAATGTCCATTATCTCGAAACAACACTTTCAAAGGGAGGATGGCAGTAGATTCTCGCTTATATAACACATGTTGAAAAGCACCGATCCGCCATTACACAACAGTATGTTGATGACGAGCGATTCCGGTGAAGGACGTGATGACGTCAAACCGGAAGTGTTTACGCTATGGACTTCTGGCCTTCAAAATAAGACAACGGTCGTGGATGCAGCCTGCGGGAGGCACGCTGGACATTTTAATCCGTTAATTTCTGGAGCACTAAATGAGTTAATATTGATGACATCGAGACAGGGATCTCCATATATGGTCATAAAACTGGCCAGATGGCCAAGTCATGGCCCATATCTGTGAGGCTGGTTCAGATAGGGATCTCCATGTATGGGCATAAAAGGGATTGTATGTTGTGATGTCATGGGAACTACTCTAACAGAATCCCTTTTATGCCCATATGGAGATACCTGATGTCATCAATATTAAGCCCATATCTAACAGGACTTCATATGGGAATGCCCTTATATGGAGGAAGACAGCCCATATGTGTGGCTGGTTCATACAGGGATTCCCATGTATGGTCATAAAAGGGATGTACCATACAGTACATGGATCTCCATAAGTCCATATATGGGTACCAGGGGTCTCCATATGGGTAACTGGTCCGATATACATCACTGGCCAGATGGCCAAGAATTGGCGCAACCTCACCCTTTATGGCGAGGTCACATGTCGCCCTGGGGCGTCTTACTAGACATCATAGACATAATCCTTTATTTACGCCCTATTGTTCAATCAACACTTTCTTCACATTTTTGAAAGGAGCCCTTCGTATTTTGGTTACTGAAAAAAGCCACATGTTGGCATTTGGCTCCATCCTAACGTATAAAAGCCCCACCTTACTGCCTTACTTGATTTTGTAATTGCCAAGTTGTTTTTCGCACCTAAATGACAATTCCTCTCCATTACATCCCGGAGCTGTCAATAAACGAGCACGGACAATGTGTAGGTACTGTAAGTAAATTAATTAAGTGAACAATTCCACAGACAAATGGTTCCACGTGTTTTTGTATCATTACCACAGTTATGCGGTCTTCACTGTAGTTCTGATGTCACTAAAGTACCATGCATAGTAGTACATAAGGACCGCAGGAATACACAAGAAACGGAGGGGGAGAGTGATTTAATCCGGTTGCTCCGTAGGTCCGTACGTAATTAATTGTCTCTGTCCGTAACCTTAGGGACAACACTCAACCCGATGGATTAAAACCCGATAAAAACGTCCGTACGCTTGAACTACCCGTGGCAAACTTTTGTTAACCATGGCAGTAGTGAGGAAAATTACTTATGACAGCGGTTCTGAAACTATGTGTCCCAACAAGAAATATAATTTAGCAAGAAACGGGAAAAAAGGAACGTCATTGCAATCACTGAAGAGGACGTCTGGACTACTCACAGGCTCAAACGGCTTTATTGTCATGAGAAAACATACACACAAACGGGCACGCGCACACACACTCACACCGCCTGTCCTCCAACAGCGAGACGGGTGCAGTGCACTGTGTTTTGTTATAATTACTCAGTCCGGGTGGTTAATCTGTACCTCTGTCCCTCGCGGAGTTGCATTTACCGCGCTAACGTTGCCGACAGACAGCAGCTTATACCAAACATCACGTCGGTCGTCGGGTCAAGAAATTCTGTGGTTCTACATAATTTGGCAAAAAAAATGCTTCGGTTTTTACACGTGTGTGCTGTGCAGAACCACTTCCATGTGACGCGCGGCCCCAACGGGAGCAGAATTGGAGCGAAGAGTGGGTCGGCACGTAAATAACGTAGAGAGGAAATATGCATGTCGACGGATCTACCGTACGTACTCTCTCACCCAAAAACGTACACAAAATCACGCATACTTAACTATAAACGGTCCTTTAGATGAGCAGAACAGGCCGCTACATGCACATTTTTACTCTCAGGGTTCAATAAACCCTCAGGTTTTTACAGTGTAAGTCAGTGTTTCTCAAACTTTCAAATTTCAAGGTCTCCCCTTAACTCTGACAGTGTACAAATAGAACCAAATGAACCCGATTGGGTTCATTTGGTTCCATTTGTACAATGTCAGGTGTTACAGACTTGGGTCAATTTAGAGCCCCTAAAGGAGTCCCTGGAATCCACTTTGAGAACCACTGGTGTAAGTCAACGCCAGGTCCATCTACAATCAAATAGAACTGGCATCACTAATTAGAACCACGGTGGGTCATTTTGAGCTCAACAACTCATTCCTCATATTCTGTAGCCGTGTTGGACTATGAGTGGCTAAAACTCAGGAGGTCTGGTTATAGATGTACAACGGTGTCAAAGTACATCCTCCACTGCGCTCTCGGTCTCCTCAGAACATTCTCTAATGAAATGCCTGGGGATGTGTGGGGAACTGGGGATGTGTGAAGATCGCAATACCCCCCATGCTGGCACAACTGAATTGCCTGCATTGTAAGTGGATAGGCTTAGTGAATTTAAAAAAAACGTGCTTTCAAATTGAAGGGCTTCCAATTACGGTGAAATTGCTGTTAGAGAAGGGCTGTGTGACAGCATTCTAAGATTCGTTTTAAAAGACCACAAAATAATTCTTTCACTCAAACTTTTTGTTCTTGTGTCAGTTGCCTCGAGTTGTCGGTGTTGAAGAAAATGTGTTTAAAGTTTGTTTCACATAAGAGAAACTGTGTATATATTTTAGAGCTACAGCTCTAAAAATGCATTTTCTCAAAGCTAACGTTTCATCGTCTGCCTGGTGACAAGACTGACAATAAAAACATTGTCAGGCTAAACAAGAATTGGTTGATTTCCAAAGTTACGGAATTAGCTGTGAACAAACTACATCCAGTGATAGCAGGCAAACAAATAAACATTACAGCTGAACTGATATTGGCGAGGCCCATAACTAAAGCAATGTCTGCAAAACACTCATTTGCTCTGCTATTGTGTTTTGTGCCATTGTTTAACCTTACATCATTAGAATTCTATCGTCCGATACATACTGTATTCAGTTTTCCCACCAGTGCAATACTAGGCTTTGCAATAACAATGGTGAGAGGAGACTGACAATAATCCAATAATGAATTAGCAAAAAAGAAAAAAGAACATGGATTTCATGAAAGCAGGCCATTTCAATAACAGTCGAGACATCAGGCAGAAGTTGATACGCCTTTGTCTGTCTTCTTTGTTCCCATTTGTTTTCTTTTTTTTTTCCCTTTTTCTTTTGATCAGACTGGAAAACATGGCATCAAGGTATCCAGTTTGTCTCTCTGTTCATGAAGACACACCAGATGAATTATGAAGTATGTTTGTGAGCAGCTGTTACAATTCTTATCAAAATAGGTTTTCTATCCTCATGGCTATGCATTTTCTGAGATGTCAGAGATTTCTTTATTTACCTATTTAATTTAACCACTTAAGCACTAGCTAATCTACTAGCTCACAAGCCATTGCATCATGATATCGGGCAGAAACCTTGTATCTCCAAGTTTAAAATGTGTATGTTTCTTTTGTAAAGTAAAGCACTGCTTCATCATACAAGACTGTCGCACAAAACTAGTGAAAATAGCAGATCTACAAGAAAAAATGTGAGGCGTTGTGTGCTTGTAGATTTTCACTATTTTAAATCGTTTTTAATGCGATAAATACAAAACAGACGGTTTTGGACATACAAGGTTTCCACCCGACAACAACGATATGTGAGCCTGTAGATCTGCTATTTTAGCTATTGCTGGAAAAAGAAAGGATTTCTGAAATTCTTTTCACGTCCAAAGACATGCTCAACATATGAACACCCGATTGAAAGTGGTTGCAAATGATGACACTGTGGCTATATAGAGTCTCCCAGGTCATGACCCATACTTTGTAAAACTTCACACTGAAGGTATGCCAAGAAGTAACGTTTATCCCCAGACAGCACCAGAAGCCTGGCCCTTGGCTTCCTCTATCGTTAGGCAGCGAGTGTCCCTGTTTCATCTCAGGGCTGCCTTTAATGAGGTAAGCCCTCTACTGACAGTGACCCGAGATGAAAGCGGGAGGCGCAAAGCCGACTAGAGTTCAGGGAAAGTTCCTGAATGGCCCCACCCACTCACCCCCGCCTAAACCCCGCTCTCAACCTCAGCACTGGCAGTGCAGCGAGAATGAACCGGGACCGCAGCGGGGATTGGGCATGGAGTGTTGGGGTAGAAAAGTTCCTGCGCTTTCATTACAACTTTCTGCTTGATCCCACAAGGAGGCAAAAGACACTGGGATTGACGGCTCTAATCTCCCAGACTCCTTCTGTCTCACCATAACTCGGCTTCTCCTTTTGTTCTTTAAACCCCCAGATTCTCTTGTTTCTACATCTCTATTTGGGCTCAAGACTCGGTTCTTCGGGGAGAGGAAGGGGGTTGGGGGGGGAATGGTGATTGGTGATAGAGCCTGAATCACAGAAGCTTGACAGCGATTGCTGTCATGGCTGAGGGCTGAGGTTCAGTTTTCTCAAGAGGGACAATCTGGTGCAAGTCTTTGTTCTGACTGAATAGGAAACGTTGGATGGGGTTCACTGAGATGACCATGTCAGACAGACTGAGCCTGATGAATTCAGACCCCATGCAAATGACACGGTCTGATCAGCTGCGGTTTGGATGTGTTGGGGGCTACACATTAATATATTAATATATATTTACTTTATGCAATTTTACATTAAAAATAAATCGTTTTGGTGAAAACTAAACATTTCTTTGTTAAAAAGTCAAAGCTATGTATTCTGATAGCATAATCTTTTTTGGTGGGTCACCAATTTCATCCAATCAGGAGAGAGAACCCATCTATCAGTTTCAATTTTATAGCGTTCCAATTCTTACTGTATCCTGCTTCAGTTCTCTCTCCTGATTAGATCAAATTGGTACCCCGATATGAAAATGTATTTTCTATTCATTAAAGAGCTGGGGAGACAGGGAGATCCCTGTTACTGAAGAAACACTCTAACATATCATTGATTACTAGGGGAAATGCATACATTAGTAATATTACTTTCAATAACAAATAATAACATTTTGCAACACATTCTTTTTTTTTAAAGAAAATTTGATTTTCATAAAAATCTGTCTGCGACCCACAATTGGGTCACGCACCAGTGTTTGGGAAACAGTGCACTAACATACAGTAGCCCAGGGGTCTTCAACAGGGGGTCCGGGACCCCTAGGGGGTCCTCAGAGTCACTACAGGGGGTCCTCCAAATCTTTGTGTGATAGAAAAGTTTGTCTCCTTTTTTATATGAACTACTTGAACCCTATAGTGTCCATATTCTGAGAACTTTAGCCAAAAATAGCAGATCTACAAGCTCACAACGCCGGCGTTGTGAGCTTATAGATCGGCTATTTTTGGCAAAGACCTTTGGTGTAGAGGGGGGAAAAGAGCAGACTAAGTACAGAGTAAAAGGTCACGTTTATTAGGTAATGACGGCTCAAGTGGTTAAATATCTGAAAACACAAATTGATAGGAATCCAAAATACACTGATGATTGTGCTGTCAAACGATAAAACTATATGCAATCTATGAACAGGTTGTGGGGGTCCCTGCTTCATCTCTCTCATCTAAGGGGTCCTTGGCCTGAAAACGTTGAAGACCCCTGCAGTAGCCAATCAACCAAATATGGAGATACTGGGGATCCCTGAAACTGCTGACATGGAGTTGATGCTGTGTCATGAGCATACACAAATGGAGTTCTATTGTGTACGCCACCCCTTATATTGGACAAGTGGCACAAACGTGATGCCATGTTCACTTTTGTGAATTTATAGATAGATGACAATGAATCCATCTCCTCATTCGATGTCTTCCCACGAGCCACTGCATGTATTATCAGCACAGCTCTCGATTACTGATCCCCTCATTACTGTAGGTCCCTTCTTGTTTCGCGGAGACCTCTGTGAACTATAGAGCAGAAGTGGAAAGCAAGACCCCTGTGTGAATACATTAAGCCCTTTCATTTCCATGGCATGCTGTTTGTCCCTTGCTGAGTTAGGCGCCTCAAACTGACTCTCACATTGAGGTAAAAAGGATAAAAGGAATCAGTCAAGTGGCCAGAGCTAAACCCTCTACACACATACAGTAGCAGGCAGGCAGGCAGGCAGGCAGGCAGGCACAGGCTACAAACCAAACAATGTACTTTGTTGTAAGCCTAAATCTCTGTAGGCCTTGGTTTGGGTAGGTAACCCGGCCTGCCGGGGACTTAGAGTGCAGCTCCAAGGCTATATGTCAAGCCCTTCTGAATATGTAGCATGATAAGACTGCCCCCACCAACAATACACAGATATAATTCATAGTAATAGTATACATACTATGGAGTATTATGCTACAATATCATGGTTCCGTTCCTATCACAAAGTCTCAAGTGTTCATTTGTGTGGAAAATGGACCCTTGCAGTTCTAGTTGTACACTTTCAGAGTGAACTTAACACATATATGTTTATTTACAAAATGTTGCACCATCAATTTAACAGCACCTCTCCCTGTCACTTAGCTCATCAGTGGTTCCACTACAACTGTCAACCACATGCCTTGTGCAAAGTGTCTGAAGCAGGTGAGTCAACTGTCAAATAATATTTGCCTCTTTCTGTTGGAATTCACATTGCTCAGATGCTGCGCAAACCTTTGGTCGGGGTGAAAACTCCAAACTTTCTGGACATTTTCCACAAGGCAGAAAAGAATGGATCTCTTTGATTGGTTTGCAGGTTGAAGTTGGATGATACGCACGTGTATATGCATGCGTGTATGTGTACAAACTTATGTGTATACACATGCTGTCCTTTTTTTTCTCTTTTTTTATTATTGCATTATCTTAAGCCGGTTTTCCATACCACTTTTTAGCCCGACACTACACGACACGGCACGACACCGCACCGCACCGCATTTTTTATGTAGGTTTTCCACTACAGTACCCCCCCCTCCTCTCCTCCTCCCCTCTCCCCCTCCTCCCCTCCGCTCCCGAAATATATCGACGCCCCTTTCAACATACGGATACTCGTTCTCAGTCTGTAAACACAACGGAGATGCTAACTTGCGCTAATTATTTTTAGAGATGTGGTGGACAATGTTTTAGATGCCACACACTCACACAGGTCTTCATCGAGTCTTTACAACTATAGCGACGACTAACGTCGGTGTGAACATAGTCAAATAATAACTTTATTGGCCAAACCACACAAAGAAGAGTAGAGGCTAGTTGCGCTAGCATACATGCTAAGCTACAGTACAGTACATGTAGGCTACTGTAGATTCTTTTCCCCATTCAACACGGAGATGTGGTGGTGGACAATGTTTTAGATGCCACACACTCACACAGGTCTTCATCAAGTCTTAACAACTATAGCGACAACTAACGTTGGGATGTTCATGGTCAAATTATAACTTTATTGGCCAAACTCCCCAAAAGAAGTAAGCTAATGTAGAGGCTATGCTAGTGCAGCAACAGGACAGTACATGTCATGTAGGCTACTGTAGATTCGTTCAACACATGCAGTTACAAATACAAACAGGAGACATCTCACTGAGATCTATATAAAATAACGCATTTGCCGTTGATAATTGCGACTCGCGACGATATAGCCTATGTCCACTGTTTGTGTTGATTAATGTTCTTGGTGCTTCGTGGTATCTCAACTGCAGGGCTGGGGAACACAATTCTGCCTAATCGTCCTCTTTATAAACAGATATATAAAACAAATAGGCTTTGCTTTTATATTTGATTTGCAGCCGTGACTGCATACTAAAATCTGTCTCAAGTTGTTGTGTTGAAAGACACAGCTCAGCCGTGAGACTCTGTCTCTGACCAATCAGTATCAGCAGCGTGTATACGTCACTGATTTGGCCTCACTTAGCCCAGGCCGGGTCCACTCGAGAGTGGAGCTGTTTAAGTACCCCGTTAAGTACCACTTTCACACCACTCTACCCAGTTCCTTGTAGTGGAAAACCTGACACAAGTGGGCGGTGTGGTGTGGAGTGGTGTGTAGTTGGGCCTGTGGAAAACCGGCTTTATACACCATGTTTTCGGTCTCTCCCCCTAGGGCCAGTGGGTGGGTGGGTATATGTTAGGGTTTGTTTTGTCATGTTTTGTTCTGTTTTGTTTTGGCTTGCTTCGTTTTGTATTGTTTTGTTTTGCATTGTTCTGTCACTTTTTGTTTTTTGTTGTGTTGTGCTTTGTCATCCCTGTATGTCCTGTATTTTAAAATGGGAAAAAAACTCAATAAATAAATAAATTAAAAAAGAAGTTGGATGATACGCAGATGCCACTGTAAATTGAGAGTCCCTCTCATCTCTGCAATGTACTCTGCTCAACCGGAATGCATGCCCAATCCTCTGCACTGTACCGTATGTCTGAGGCAGGGAAGAAGATGGACAGAGAGGAAAGAATGCAGCCATATAGTGTTTGGCTCCGGGCATACAGGGCTTCCTTCTCCGCAGAGGGAATGCGGGTCGGATCTCAACTGGAGGTCAGTGCAGCGGTGCCATGTGTGATCTCAGCGATAGGGCCAGGCGCAGGAACTGTCTGGCCAAAGTCACAGATGGTGTTTGTAGCCACTGGCACTTCTCAGGCCTGGAGCCTCTATTAGCGGCAGGCATTAAATGTCTCAATGAAGGAGATAATGTTATCCTGCTTATTATACAGCTACTTAATAAATAAATTAATAATTTGACTCAAAAGTAAAAACAAAACTAAGTGTTTCCATGCTTACAGTAGTGTTGCGCTGGGCATCCCCCAGCGCAACACAGTCGCCTTGGAAAAAAAGGAAGTGTTGATCAAATAGAATCAATTTTCTGTTACTCCGTCATCTATTTCTCGCTTCAAATATTTTTTTAAACATTCTTGAAGGCAACATTTAGTTGTAAATGACACTGTGTGTTTGTTTACATGGCTTTCATGTTGGATACTGCACAAAATTCACGCAGTGCAGCAGGCGCTCTGAGCCTTTGATTAGGCATCGGTCTGTTATAGAGCGGAGCGGTCTGTTATCAAGAAATAACACACAGCTGATTTCAGCGATTGACCAATCAGAATCAAGCATTCAACCAAGCCGGGTAATACATTATATTAAGATACTCCACTACCATACAGGTTCATTAAAATAAATTCTGGATTGCAGCTTTAATATGCAATTATATGGTGCAGAGCGAATATATCTCACATGAGGTGAAGAGAATCAAAACACTTGAGCCCAGTGCTTACAGAATAGATTTGTGGAGGTTTTCTGAAAGGAAGGATTTTTTTGTAAGCGTGCCAGCTCTTTCATTCTGTCTGGATCTCCTCCATATCTCCTGGGGCACCGCTGTCTCTTCAATGTGACCACCTCCTCCTTTGTGGTGGACCGAGTGTCAAGAGGGTTCAATGGGGATGGCAACACGCCATGGAAAATGATTGCAGGGTGGCTTCCGAACGCCTTCGTTTTCAAAGCTAAGACGCAGAATTGGCTTTGATATTGCACGATGAATTATCACCACCAAAACGAAAGTGAGGGAGAGGAGATCCAGGAGGAATTCTTTCCTGTTTAGTCCCCCGGGGGCCCTGACAACGAGGGAAGCAGGGGAGCAGCGAGTCGGTGGAGTTATGTTTCGAAGGCATGCATATCCACTCTCCTCCGCCCACGCTCGTCTCTCAGTCTGAACCAGGTCCCAGCGGAGGAGTTCCTTCATCTAACCGGAATATGCATGTTCTTTTGTAGCACAACCCCTCTTAATTAACCCATTTAGGGCCTAGAATTATTGAATGCTTTAACCAGTGAAAAATAGCAGATATACAAGCTCACAGCGCGGCACCGAGTGCCGCGCTGCGAGCTTGTAGATCTGCTATTTTTGAAAAAGTCGTGAAAATGTGTGCAAATCTTTGAACGTATGCATTTTCAAAGCGAACGTTTGTAACTCAAATTTTGCTTCTGGGTGGTCCCTGGAACTAGATATTTTGAGATGCGCGTCCGTGGAAATACATATGGGGTCCTTCACATGAAAAGGTTTGAGAACCACTGACATAGTAGTCTCTCAAGAACAGACTAACTGAGCTCCAGTTAAGTGAAAAGGATATTTTCTTTGACGATGGCTGGCCAGATTGCTGACATAGAAACATAGGTTTTCCAAAAAATCTTAGAAGGATTCAAAAGACACTTATAGAATCGGGTCAAAATTCAAATTTTCACGATTTTTCAAAAATAGCAGATCTACAAGCTCACAGCGCGGCACTCGGTGCCGTGCTGTGAGCTTGTATATCTGCTATTTTTCAATAGTTAAAGCATAAAATAATGACACACAATATAGTGTACCCGTTTTGAATGGATTAAACAATGACAAGCGCTGTATTCACCCTGTGACAAGGAGCATGGAAATTAGCTGTGCCCGTATAAGGAACAAAAATTTAGCGAAATCCACGTAAATCATGCAGAGAGGATCCAAGTTCATTAGTGGGGAAGCCTTCGTAGAAAGGATACATTTATTGCCACCATTGTAGCCCTAAAAACTAAACTCCAAACAGCCCAAAATAAACTAATTAGGGTCCTGCTTAACCTTCCCAATCAGACTCACCTCACCGCTACTCACCAGTTAAGAGTGGGGTGGCTCAGAGTAGATGACAGAGTACAGCAACTTGCAATGGGACTGGTGTACAAGATACACTACACCACTATGATACCCAAGTACCTGTCAAAATACTTTATAAACGTTAAGGATGTCCATAATTACAACACCAGAGGCAGCGCCACAGATCACGTTCAACCCAGAGTCAACTCAAAGAAAGGGTCGAACTCGTTCTTCTGCTATACCACAAAAATGTGGAATGCCTTACCGAAGGCCATAAAGGAGTATGGATCACTAGCATCCTTTAAAATTGCCCTAAAAAACCACTTACAGGCAGCAGCCGTTCACAACTGGTAAAAACCTAGCCCAACCCTACCCTCCCTGCCCCTTCCTTGTATATACTGTACATACTGATTGTTTAGACTTACTGTTACCTGCCCCTTCCTTGTATATATTGTATATACTGTACTTACTGATTGTATAGACCTACTGTTTTCTTTTTCTTTCTTTTTTGAGCGGTGGTCACAACGCTCCTATACGTGGCCGTGTGTGTGGGTCTGTCTGTCTGTTTGTCTGTTTGTCTGTCTGTATGTCTGTCTGTCTCCGGGTATGTAGCCTGGCCCTGCAGTAACCTTTTCTGACCACACATGTTAAGGGAGGGGCGCTGTTGTTCAGGATAGGCCAGGCATAGGCCAGGCACAAACACACACAGGGGGCACACACACACACACACACACACACACACACACACACACACACACACACACACACACACACACACACACACACACACACACACACACACACACACACACACACACACACACACACACACACACACACACACACACACACACACACACACACCACCGCTCAGTTCACACGAGTGTGATTTTCTGTTTTTCTTTACATGTCTACTGCATAGTACTGTGTTCTATTTGTCTGTCATTCAATGTTATATGAGATACTTAAATGGTTTCCTGTTGAAATAAGCTTAGTCTTTTCATGGATCTCCTTTTAGTAGACCTTGTACCAGTGAACCGTACCGTCATGAATCTGTACATTTTCCTATGCAAACTTCTAATAAAGCCTTCAATCAATCAATCAATCAGTAGCTCTGTATTACTGCCACATTCATTATGTACTGCACTTCACATTGTAATATGAAGTGCAGAACTTTCTTTATAGATAAAGCACTGCTTTTGCTCAATGTTAATGTGGATTAAATGGATTACTGTTTCTTTGAATTAACTGGGCAATGTTTGTTGATTGACCAATGTTTTTGTTGTCACAGGTGCTCCCTTTATAGAAGTTGCAGGTGTATGACACTTTAAAAAAGCCGTTTTCTTTTAGGTCGTTGTGCTAACATAAAAATATACACTTGCCAATTAAGGGTGAAGCTCAAGCAGGAGTTAAAACAAACCCAGACTATGGTTGAGTGCAGAGTGCTTCACAGATTCTGGCCCAACATCTTTGCAAATGTGATTTATGCTCACAGCACAGCAAGTGCCTCAAATCTTTAATTACCGTGCAAATTAGTAGCAGTGGTAATTCATCAGTACACAACCACTCTTAGCTAGTTTCTACTCTCATTTAATGAATAATTACTTTCTTGTATAATGGCAAAGGCCTCAGAGGATCTGGCCAATAATGGTGAGCAGAGTTCACAAATTCAACTAGCTCCGATGAAATCCAATAAGAATAAATTGTCTTTAATTGCATTGATATTTACAACTTCATGTTACTGGGCCCCAGGTATTGCAAAATAATAGGTTGTCTGTCTTCTTAGAGCTCAGAGTTAGATACAGGTAGGGGTTGGTTTTATTGTCCAATTCAGACAATATAGGATTAAAGTGGCTTAGAGATTGTTTACATTGATTTGTCACCAATTTAAGGGGAGTCATTAACCACAGACGTTAACTAAGGGAAGTCATTAACATCAGTGTTTGTGACATGAAGACCCAAGCACTAAACACATTACAAAGGCTTGTTAGACAGAAGAGCATAATTCTACTGTATATGAAGGCTAGGCTATTACAATACCCATGAGTACAGTGAAATGCAAACACAGACATCACTTTGTATCCTATTATTGTAGGAATGTGTGTGTTCAGAGAAATATGACCTGTGAATGTTTTTCTACCATTAAAGGGCCTACACCATGCTTTTAAAACTATATTTTTTGTATAAATATATGCTCAAAATTGAGTCTTAGACAGGTTTTAACCCTCAACAAACACTCTGACCATTCTTTTTGTTTGTTCTAGCTCTACTATAATGAGGCTCTCCAGCTGCAATACCAAAACGGCCTCTGTTTGCTCAGGGGCGCATCTAGTGGGGTTTTTCCAGAAAAAAAAGAAGTTTTTTGAAAAAGAAAAAGTTTTTTGAAAAAGAAAAAGTTTTTTGAAAAAAAAAGTTTTTTGAAAAAAAAGTTTTTTGAAAAAGAAATGTTTTTGAAAAAAAAGTTTTTTGAAAAAAGTTTTTTGAAAAAATAAAGTTTTGAAAAAAAAAGTTTTTGAAAAAAAAAGTTTTTTGATGAAAATTTTTTTTTTTTAAGTTTTGAAAAAAAAGTTTTTTGAAAAAGAAATGTTTTTGAAAAAAAAGTTTTTTGAAAAAAGTTTTTTGAAAAAAGAAAGTTTTGAAAAAGAAAGTTTTGAAAAAAAAAGTTTTGAAAAAAAAATTTTTTTTGATTTTTTTTTTTTTGACTGAAAAAAAAACGGGAAACGAGAGTGACGTCAACTCTCAGAACAGCACTGTTCTGAGAAACCGTGGAAAGCTTTTCATCTCTGTCTGCCCAAAACCAGAGAAAGACACAACGGTCAGAAATAGGACTTTGTGAGGATAGAAGGTGCCAGTGGGACCCCAAAAAAAGGTTTTAAAATAGAAAAAGTGAAAATTCATGGTGTAGGTCCTTTAAGGGTTACAATCATTTCCATTGGCAGTGAATCACATCACAGATACCTTCGATTAGAATAATTACTGAAGTGACATAATGTTTAAGAACACTGACTGCAACCTACAGTGATCCATCCTTTTTCAAATGCACAGAAACTAAAACATGGGTCAAATCCATTCCTAGTCAATTTATTTATTTGTATGATTTAGACGGCGTGCCACAGAATCCAAAGCAAAGGATTTCCCTTGTATTTGTACACACATTTTGACCTTCACTTGCTCAAAAAAATACTGGGCCTAACTATGGACTTCCAATCAATTACTTGGTGGCTTAATTGATTTACTAAGCAATCATTGGGAAAGCATCCACTGAGGTGGGGTATTTGATGTTTTAATAAATGGTTTTACAGCAGAACTACCTGAGCAGATCGATTCAGCCTCTGGTATCTTGATTGAGTTGAGTAAACTGTAATACAAATGCAGGTCATGCCAAATATTGTGAGTTAACACCATGGCTCAAAGTGAACACCATTTTCAATTACAGTACCTCTCAGACCAGAACATATTATGCAACAAAATAAGTAAATCCAATGCAAATCCAATAATACAAACCCATAAGGACCGTAAAAGATTGGTTCAAAATCGCGCACAATCATTTTGATCAGCTTTTGAAATCAATCCTTTGCTGTTCCTTCCTTGATGGATTTTCTTATTGGAATACAATGAGAAAATCCTATAGACTACACAGGGTTTTGCCTTGGGTCATTTGTTTAGAATAATTGGAATTCCTTTAGGGTGCTTCTATTACACTCTTACATAATATACCATTATACCATTTGGCCTTTTTTACAGTAAATAATATAGCTACATATCAATTTATTTAAAGTTGTACTATGTAACTTTTTTTATAAAACAAATCTTAAAATTCTCCTAACTATTAAATCACAAAAGTTTTAGAAGATCCGCGCCGTGAATTTCAGCCTGTAAAGCCTTCTCTGTATGTAAACTGAGATCCTTGCCGTGGACCGGATCTCGCGCGAAAATTGCGTCATCACACTACCGGCCAATCACAGCGAGGGTTATACAACTGCCGGCCAATCACAGCGCATCTTGAAGTGGGGTCGCTATGGCAGCCATATTTGTTGTCGCCCGTTTGTACCATCCCTTCTCTAGGTAATTTCGCCTACCAGGCAGGGTGAAGGAGTCCGTATCTCTGGAATTACTGAACGCACAGGAACAAGGGACCCCTTAAAAGATAGATCTCAGCGAGGTGGAGGCAGACGCGGGGGTCTGAAGGTACGAAAAACGTCCGAAAGACGCGGACGCGACCGCGGTTTGCTATAGGGCTAATGACCACTAGTTGGGCATCTTACACAGTATGGCTTTAAGCCATTGATGCAGTACGTTTTTATACAAGTACAGTAATGATCATTGCTCATTATTGTCAGTTATTGCAAGCAATAGGATTTGTGACACTTTATACATGTACGGTATGGGACTTAATGATAACCCAAATTAAAAGGTAATGAGCTAACTATTTTTGCTAAATTGATTTGAGGAACAAATAGACAGTAGGCTTACTGTACACTACAGTAAGTACATACAGTATTGTTCTGCATATGGATACTGTGAGCAGCTTTGGATATGTAATAATATTACAAGTATACTGTATGTGGCTGCTTAACAATATTTCATGTTACACTGTAGCTTCTCGAATCTCTGAATAACTGGACCCTATCTATGACATGGTTAAAGGCAAGGGTCTTCAACAGGGGGTCCGGGACGTCACAAAGTTTAAAGAGGAGAAAAAGAGCAGACTAAGTACAGAGTGAAAGGTCAAGTTTGTTAAGTATTGACGGTTCAAGTGTTTAAATATCTGAAAACACAAATTGACATGAAACCAAAATACACTGATGATTGTGCTGTCGAATCTATGAAAAGGTTGTGGGGGTCCCTGCTTCATCTCTTTCTCAACTAAGGGATCCTCGGCCTGAAAACGTTAAAGACCCCTGGTTAAAGGGTTGAGAGTCTGGGGTGCTGTATACCCAGGCACTAACGGTTTCCCGACTACCCGTGGCAAGTAAAATGTTCAGGCAGGTTTGCTTTCAGGTTACCCGGCGGGCATTGCATTTGAGTGGGGAAGCAACCCCAAGTTTTTAGTTCGCTATAAACACAACATGTCTGTGGTATTTATAATAAGTCATTATTGTATAGCTATTGAGCTATTTGGCATAAATATTGAGGTGTGTCCATATCTCACAGACCCAGAATTTGCAAGTAAAGTAACATATAACGTGTTCAAATTGAGCATGACCTTTGGGCAAGTAGAACATGACCTGTACTTGCCCGACAGGCAAGTGCCTCTGAAACCTTAGTGCCAACCCCTGATAACTGCCCACCACCACAGTCTACGGGTTCCAATCCAGCGCCATGCCTCTGTTTTGTCTGAGCATCTATTCAAACACAATGTGGGCTACAGGGGTGTCGCACCAATTCTGGGCCCTGCAGGATTCATTGTGGACCCCCCCATGAATGTTCTTCATAGGGGGACCTGGGAACACATTATTATGCATTATTTTGTGCTTTAACTATTGAAAAATAGCAGATATACAAGCTCACAGTGCAGTACCGAATGCCGCGTAGATCTGCTATTTTTGAAAAAAATAATGAAAAATTGTGCAAGTCTTTGAATATTTCAAATCTTTCTGAGTTTTTTTTTTAAATAAATTATGTTTCTTACTATGTCAGTGGTGCTCAAACTTTGTCGGACACCCAAAATGATATGTATTTGGCCACGGACCCCCATCTCAAAATATTTAGTTCCAGGGACCCCACAGAAGCAAAAATACATATATTCAAAGATTTGCACACATTTTCACGACTTTTGAAAAATTGCAGATCTAAAATCTCGCAGCACGGCACTCGGTGCTGCGCTGTGAACTTGTATATCTGCTATTTTTCAATAGTTAAAACATAAAATAATGAAGGACCCTCCACCTTTGGCCCTCGTAACTCAGTCCCACTCCCCACCCGTGACGCCCCTGGGCTGAACAGGAGGAGTTGGACGGAGAGGCACGAATTCCTCCCAGTGGGGGCTCCTCACTGGCAGGTAAACCAGTAGGGTACAACAGCTGTGTGTTATAAATGTGTGTGGAGGAATAATTGGCAAAATGACTTAATTGGTGAGATAAAAAAAGGGGTAAAAAATCTCCTCTTTCTGTGCACATACGTAACTCAAGAATACAACATTCCACTGATTTAGGTAGAGCATTTGTTACATTTCTACAGATGAATGGGTGACCAGAATACAGAGGAAACAACAGTTGTCACCTCTACATTACAACCCATACTGTACCATTCATCTTACTCACAACTTCATCACTCACCTCTTAGTATAAAAATGTACCTGTAAATCAAAACATTGACTTTTGCAAAGCATGCCGTCATGCGTATTTCTTTAACCATTGTATCCGTGTCTGTGTCCAGCACTAGGGCTGTCACAATGCATTACATTTTACATGACGATTAATTCTAACAGTCACAGAAATAATTGTGATTCATGATTTAATTGTGTTTTTGTTGTTGAACACTGAAAGATATGAATAAAAATGACATTTCTGTTTGGCTTTTAGGCTTTGAAATTGCACAGGGACAAATAACTGAAATATACAAAGAGATGACTGAAATGTAACTTAATACTTTCAAAAAAGCTTGTTATGAGCTTGTAGATCGGCTATCTCCATTATTTTTTTAAATGTTTGAAAATGTATGAAAGTTTTTCAACATGGAAAACGATTACGACGATTGTGCAAAATAATTGCAACTAGGTCAAAGAATTACTATTAGTCGATTTTGTAGTAATTATGAACATGCCTATCCAGCACCTGCTAATATAAAATACTTTATTATATAACGTAGTTCAGAGTATCTAAAAACGTCACTTACCAATTACCATATGACCTCATTAAATCAACATTTCAGAGACATGGCTATTTGGGAAAGTCTGGTACAGCACATGAGAGTTCTTCCTTGGGCCTAAATGAAAGTCCAATCAGGACTTATGAGTCACACTGTGCAGCTCAGCACATTCACAAAGATTGCACATTTCTGCATAAATCTTAGGCCAGGGGTGGGCAACTTTGATGATGGCGAGGGCCACAATATTTCCACCTTCACTTCAGAGGGCCACATTTGCATATTGCTACTGTACGTCCTGCTTTGTCATTCTAGTATCTCATACAAAAGAAGCAAAAATAGCAGATCTACAAGCTCAAAACGCATTGTGCTGCGATGCGTTTTGAGCTTGTAGATCGGCTATTTTTGCTTCTTTTGAATTGGAATCCTGAATTATGTTTTGTTATTTTTTAATTGGAATCCTGAAATGTAACATTTTGATTTACACACATTTAGTTATATATTCATGTTGACTCTATGAACCTAAATACAAATACCTACATTGGACATAAAATAAATATATTTGAATACTAATAGACTGACGGAATGAACGCAGGTCATGTTTGGAATTGTAACAGCTGAAATCAATAATATATCAGTATTCTGGTATTAACCTGCAGGCCGTATTAAGTGAAGGTGGGGGCCGCATGTGGCCCCCGGGCCGCCTGTTGCCCATGTATGTCTTAGGCGATACTTTCAGATGTGTCCAGAAATCTTAATTACAGATTTAGCCTGATATTGAATCTGAAATAAGAATCTCCACCTAAAAAAAAAGAAGAAGAAGAGAAAAAGCAATCAGCAAGTTCTCCAACTTTTTCTCAAAGACGTTCAAATAATCATAGTGATTCTCCCAGACAGACCAGTAGGGAAGGTAACAGTGCCTTCTGGGAGGATTTTTTGAAGTGTAACATTTTCGTGGGTTAACTGGTTGAAAGGCTGTCTGCCAGCAGGTTTTAATTGCCTCTGGGGGCATTCCGCTTAGGTCATTCGTCACGGTGGCTTAGTGCTGTGTCTGCATGCCTAGTTTCAGGACCATAGCTGGCCTGGGGATCAGGGACGTGCTGGCCATTGGGAAAAGCAGGACAACTCCCGAAACGGCCGATTCAGGCCGGCCATTAGGAAAAAAATGTAAATAAAATGTCGGTCTGTGTTCCATTTTGGGGGCTGGGCGGCCAACAAAGTAAATCGTCACTGTCGGGCAGAAACCTTGCATCTCCAAGTTTCAAATGTGTACATTTTGAAGCCCTGCTTCATCATACAAGACCGTCGCACAAAAGTAGTGAAAACAGCAGATCTACAAGCACACAACGCCTCGCGGCGTTGTGTGCTTGTAGATCGGCTGTTTTCACTAGTTTAAATCATTTTTAAAATGATAAATACAAAACAAACGGTTTTGGACATACAAGGTTTCCGCCCGACAACGACGAAATATAACTCATGTACAATAATTGGCCCACTGGCTTGTCACTTGTCATGATCTGAAATGGCAAATCTTTGAGTAGCAGCACGCTAGCTCTATAGCGCACAATGAGTGGCCTAGTTCCAGACCCTGAATCGCTAGCCACACCCCTTTAAATTTTTGTTTTGGCGATTCAGGGGTCTAGAATCGCTCATTGAAGAGGCCTTCCTCGTTCGAAAATCCGTACGGCGAATCAGCGTACTGAATCAGCGTCTTGTGGTCAGCGTGGGTGGGGGTTTCCCAGAACTCATGTGCGTTTCCAAGTAAACCAGCGCCGCCGCAGTACCGTACCGCGCATCGCGTCGCGGTAAAATGCGATCGTATCGATCTCGCTATGAAACACCAGTAGCAGGCATGTTATGTTGTGTTTGATTACTAGTTCGTAGTGCTCCTATTCTGCCTGTTTCTTTGGTTAGCAAGTAGCACTAGCAAGCAACAGGCTAGTCACTAGCCAACCACACATAACAACACTACGTCATGTGTTGGTCAGACGGTGAACCAATCGCAGAAGACTGCCTCTTTGGCAACGCCCATCCCAGCAATCGCCCTGGGTGGGAGCGACCTCAGACTGTATAATGAAGTGAAACGAAATGTCAATTCAGGCTGAGTGTCAGGCTACGCAATGAGGGCCTCTACAACTCTTTTTCCCGGGCTAAATCAGGGGCCCAGCACGTCCCTGCTGGGGACTATACACAGGCCCAAGTCATCCAATCTGGACAGCCCGGCCTCCACAACAGTACCTGATCCTACCTGCACACTGGCCCTCGCATCAGCAACATTTACAGGTTCCTGAGCACAGGAGAATAAACGACATGTGTGAAGAAAGGGAAAAGGAGGGTGCGGTGGACCAGGACACCCTGCTTGCAGACTGACCAAAGCATTCAATGAGAATACAAAGCCGAATTTCAAATACAAGAAAGAACTGAGAGCAATGTAAGATATAGTGTATAGCTGTAATCATTGCTTCCCCTGGACAAATCCTGGGCTTGTGATTGCTAAGTCACAGCTGACATACTGTACCAGTCGAATATAAAGTGATTACAGGGTGTATTGTTCCAGTTTGCATCTTTAATATTCTGCTTTGTTGCTGAGTCAGCAACAAAGCCTATCTAAATGTTCCAATATTCTGTGCCTTTAAGGATTTTGCAGTATACCAGTCAAGGGTAATTCAATGTTGCTCTGTTGTTCAGCTATGAATGTGAACATTATTGGAGCCCAATGAGGGGATCTGCAAAAATAATCTACTCCTTACAACCCACTGGAAATGTTGGCCAAGGGTGGTTCTAGACTCAAGAGTAAAGGCCAGGTCACCAAAATCAGTAGTGTTCATCCTGCAATCTACCAAATAGATTATGAGTAAGGCTGGGACTTTAACTGATTAATTGCGATTAATTAATTACAGACAATTAACGAGATTTAAAAAATTAACACATTTTAATCGCACTTAGTTTTTGCACCACAGAACCTTCAGTTTCGGGCATACCGATCATAGCGATGCACCAACCAAGAAGAGACAACAAACTCAAAGGGAGAAGTAGCCGATCAGAGCGCTTTGCTTGGCCCAGTGGATGCGAAATTTAGATTTAAAAAACTCACTTGTTGATTCACTCGTACAACAAAATGTGTTTTACTTGAAAAAAATGCCTCTCAGGTCAAATATTTATATGCGATTAAACATGCGATTAATGTCGATTAATTAATTACAAAGCCTAAGATTAATTAGATACATTTTTTAATCGAGTCCCATAATGCCTCTCAGGTCAAATATTTATATGCGATTAAACATGCGATTAATGTCGATTAATTAATTACAAAGCCTAAGATTAATTAGATACATTTTTTAATCGAGTCCCAGCCCTAATTATGAGATATTGTGTATGCAAATGTATCATTTTAACCTAGGAGTGGCTGCGGTCACTCAAATAGTAGGGTTCTTCATCCAGGGAGTAGGAATGTATATGTTTTGTAGCAATTTGCCTGTTAGATTTTAATGCAATCTCTGCAAGTGTTTTTTTGGGAACAAAGGGGTGGACATGGGATCAACAGATCGACTGTTATGTTGTCCCAACAACCCCCCAGACCAGGGACGTGCTGGCCATTGGGAAAAGCGGGACAACTCCCGAACGGCCGGTTCATTCCCGGCCGGTCCAGGCCGGCCATTAGGAAAACATTAAAAATAAAATGTCGGCCGAAACCTCGTATCTCCAAGTTTCAAATTTGTAAAATATTTTGCGAAGCAAAGCCCTGCTTCATCATACAAGGCCGTCGCACAAAAGTAGTGAAAACAGCAGATCTACAAGCACACAACGCCTCGCACCACGAAGCGTTGTGTGCTTGTAGATCGGCTGTTTTCACTAGTTTAAATCATTTTTTAAATACAAAACAAACGGTTTTGGACATATAAGGTTTCCACCCGACAACGACGAAATATAACTCATGTACAATAATTGGCCCACTGGCTTGTCACTTGTCATGATCTGAAATGACAAATCTTTGAGTAGCAGCAGCGCTATAGAGAGAGATCTCTCTCTATAGCGCGCAATGAGGGCCTCTACAACTCTTTTTCCCGGGCTGAATCAGGGGCCCAGCACGTCCCTGCCCCAGATCCCCTCTTACTTGTCCACTCACACACAGAAGGCATCCTTTAATGTCTCAATTCAAAGTTTAAACAGAATGAATAGATAGACTCCAGATGCAGGGAGACCGTATCTGTAATGCTCTACAACAGAAATGATCATGAACAAATACTATGCACATTTCTATACATTTCTGCCATGACCACCAGTATATCAACCAACATCACCATCCTTAGAGCACCGCTAATAAAATAGCATTTCCACTTTCACACTAAAGCACAAGAACATCATTTAGTTTGATCTTTAGGTAGAACAAGAAATGTAATCGTTCACATAATGCTGCTTTTCAACACCGACCAAAATCGAAATAGGGAAAACAACAAAGGCAAAAAAAGAAGAAGAAAAAAACAGCCTTAAAGGTGATACACCATGCATTTAAAAAGTATTTATGTCATATTGTTGTCCCAAAAACGTTTTTCAAAAGGTTTGAGGCTAAATTACCACTCCTGAATAGAGAGCCTCTCTCATTTTTGAATGGCTCTCAGAGCATTTCAGCTGCAGTACCACCTTTGGCCTGAACTGCGCCACCCCCCCCCCCCCCCAAAATCTTTTTGAAAAAAAAAAATGTTTTGAAAAAAGATTTTCTTTTGAAAAAAAATATGTTTTGATTTTTTTTTATGATGACGTCACAATCGGCAGATGACGTCACAATCGGCAGCAAATCTGGATAGCCTGTTTTGAGAACCCGTGGGATACTTTTAACCTTCGCCTTCTCAAAACCAGAGAAAGACACAACGGTCAGAAATGGGACTTTGTGAGGATAGAAGGTGCTAGTGGGACCCCAAAAAAAGGTTTTAAAATAGGAAAAGTGACATTTCATGGTGTATCACCTTTAAAAGGCATCTAAGCAAACCTGACTGAAGGTAAAAAGTCATTTCTAAAGAGAATTCAATGCATTGTTCTATGACTCGGCTCGCGGCTGAGCCCATGGCTGCAGAAGGTCCTCAGAGATGCAGAATCCCCTGATTATTTTTCACCTTGTTTACGGTTGCGCTCCTGTACGCTGCCTCCCCCCCTCCCCCCTCCCTCCCTGCATGGCCCTGTCTCATTACGTCCACCTCAAGGAGTCACTCAGTGGAAAGAAGGAGCAGACATGCGGGGCAGGGAGGGGACAGGTAGGTAATACAAGGACAGGTGGAGAGGGAGAGAGGGCATCAGTGAGAAACGAGAACCGTAGAAGGGAATTTCTCCGAGTTATAGACAGACAAGAGATGGAACGTTTACTCGTGAAGATGTGCGTAGTATATTGTTCTATTTGAAGTGGAATTTCTAAGGAATATTGTCCTTTTAAGGAAGGACAATTTTGACCTTCTAAGGAAGGACAAAATAACACAATATACTTACAAACATGGCCCTAGATTTCTTCGATTATGAATTACATTTTGGCAGGTCTAGTACATCTGTGGTCAGAGAGACCAGTGGTAGCACTTTCAAAATCAGATTTGGCTCTAGCTAGAGCCAAATCTGATTGTCATTAAAAAGGACTTGAATTTGCATTCACCCTAAGGAGAAAAATATGCCTTGTACTTAATTTAAATGTTTATACTAGGAACATTTCCAAACGTTATCAAAACAGATCAATACCATGCACAGCTAAATATAGCAACAGTCTGAGAATTTATGATTATTTATTCAAGAGAGGGCAATGGTTGTTACATGTCTCAAATATATCGCCGCGGTCAGGCAGAAACCTTGAATCTTATGTTTTTTTTCTATATATTTTTTCGTAAATCAATGCTCTATTTTAGGGTGTACTTTGTTTGCAAAGGTAGCAAAAATAGCAGTAGATCTTCTATTTTCTCTACTTTTGAAAATCTTTGCCTATAATCCAATTATTTTAGACCCAACCGGGACCCAAACTAGTCAAAATAGCAGATGATCTACAAGCTCTTTCTTTTGAGATAGATAGATAGATAGATAGATAGATAGATAGATAGATAGATAGATAGATAGATAGATAGATAGATAGATAGATAGATAGATAGATAGATAGATAGATAGATAGATAGATAGATAGATAGATAGAGATAGAGAGAGAGAAACAAAATAATAAAGGGATATTTATTTGTGACCAATACTTGTCTGCGACTCACAAATGGGTCCAAATAATGGGTCATTTATATAAGCCATGAGTAAATGTCCCTCTTTTTTCCAAATAATTTAAACCTTTCAAAAGAAAAACTTACAATAACTGAATAAACACATCTGCAAGCACACAACGTGTCGCACCATGACGTGCCACACCCCGGGCCTGGGGAGACTCTTTTGGGTCTCAATTTGAAAAAGAGTTTGAGAACCTGCATTAGAAGAGCAACGCATGTTCTTTATTCCATTTTCTGAAAAGCACCAAGCTATTCAAAGACGGCCAATCTTCCACTTTAACCTGGCTTTCTCAATACCTCTAGTATGCTTCCTGTTGTTAACATAGCGTTTAATATAGCTGTCATTATGCCATGCAACACTGATCTGTCCCAAAAGGAGACCAAGCCTTCAGTCCTAGAGAAGCCTTCTGTCACACTGCCACAGCCTGGACGATTAGCTCGTCACTCTCCCTGTTTCTGGAGCAGAACTAATCAAACTGTAAAAGAGACATATGCCCCAACTTTATCAGCAATACAGCCATGTTAAGAGAGACTCGTGAGTCGTGACAAACGATCAAAGCCCAAAATGCTTTATCGTTACGATTCACATAGACCTCCAGTTACCTCGCCAGTTACATGTTTTTTTTTTTTTTACACGTCCTACCTATTGTTTTTTACACCCTTTTTTTCCTCCCCAATTGAATCGTTATGCCAATTACTTCCACCCCACACACCACACCTTCTGTGTTGTGTCTTACTGGCTCACCTGTCAGTGAGGAGCCCCCACCGGGAGGACGTGGGCCCAACACCCCGTCACGCCCCATCCCGTAGGACAGTGGTTCTCAAACTGTGGGTCGGGACCCCCAGAGGGGTCCCCCAATTATTTTGGGGGGTCCCCAGATGATTGATTTAATGTGCAACATTGTTTTCTCACTCAACAATAAACAAACAAAAAGTTTAAGTGTATCTAAAGTGACAATTTAAGGACTTTTTAATACCTCTAAAATGACAAATTAAACATTGGCCAAATTGTCAAATATTAGAGGCAGAAATTGTGAAAATAGTAGATCTACATGCTCACAACGCCTCACAAGGCGTTGTGAGCATATAGAAACGCGTTATAAAAAATGTAATGCCTCAACTCTTAATGCTTGTCAGGGTGGTTGGGGTCCCCAGTTAAAATATGATTATTTTGGGGGTCGCGGCTTGAAAAGGTCGAGAGCTACTGCCGTGTTGAACACGAGCCAATTATGTTCGCATAGACGGCCGACAAAGGCTGAAAGTTATATGAAATGTAAAAATGTGTCTCATAGGAGGGCAGTTCAGAAATATATATATAAAAAATCCTTCTTTTTTAAATCTTGTTTAAAAAAATCTTCCATACAATAATGTCACTGGCAGACGGTTTTCTGAACTCCCCTTGTACTTGTACTATTTTATCGTGAACCTTAGTGAGGACCAATTATATGAAGATAGGTTGAAAAGTGGTGAAGTCGTCCTTTAAGCATATTGTCAACAAAGAAATCCTTTCTTACTTGTTATTCCTAAATGCATGTTATTGTTGCTACAATCTTGAGAAATCAAAAAGAAATCTTCTTGAATGTTGGGTGTAGACATTGTAGACATTTTAATATTTGTCAATTTCTTTTCGAAAATGATGGCCATCTAACCATTTAATAAAATGTTTTTGGTACTATATTGAGATAAGACTATCACTACAGGTATGATCTTAGTTCACTCTACAGTATAATTTCAGTTTCAAATGAAGCTCGACGAGAAGGTACATCAGGTGTTTTTAACTCGCTTTTAACTAGCTGATAATGTGTGAGACATGTGGAAACACCTGGGACGCACCAAAGCGTTGGAGAGAACATTCAGCATTCGTCTCAGAGGAAAATAATTGCTCGCTTACATTTATGGCTCAAAACCACCTTACCCTGGCCTATGCAAAAAGTTCTCTTTTGAAATGAATTCAGCACAGCATATTTGGGCACATGAAATATTAACAGTATTTTAATATTTCAGTGCAAATAATGAGGGCTCTTGACCTCCGTATTTAATTTTAATCATTACATGCAGAATTGATTAGCTGCATTTCCCCTTGAGTTGCTGTTGGATTTTCTGTGGTACTCTGTGTTGGGGATTCTTCCTCTGTAATGAATGAACACGACTGAAAAGAATCATCAATGCAATGAAGCAACTATTCAGAAGAAAAGAATACATAAAACCATCCCATGCCATGTACTGTAAACATGAGGGAAATAGCATGTTCAGGCAGATTAAACTCACTGATGAACCAAATTTACAGTACACAGTAAAATCCTCAGTTTATTTAACTCTGTGCACAAATGGAACCAAGTAGACCCAGTGTACACTCTCAGAGTTAAAGCAGCAACCAGAATTTTTTTAAAGAATAATATAAAATGTTATTTTAAACGATCAGTATTGTAATTAATTGTTAATTAATGCAAAAGAACTAGTACATCTGCCATGGTTGGAGTTGGTCTCTCTATAGGCAGCTGTGTTTGACCAAAATATAGCTTTTTATGAAATAAAAAGGTTTTCAAGAGGAGGAGAGGAAGGGTATGAGAAAGAGATGAAGGACAGAGAAGGAGTGGAGTCCAGAGTGGAGGATGTGAAGAGTTAACTGTAACAAGGAAGAGTTTCTCAGTAAATCTAAACTGAAAGTGAAACTGACAGAAGTTGGTGGCAGGCAGCGCACTGCATACACGCTCTCTACAAAACCTCCATTCAACATTTACAGAAATACTTAAAGACAGGTGAGTACAACAAATAATATATTAGATAATATAAGATGTATTATTAGCAGTGAATGTATCCAGACATGTCCTCATTCTTACTCTTTGATATCTTCAGTAAAAATCATAGGTTTCAATAATGTAACCGTCAACATGCAGGGCTGTTAATGTCAGAATGTGCCCTAGTCAAAGCCTGATCCCCCCTCCCTCGTAAGCCGTATGTTTTCATTAAAAAAAAGTTAGATTTCCCAGTAGGCTTGTATCTTTGTGTCTTTACACAAAGAAAAAGACCTACTGTACAGTATGTGCTGTCGGTCTATCTATGCTATAGCACATACTGTAGGCATGTGCCTATACAGTATTGCCTATATGCGTAAATACGGCCCAGACTGACTGTCAACATTGCTCTAGTCTATTCCAATACAATCTTGATTACATTGATTAATAAACATTAAGCTGTGTATAATTCTAGATCTATATTTTTGTTTCACTTGACTTTTATTCTCAGTGTGTTGAAATGGCGTGTGCCAGCAGTCTCCTGTATGAAGAGCAGTTCCTGTGTTCCATCTGTCTGGAGGTGTTCACTGATCCAATCAGCACTCCATGTGGACACAACTACTGCAACACCTGTATCACACATTACTGGGACACCAGTGATCAGTGTCAGTGTCCACTATGCAACGAAACCTTCCATAAGAGACCAAAGTTCTCTGTTAATAAAGTCCTCTCTGAGATGGTTGATCAGTTCAGGAAGTCAAAGCAGCTGAAATCAACTTCAGCCACAAACCCAGAGCCTGCTAAACCAGATGAAGTCTCCTGTGACATCTGTACTGAGAACAAGCTCAAGGCTGTGAAGTCCTGCCTGATGTGTCTGACCTCCTACTGTGAGACTCACCTGGAGCGCCATCACACAGTCCCAGCATTAAAACGACACACGCTCATCAACCCTGTAAAGAACCTGGAAGACTATATGTGTAAGAAACATGACAGACCTCTGGAACTGTTCTGTAATACTGACCATATGTGTGTGTGTCAGTTCTGCACAGAGTTAGACCACAGGTCACATCAAATTGTATCTATGAAAGAGGCATATGAGGGGAAAAAGGCTGAGCTGGGAAAGACAGAGGATGAAGTTCAGCAGATGATCCAGGAGAGACAACTGAAGATTCAGGAGTTCAAACACTCAGTACAGCTCAGCCAGAAAGACGCAGACAGAGAGATAGCAGACAGTGTGCAGATCTTCACTGCTCTGATCAGCTGTATTCAGAAAAGCCAGGCTGAGGTAATCGATGTGATTGAAGAGAAGCAGAAAACAACAGAGAAACAGGCTGAAGGCCTCATTAAAGTGCTGCAACAGGAAATCACTGAGTTAGAGAAGAGAAGCTCTGAGCTGAAGCAGTTCTCACTCACCGAAGACCACCTCCACCTCCTCAAGAACTTCACATCCATCAACACTGGGTGGAGACCCACCAAGGACTGGACAAAGGTCAATGTCCATCAGTCTTCATATATAGGGACTGTGAGGACAGCTGTGGCTCAGCTGGAGAAGACACTCAGTCAAGAGATGGAGAAGCTGCGTGATGCTGAGCTGAGGAGGATCCAGCAATATGCAATGGATGTAACTCTGGACCCTGATACAGCACAACATAAACTCATCCTGTCTGAGGATGGAAAACAAGTGAGTCATGGAGATGTGAAGAAGAATCTCCCAAAGAACAAAGAGAGATTCTCTCAATGTGCCAGTGTTTTAGGAAAACAAAGTTTCTCCTCAGGCAGATGCTACTATGAGGTTCAGGTTAAAGGGAAGACTGTGTGGGATTTAGGAGTGGCCAGAGAGTCCATCAACAGGAAGGGACAAATAATACTAACCCCCAACAACGGTCACTGGTCTATATTGTTGAGGAATGGAAATGAGTACCAGGCTGCTTCTGACCCCCCTGTCCTCCTCCCTGTAAAACAGGAGGTCCAGAAAGTGGGAGTGTTTTTGGATTACAAGGAGGGTCTGGTCTCCTTTTATGATGTGGAGGCCAGAGTTCATCTTTACTCTTACACTGGCTACACCTTCACTGAGACACTCTATCCATACTTCGGTACTGGACTTAATGATGGTGGTAAAAACTCTTCTCCTCTGATCATCTCTCCTGTCAATCACACTGATTAAATCTCAGCATAACATGAAAAGGTTTGTATTATTTAGTGGATATGGACAGTTGATTTACAGGTTTATTTTCAGCCAAATATCTGTTTAAATTAAGACATTTGACTGTTGTTTGTATATTCTACTGTATCACAAGAACATAATTTTACAGCCAAAGACTAATATGCCAATTTGAGTTTTTGAATATTCAGAAAGTATTTAGTTTAAAATGTATTCTCTCTGTGAGACATTGAAATCTTTTCTGAATGTCTTTGTTTGTACAAAGACTATGTTAAATTTGATTGCAGTTCAAGTTCAACTCAACATTTTCATTCATTAATTCATTCATTTCACATTAATAATGTCTATCAGATTCTTTTTTTAAATTGTCAGTCTTGTACATTCATGCAATTACTATAGAACTATTATGTAATTACTCTGATATTACTGACTGATTAGTTTATATGGCTGAATTTCTGCAATTATAGAAGATGGGAAATGTATTTCTTCAAAAATAAATAAGCAATTGTAATTATGTACAGATGCTTGTGTGTGCACACCAATTTAATTGTACTCACTTTTTAGTGTTTGCAGTGCAACAAAAAAAGAATAAATACACTTTCAAGAATCACACTCATTTGGGATTTCTTTCTCTAGAATACACAATAAAATCCTCAGAGTTAATTTATTGTTTAAAGACATTTCTCAATTGAAGTAAAGTACACACAATAACTCTAATAATGACCGTGGTGAATTATATTTTTACAGTTATAGTGCTTGTTGTGTATAGCCCTCAACAGCATCCATATTATGGATGAAAATAGCACATCTGCAAACGTGTAGATCGGCTATTTTCAGTAAGGATATTTAATGTAGAGAGGAAATAGAAAAGACACTAGTACAAAGTCCTGAGGAACTCCGTATGGGGCTTAAGTCGATGGTTAAACGCTATACTTAGTTGACTGGATTCCCAAGGGCTCCCCTATAGTTTTAAATATCTTTGCAGAAAATAGCAGATCATCAAGCACCAACACTTTGTAATGCAGCACTTTGTGAGAGTGTAGATCTGCTATCTTCTATACTATTCCTTTGAAACATGTAGAACCTTTTGTTGGGTAGGACACATTCTTGTTGAGAATGAGAACTATTACTGCCTGAAGGTCATACCGCAATATCGCCCCTGACCAAGCATCAATGCCTTATTGGAAGCGCAGTAGAAATGGTAAATGGTGCATTTATACAGCGTCTTTTCTCCAAAGCGTTTAAACTTCAATCACCCATTCACACAGCAACGGGGGAGGAAACCAAGCACGGCACCAACCGGCTCATTGAGAGCAGAACCTTTCCGTTTCCCAAGTGTCCGCTCTACGTCTCTTGAGCCACTGCCACCCTGAGAAATGTGCTCTCTCATCCAGGAGACCAGGGTTCAAATCCCAGGCATGGAAGTTATGTTAGATGAAAGTTAAGTTCATATAGTGATATTTCTTGGTTAAACCATTGGTTATCTTTTTACTACTGGTCCATGTCTTTAGTACATAGAGGAAGCAAGCACGACTCCATTTCTCTTCTCTTCTCTAGGCAAGGTGCACGGTCGGAAAACGAAACTTTAAACAAGAGAATACCAGCACTCACGGAACTGTCATTTAAGGCACTTTTATTATATATAAGTTGGCGTGGCACGCCGCAGAGTAAGCAACGTACGCGTTTCGGCGTTAAGCCTTCCTCAG
Organism: Nannobrachium achirus; assembly: GCF_963921795.1. NCBI lineage: Eukaryota > Metazoa > Chordata > Actinopteri > Myctophiformes > Myctophidae > Nannobrachium > Nannobrachium achirus. Next base: position 46,159,278 of record NC_137830.1, read on the forward strand.
TGTTGTATCATTTCTTTAGTAAACAGAAAATAAAATTGCAGGTGGGTTGTCAATTTCAGCCAATCAGGAGAGAGAACCCATTTGATGTCATCCTGTATGAGTTCTCACTCCCGATTTGATGAAATAGGTATCCTGACCTGAAAATTGCATTTTCTGTTTACTAAAGAGCTGGGGAGACGATGGGGAGAACCCGTCTCTTCACTTACGGCACCTTTACTTTCAAAACATTTGCATTGGCAGATGACACACGCCTCCATGATTAGGTATGAAGGTGCAGAAACAGTGTGACAGGAGTTAACTCTCAAATACCTGGAACGCGCCCGAGTCGCGTTAGATTTTAACCACTTTAACTCATACCTCGCGATCCCCGTAGAGCCCGTAGATTTCCCGCTGTACCGCGCTGCCATGCCCGTAGATCCCGCATAGTTTAATTAGCTTTAATCATTATGAAAGGATTAAAAGTATTAGCGCAGATTTTCGCTGATTCTGGCTCTTTAGGCCCGCCCCCCTAACTGTATCCGGTCATTTCCGGTCTGGACCGGATCCAGCTTTCCGTATCCAGTCTGAGCCTGGGCCATAGTCCCGCCTCCATTGGTTTACTGTGTAACAGAAGTGGAAGCTACTGGGCGATGGAACGCTCGTTTTTCAATCTGATTTTTGCGTTTGGAAACTTTGATCCAGTCTCTACACGCCTGGATTATGATCCCCGCACATATCGTGCGTTTTGTGCGCGAACGTGTCCACGTGTTACCATAGCGCACAGTTGGCTTTTTTCAATGCTTTTTCATGTAAACACTGGCTGATAAGCAGAGATACAGCGTGGCAACGGATATGTCTTTTTCAATGGGGTTTTTTGTATTCGAAAGCTTGTCACCGAGTCTACACGTCTACTAGATGAGTCGCGCACAGATTGTGCACGATGCGTGCGCGTGCCCACGTTAAAAGGTAAGGACAATTTGGCAGCTGCTTACTACAGCTATGTTTAAAATGGCAGAGAAAAAGTTAACCACTATTGTATGCTTTAACCTTAGAAAAATAGCAGATATACAAGCTCACAGCGCGGCACTGAGTGCCGCGCTGCGAGCTTGTAGATCTGCTATTTTAGAAAAATCGTGAAAATGTGTGCAAGTCTATGAATATCTTTGACCCGATCTTTGACCCGACTTCTAAATCCTTCCTCTAAATCAGTGGTTCTCAAACTTTTGTGTCAAGAACCCCCAAAATTACAGGTATTTGGCCACTGACCCCCATCTCAAAATATGTTGTTCCAGGGACCCCCCAGAAGCAAATATTTGAGTTACAAATGTTCGCTTTTAAATAGATATATTCAAAGACTTGCAAAGAAAAATCATGATTTTTCAAAAATAGCAGATCTACAAGCTCGCAGCGCGGCACTCGGTGCCGCGCTGTGAGCTTGTATATCTGCTATTTTTCAATGGTTAAAGTAGACAATAATCCTAGGCCTAAATGGGTTAAGATAGCCGGGGTCACGCATGAGGCATCTGACAGCTTCATCGCAGGAGGACAAACACCGCTCCGCGCAAGCTGAAGGTCGGCAGCACCGTAATGGCTGCCCCCTGCTCCCATTTGTCTAAATCAGGGCATTTGCGTTTAGCAATCAGCCGCAGGTGAAAACGCATTTGGCTGGCTGTCATCCTTAGTCACCTTCATCCCTGCCTATATCAACCCTACTACGCCATTGACAGGGGGCTGGACGCAGCCCAGCTGAGGTAGCGCGCTATAACTCTTATCATCAAGCGCAGAGGCAGGGTCAGATAGACACATTAGTAGCACGATGCATGCCTCAGGTAGAGAGGGAGAGAGAGAGAGAGAGAGAGAGAGAGAAGGAAAGAGTGAGGTAGTGATGGCTGGGAGCTGCTGTGAAACTGGGATGGGATTCATGGGAATTTAAAAAAAAATAACAAATGTGTGTTATACACGTCAAATGCATGTCACTTGCATGTCACTTAACAAGGCAATAGTTTGCATTAAAACAACAATATAGCTGTGCCACAACGTCCACTGACAAATCTGTTTCTCTTGACGCTGCTTGTAATTTCTTGCTAATTACAAAACTGCCACGATAAGCTATAGATTAAATCACTGGAAATTGTTTCAGGTAAGGTAGGCTACTTAACAGTAGGTGCATGCACATTACATACTGTATGCATCACAGGAATTCCATTTGTTCCATTTGTGCATACATAATATGCACATCACATACGTATGCTTCTCAAGACTAAGATAGTGCTCAATATGTGCTGGTTCGATATGCGAGGAATAATGTAAAGACTGAGATTTTGATCTAGATGTTTTGAGAGATCAATGAAGTAGCGGCGGCGCAGTGCAGCAGAAGTAGCACCTCTGACTGGACTGTTCGAATGTGTGTATGCGTGTGTGTCATAGAAACACATGTATACCACATTGTACTGTGTAATACCAGTAAGACTCCCTAATCGGGAGATAAGCGACCGTTGGTCGCTTATCTCCACAAATAGGCCAAAAGTTTGTTTTACCAATTATTACACTCTATGTGAACATTTACATCAACAAATCCCAAGTACTATGCAGAACGACCCATTTCAAGTTTTTAATGTACAACAATATTTAGAAAATAGGTCTACAAGCTGACAGTCCTCGTCCCTTATATTCCCATAGGTTATATGGAGATCTCAGTGTTTGTCAGTCCTTGTTCATTTATGCCCATATATGGACATCTCTATATCTACTGTAACAGTCCTTGTCCCTTTATGCCCATATATGGAGATCTCTTAACTGTAAGTCCTTGTCCCTTTTATGCCCATATATGGATATTCCTGATGTCATCAGTATATGAACATATATGGGCTTTCTGATATGCCCATATATGGAGATCTCTTAACTGTAAGCCCTTGTCCCTTTTATGCCCATATATGGATATCCCTGATGTCATCCGTATATGCCCATATATGGGCTTTCTAATATGCCCATATATGGAGATCTCTGTATCTCCATATATGGGTATAAAAGGATACTTCAGGTCTGACATCAGGTTTGTTTATATTGGGTTGCTAGGTTTGACATCACAAACTCTATGGGCCATCTGACCTAGAAATCTATATTTGGGCATAGATGACTCATCGTGACCTCATCACACGTCGACCGCACGTGTGACGTGCGGTCGACCGCACGTGTGACCGACGGACGGCCGGTGGAGGTTTTCATACTAAACTGCGACCTTACGGTCGCAACTAAACTGCGACCTTACGGTCGCAATAATAGATAAAACTGAATTTACTGCCCTAACAATACCAGAAAGGTTCTTTCTTAATGGTTGGGCCCGGTTCTCTCGCTTGATGGCTGGCTGATTTTAGCAGATGGTAGGTGATCAGGCCCAATCACACAAGTGTTTGCTGATTACTGCCATTGCTACATGGCCTACTGTTCAGCAATGCTCACCACCTATAGCTAGCTCGGGCCCGCGTCAATATGCCGACGGGCCGGTGTTCCTAACACCTAAACCTCAACTTAGCCCTAACCCTCAGTAAAACTAACGATGGTGAATGCTAACCTGGTGAAATGCTAACCTGCCGACGCTGGTCAATGCCAACCTGGTGAATGTTAAAAGGATCCCTGGCTAATACGACAAATATGCCTTAATACAGTACATTATAATTGTCCTCTATAGCTACAATGTAAAATTAAAAACACCTAAATAATTTTATTTCTTCTAGAAATAGCTAATCTTTCACTCAATAGGGGAAATGCCTGTCGCAAGTTGACGATGTCATAAATGTCATGTGTAACATTTGAAATATTGATTTGATGCTCACATTAACCATAGGAAGTATTACGTTTGTTTTTATTTGCACATGCATTCCATAAATTCCATAGGCATAGATCACAAATTACATTTATGACATCATCAACTTGCGATGGGCAATTCCCCTATTGAGTGAAAGATTAGCTATTTCTAGAAGAAATAAAATAATTAAGGTGTTTTTAATTTGTATAGAGGACAATTATAATGTATTAAGGCATATTTGTCATATTAGCCAGGGATCCCTTTAACCTGGTCAGACCAACAGCCCGTCGGAATTATGGGTGGACCCCTCTAGTTCTTCCCCTGCTGAGGCCCAGTAAGCTCATTCGGTAATCTACCCCTACATATACTGAAACGCAGGAAAGCCTGCAAAAAATAGTGTTTGTCACGTTCAACATCCCAAATGTGCTAGTAAAGTGCCTACAAGTATTTCTCACTCTCTCTCTTTCTTTCTCCCTCTACTCACTCTTGACTCTCTACCTTCCTCTTTCTCAGGCTGTGAGTGCTGTCCAGGGGCAATAAGCAATTATAATATATATCCAAACCAATGACAATAATTGTTTTGGGATTGCTTGCGATTATGAAAAGGCATGGGGCTTGGGGAGGGTTCTGTTTGCAAAAATGTTTCAATCACTTCAAATGAATAATTTTACTTTGGACGGAAAAGATTGTGCTAGGCTGTAATATTTGCTCATAAATGAAAAAATCGCACCTGTGAAAACACACACATGCATATCTCCTTGTATTTCTGTCTGTGACATCAGATGTGGTTCGGGCTGTCACGATTATGACATTTTACATGACGATTAATTGTCACTTAAATAATTGCGATTAACGATTTAATTGTGTTTCTGTCGTTGACAACTACAGTCCTGTTTGGCTTGTAGGCTTTGAAGTTACACATGGCAGATATGACACATAACCTAAATATACAAAGAAATGACTGACATATTGGACAACTTTATACTTGAAAAAGAACATTGATAATGGAAATAGCCGATCTACAAGCTCACAACGCGTCGCGACGCGTTGTGAGCTTGTAGATCTGCTATTTCCAAAATTTTTCACTTAAAAAGAATATATAAGAAGAATTTTTCAACATGGAGATGATTATGACGATTATGAAAAACAATTGCGATTATGTCAAATAATTGCGATTAGACGATTATGTAATAATTGTGACAGCCCTAGATGTGGTGATGTCGGTCTCTACGTACTTTCTATGATGTTAGTTTCGTGTGCACTGATAGGGACATAGGGACACACAAAGTCAAATGTAGGAGCAGTAAGCACTGCAAAAAGAAAATCTGGTTTACACGAACATGTATGTACTTATTTTGTGCAATGATCGCACTGGTCTCTTTATTTCCTCTTCACGTTGAATCAGGAGAAGCCTATGGAGAAAAGGGTTTAGAATGTGCAGGTCTACCGCCCGGTGTCATGTTTCCATCACTGCTGATCGGAGCTGGAGCCGATAAATACCTATGAATACTGTAGAGTCATTGGTCTTGAGAATGAATGCTGATTTAACCTGTTTCTTTCTTATATATATTTTTGAGCGGTGGTAAACTGCTCCATAGAGTGGCTGTGCGTGTGTCTGTAGCCACCTTTTTCTCAGCGTTTTGCCATAGCAGCCACCTTTTCCTCAGCGTTTTGCCATAGCAATGTGTGTGTGTGTAGCCTTTATTACATCACCAATTACGTTCTAGACCTATATCCTAGTCTGAAGACGTTATGCAAGCATGATCACCGCTCACTTCACATTAGGTGTGATTTTTTTCTTATGAGAAAGAGGCTTAAAGGACAACTCCGCCCTAAATCATTTCTAGGCTCATTTTCCTACTTATATTGATCCCAAAAGACTGTCCATGGGGTCTATTAGGCAGAAATGCCCCTGTTGTCCAGTTTCCCCAGCAGAACCCAGCAGCTCTCATAGCATAGAGTGGAGCCTATATAAGCCTATCGTTTTTACACTATTTGTTGTGGTCAAAAGTGTTTTTATTTTTCATGAATGTGTTACTAGTTGTCATTACAAACACATCCATGTCATTGAATGTCCCACAAAAGCCATCACACTCTGCTAAACAGATGTTATGCTTTTATGTGTTTTACCAAGTCCCGGAAAAGATGCCCTGTGATTGGCCAGTACCGTCACTTTGATTGGCAGTTGTGCCGAATGCTCACCCCAAAACATGATTTATGAGATTTTGGTGGCTTGTGTGGGACAACCAAGGCATGGATGTGTTTGTAATGACAAATAGTAAAACATTGATGAAAAAATAAATCACTTTTGACAGCAACAAATAATGTAAAAGCGATCGGCTTATAAGCTCCACTCTATGCTATGAGAGCTGCTGGGTTCTGCTGGGGAAACTGGACAACAGGGGAATTTCTGCCAATAGACCCCATGGACAGTCATTTTGGATCAATATAAGTAGGAAAATGAGCCTAGAAGTGATTTAGGGCGGAGTTGTCCTTTAATATTACATTTCCCCTATATAGCATGTAGGGTAGATTTAACCACTTGAACCTCACTGGCCCTATGTTGTCATAATTATGCAAACATTTGAGAAAATCAAACCTCGTTCGAAGTGGAGCGGTGAATTTAAGCAGTTCCAGGTCTATGTTTTAGATTCTATGTGTTCTAGATATCTGAATTCTGTGTCTTAGATCTATATAACGCAGTATGTTGCAGTATCCCATCAGCCTCCATGCATCCGGGCGGAGGGGAACTCAATTCGATAGGTACCGAAATGTTGTGTAACTGCTGTGCGCACGTGTTTGTGTGTGTGTGTGTGTGTGTGTGTGTGTGTGTGTGTGTGTGTGTGTGTGTGTGTGTGTGTGTGTGTGTGTGTGTGTGTGTGTGTGTGTGTGTGTGTGTTTGTTTGTGTGTGTGTGTGTATGTGTGTGTGGGTGGTAAAATCGCGCATGTGCAGATCCTCTTCAAACTTGACTGGACAGACTCGTACTAGTGAGGACACACTCGTACTAGTGAGGACAGACACACATTACTGCCTATAGCGGAGCTGCTGTGTTACACACACCGCTCCAAAAACAGTCGAACATTTGTTGAAAATAACAGATCTACAGGCTCAATACTATATTGGCTATTATCGGTGAAGATATTTGGGTGTAGAGGGAAAAATGGAGGGGAACACGTGTAGACCCCTGGGTAATCCCGGTGTGTCGTAATTCTGTGTGGGGACACCTCCCAGACATTCTACCGTAGGCATGGCAAACATTATTCTTCCCGGTCACATATACATTGACTGAAAACGTAAACAAAATGAAACGACTGCAGATTCTGCAGGGCACTTGTGAGACACGCAGAGGACAAGTTAAGTGGTGGACTGACAATTTCCCATGGTACAGTGGCATGTTTTTCCCTGCCTATGTTGATATTTTTGGATATTTGCCATGTAGTGGTGTGCGAGGAGAAGCGCAGTAGCCTACTGTAGGTTGTGTGTCGTGTGCAAATCCTATGATTTTCATGTCAACAAGGACAACAACGATTTATACAATGGTGGAAAAAGTACTCAAATGTTTTACTTAAGTAAAAGTATCAATACTGCAATATATATAAATACTTGTTACAAGTAGAAGTCTGTAATTCAAAATTTACTTGAGTTTCAAATAGCCTGCAGTAGGCCTATGTATAAATTTGGGCTAAAGTGGTTCATGTATGTTTTATTATAATCATTTTTATCTACAAAGTAAATAGTAACTAAAGTTTTCAAATAATTGTAGTAGAGTAAAAGTACAATATTTGCCTCTGAGATGTAGTGGAGTGGATGTACAGAAAATTAGAAATACCAGTGGAGTGGATGTACTGAAAACTAGAAATACCACAGTAAAGTAAATGTACCTCAAAATGTTACTTAAATACAGTATTAAACTAAATGTACTTAGTTACTTTACACCACTGGATTTACACCACCTGCCTGCTTGGACTAGTATGTTGTACGCAGTACGAGCGTATAGCAAGGCACACTCATCCATTGCTATTTCCAGCACACTTTAGTTGGCGGCACACCTAGATAGATGTCTCCAACATCAGCCAACCTCTGCTGTGAGCAGAAACCTTTGTCTTTATATATATATATATATATATATATATATATACACAAATAAAATACACACACAAACACACACACACACACACACACACACACACACACACACACACACACACACACACACACACACACACACACACACACACACACAGTTTACATATATTAATAGACTTTAAACTCTATTATGCAAATGACTTGCGTTGCATCGCAAAGCATGTAAAAAACTGAAGAAGGAAGAAGGCGAGTGGATGAAGTGAGCTGGCAAACACGAGCATGAGTGACACGATCTAAAATGGCAAAACAGTTTGCATGGGCCATTACAAGAAATAACCCAGTTAAAAATGTAATTCTTCAAGAAACAATGGATAAGGGATATTGATTCACATGCATCCTTCACCTGCAGTCAGATACTGTACAAATTAACTTTTGTCGATTCGCAATTATATAGGTGAATGATTTCCTGGCAAAACCATGCTACTAATCCCATTTTTGCTGAGGTTTTGTTTCAAGACAGAGAGCACTAGGGGACGGTTACATCAGAGAGACTCGTCTTTGTGCCTGTGATGTGGGGTGGGCTCATTATGACAGCCATTCCAGTAGGGCAGTAGTGTATAAAGCAGGGGTTTTCAAAGTGGGTGACGGGGCACCCTGGGGTGCCGCGATGGCAGTCCAGGGGTGCCGCGAGATCATTTGATAATATTTTGAATTTATTTGGACACTTGAAAAAATATTATTTAGTATAATTTTAAACTTGAAGTAGGCCTACAAAGTCATTTTCAGTCAGTTCCAACCAAAATGGCTATTATCTCAACATTTGCCTCGCAAAACATAATCACTAAAATATTGTCACTGTTGGGCAGAAACCTCGTATCTCCAAGTTTCAAATGTATAAGTCTTTTGCCCTGCTTCATCATACAAGACCGTCGCACAAAACTAGTGAAAACAGCAGATCGTCTGTTTTCACTAGTTTAGTACATTTTATAGATGATAAATACAAAACGAACGGTTTTGGACATGCAAGGTTTCCACCTGACAACGACAATATGCTATAAATATAAGGTGCTGGGAGTGAAAATTATAATGTAGGGGTGCCTCGGATTAAAAAAAATATATTTAGTGGGTGCCCTGAGACAAAAGAGTTTGAAAACCCCTGGTATAAAGTACTCACATGAATACAAGTAAAAGTATCAATACTGCAATGTAGAAATACTTAAGCCACGGGGAGCCCCTTAATGTTAAAACCGTAGTATATCGCACATCCCAGCAAGGAGTCTCAGCCGCGCCGTACTTTCCCGGACTTTGTCATTAAAACCGGAATAAATGATTTTGATCCGAAAATCGGCGATCGTCTAACCTTCCCTAGTCACTGCTCGTCCATCGGTGGCTCGTGGCTGCTCTGACATGAAACAGAAGTGACTCTCATGGCCTCTCCTTCTTCAGCCTTCCTTCCTCCTACCCACTTGTTGTTTGGACGTTAGCTCTAGCAGAGCTGGAGTGCTAGGTGCTAGGCTATCCAAAGTGGACACATCGACTGTTCAGTCACTCCTGGACTATATGCATGGATCGTTATGCGCGCGGTTCGCGCACGCGAAACGCACGGGGAGATTGATGCTCGGCCAAAACCACCATTCTATGCCAACGGAGATCGAGAAAATCACGGTGAGCTAATGACCTGGGAAAAAAAAAGAAAAGAAAAAACAACGGCGCTGTCCAAGACGGAGGGGCGGCGGGCTCATGTTTATAAACATAATATTATGTCTCAGATCACAATACAATAATAGAAATGTCACAGCTAATCTACCAACCACCATTCTATTTCGGACGGCAAAGGGTTAAAAGCTCACAAAATACTCTGTTACTCTGTTTACTGTGAGTAAAAGTACAAAAGTATTGGTATCAAAATGTACTTAAAGTAGGCTAACAAAAGTAAAAGTCCCATTTCGAGTTTTCAAGTGTATAAAAAATATTTTGAAAATAGCAGATCTACAAGCTCACAATGTGTCGCGATGCAACGCATTGTGAGCTTGTAGATTGCCTATTTTCAAATGGCCAAAATCTACTGGGGCTGAAGTGGTTAAGTAAGCAATTTACCCCGAGTGAGAGGACATTATGCTCTCATAATGTCCGCAGTGATGGTGTTATCGGACGAGGCGCAGCCGAGTCCGATAACACCATCACTCAGGACATTATGAGAGCATAATGTCCGACCCCGAGTGGTAAATAGCTTTTCTACCACTTTTTCCCGTATACATGAAAGAAAACACATAGTTGTAACTTGCAAGGATCTTAAGTTACAATCATTATTGCCTATAAAACTTCCGCGAGACAGCAGATAGTTCCACAAACAACATCTTCTACTCACCAACAGATGGCGCCAACTCCATACTAATCCATGCGTCTAGCTTACAGCTAAGCTAACGTCAGTTAGAAGTACCGTTCCGGCCGTAAATAGAGGCTGTTCGCTTCCAGAAAGGCATAGGTTCAGAGAAAAGGGGCTTTAAAGTTGGCGGATTGCATTGGATCCAAATAAATCGGCGACTATAGCATGCACGTTAGTAAACATAGGACCGTTGCCACCGTCATTTGTTGGTTGGGGGAAAGGACCTCCTGAAGTCCCCGGATGTACACTGAGGCGCATTGATCTCGGACACACAACTTTGCGGCAGTTGTCCTCTGATAACCTCCGGAATTTAGCCAATCAGAATCCAGTATTTGAACACGTGACTCGAAAAAGTGGTAGAATGTATGTTTTGTAGAAAAGTAAAAGTACAATATTTGGATCCAAGATGTAGTGGAATAGAAGTAAAAGTATTGGAAATTGGAAATACTCAAGTAAAGTACAAATACCACAAAATTGTACTTAAAGGAGGACTTCACCACTTTTCAACCCATCTTCATATAATAGGTCCTCACTAATGTTCATAATAAAATAGCGCAATTTTTTTCTACCCGGTCCAAGTCTCCTAGGAGAGCTGTGGGAAGTTCAGAATCCATCGTCTTGTGACATCATTTTCCAAAAAATAAATAATTAATCAATATTTTTGAAAAGAATATTTAGATTTTTATTATCGCGAGAACAATGGCTTCCACTTTAACATTGCAACTTTTCAGGAATAGAAAGCCTGCAGTTTCTATTAGCTTGGATTCCCAATCGATGATGTCACAAGACGATGGGTTTCTGACCTGCCCACAGCCCTCCTCTGAGAAAAAAAAAAAGCAAAAAAAAAAAAGCAATATTTTAGTGAGGACCAATTATATGAAGATAGGTTGAAAAGTGGTGAAGTCCTCCTTTAAGTACAGTACCTAATCAAAATTTGATTCACCCTTTCTGCAGCGGTGTAAAGTAACTATAAGTACATTTAATGTACTTATAGTTACTTTACACCGCTGCAGAAAGGGTGAATAAAAGTTGCTGTAACAAATCTCAGCAAGTTCAGCAGCACACCTCTGTTCGTGCTCATCACCAACAATTTTCATCTCAATTGAAGTGACCTGGCTTGTGTCTTCTTGCCTGGGCCTCATCCGGAGTAGCTCGGCTGTCTAAAAATAGCATTCTTGCAAGACCAGCAGTGAAGCCACTTCAATCGTCTGTACTGTACACACACACACAGCTTTCCCCCTTGCCCTGCCTACACACGCGCTGGCTGCTGCGGTCATTATCTGGGCACAGAGCCGGGATTACAGCAACGGCGTGGGGGGAGCAGGGGCGTCACAAGGGGGAGGAGGAAAGTGGGACTGAGTTACCAGGGCCCAAGGTGGAGGGGCCCTAGTAACTTTAGCTATTGAAAAATAGCAGATCTACAAGCTCACAGCGCGGCACCGAGTGCCGCGCTGCGAGCTTGTAGATCTACTATTTTTGAAAAGTCATGAAAATGTGTGCAAATCTTTGAATATATGTATTTTTTTTAAGCGGTGAAAACCGCTTCCAATGAGTGGCTTTGTGTGTATCACGCCCATATATGGTCATTTTAGTCCAGAATGAACAGGCTTTTTCAAAAACAGAATGTCCGTTTAATTACCATATACAGTATGGTGATCTCAGTCCAGAATGAACAGGGTTTTTCAAAAACACAATGTATGTCACCTCATGTCCATATATGGTCACTCCAGGCCAGAATGAACAGGTTTTTCCTGTCCCGTACGTGCAAAATATCAGTCCAGAATGAATAGGCTTTTTCAAAAAGCAAAATGTGTGTCCCATGTCCATATATGGTCATTTCAGTTCAGAATGAATAGGCTTTATCTGTCCTCCCGGTCAGATGAATGGATACTTTGAGGATTGGTCAAGCTTGACATGATAATTTGGCCTTCAGGTTTTATCTGTCTTGTACATGCAATAGGTGTGAGACCTATTGCAATGACTCATGACAAATAGCCGCATAAGAGCAAAAGCAAAGGCACAATAAGAATATACAGATGCTAACAGAATGGTAAAAAGGAGCATTAAGGCAGACAAGAGTAAATACATTGAAAATCTAGCAGAAGTTGAAAAATTTAGTAGGCCACAAAGATAACAGAAACTGAAATAATTATAGAGGGATGCAGTCAGTGTTGTTTTTGTTGACGAGACGTTAACGAAAATGATTTCGTTGACGCCCCTTTCTTTCACGACGATGACGTGACGTTAACGTAACGAGCTAAACATAAGTCTGACGAAAATATGACGAGACGAATGTGTGTTTTCGTTGACGTAACGAAGACGAGACGAACATCTGGTCTATCGGACGACGTTAAATAAACATGCATGAAAAGCTGCAATATATTATAGTAGTTGTTTCAATGGAGGAGTAGTGGCCAATCATATGGAACGTTCTAGGACGCATATAGCAACAGGCTCTGTGATTGGCTGGGATGTCGGCAGGAACACACGTGTTGTTTGTTGTTGTGGTCAGAAGTTGCACACATTACAGCTGGGAATGTTACTAAGTTTCTATTTGCAAATGAAAGCTAATCATCTGATTGAGTAAATACCCTGTATCTGCCTCGCGGCAGCAGCGTCGACATCAATTAATAGATTTGGTCGTCGGAAAAGAAGACACGATATGGATCTATTTTACAACCCAGGAAATAATGCAGGCTTACTTACAGTATCACGGAGCACTGCTATTCCAATCCGGTAAGCTGACGGCACGAGCCGTTTAACAAATCATAATCATTTGCTTTGCTGAGAAGAGAAGAGAAGTTGATTTCCTTTCCCATTGACAACTGGACCCGCCGTGGTCACTTTCTTACTAATCCCTCCTCAACGTTTTCTATAACATCTGGCGCTAAGCTTCAGGCTAATGTTGGCTTGTTTAAGCAGACGTAAATTAATTGGATTGTTTGAAGCATGCAAACTTTTTTCCGCTGGATGCGGAGAACGGTACGCGATAGCGAACGGTGCTATTCTCAAAGGCTACGTTAGTGACGTAGGGGTTGTTTGTTTCCTGTCAGCGGCCGCCAACGTCGCGTATGACTGTGACGTCACTTGTAAATCCTTGGAGCTCAACAGTACCGTGTGTGTGTGTGTGTGTGTGTGTGTGTGTGTGTGTGTGTGTGTGTGTGTGTGTGTGTGTGTGTGTGTGTGTGTGTGTGTGTGTGTGTGTGTGTGTGTGTGTGTGTGTGTGTGTGTACAGTACAGACAGCAAAAGCAAGTGCTAGTGGCCATGGATATATACCGTATTCTTATATTATATTACTCCTGTGTGAACTGTGCATATAAATAGGATGGGGCAGGTGTAATATACACTTGTCATTAGCCTATACATTATGAATTCAATTGCACCTGTCAACTTTGATTCCAATGTCTAATACTTAATGTATTTATTTAAAGACACATTTTTCTTTTTTACTAAAACTATTGACTAAAACTGGACTAAAACCTTTGTGTGGGTTCGTCGACTAAAACTTGACTAAAACCTTTCGAGTTCTAGTCGACTAAAACTAGACTAAAACTATCAAGGATATAAATGACTAAAATCGGACTAAAACTAATAAGCATTTCGTCAATAAGACTAAGACTAAATCTAAAATGCCTGCCAAAAACAACACTGGATGCAGTTGACAAACAACTAAGGGACCAGCAAGCAAGACTTTTTATATATTTTTTTAAAACCTATTATACCGGCTGTCATACCGGCTCTCCAGACAATTCTATACTAAGATTCACCGCTTCACTTCGAACCGAGGTTTGATTTTACTTTGTAACTCAAATTTTGCTTCTGGGGGGGGGTCCCTGGAACTAAATATTTTGAGATGGGTGTCCGTGGCCAAATACATATCATCTTGGGGGTCCTCGACATGAAAAAGTTTTAGCGCCACAGCGCGGCACTCGGTGCCGTGCTGTGAGCTTGTATATCTGCTATTTTTCAATAGTTAACATTAATGGGGGGCCCGCAGTGAATCTTTGTACCCCTCACACCAGATTTGGTGTGACGGCCCTGTGGGTGAGCACTCGGAGGAGGCACCCCCCCCCCCCCTCATAACTGGTGGACGGCATGAAAGCCAAAGGGATCAAGTCAGGGATGGGTTGTGACAGTCGCAGAAAGAGAAGCCAACACATCAGCCTTTACAGACAGGGGCGTCACAAAGGGGGGGGAAGGGGGGTATTGAAAGCTATTGAAATAGCAGATATACAAGCTCACAGGGAGGCATGTAGATCTGCTATTTTTGAAAAGTCGTGAAAATGTGTGCAGATCTTTGAATATATTGTATTTTACATTGTAACTCAAATGTTGCTTCTGGGGGGTCCGGGTCCCTGGAACTAAATATTTTGAGATGGGGGTCCGTGGCCAAATACATATCATTTTGGGGGTCCTTCACATGAAAAGGTTTTAGCACCACTGACATAGAAACATAGGTTTTTCAACAACAAAAAACCTTAGAAGAACTTGAAATATTCAAAGACTTGCACACATTTTTACGATTTTTCAAAAATAGCAGATCTACAAGCTCGCAGCGCGGCACCAAGATCTGCTATTTTTCAATAGTTAAAGCACAAAATGTGAAGAACATTCATGGGGGTACCACAGTGAATCCTTGTACCCAGGGCCCAGAATTTGCTGCGACACCCCTGTTTACAGAGGCACTTCCCAGCTCTCCCTCCTCAGCCCTGCAGGCAGGCTGAGCACCTGCTGTCACCACGCTGGACTCTTTTTGAGCGGTGGTCACAACGTCTCCTATACGTGGCCGTGTGTGTGTCCGGCCGTCCGGCCGTCCGTGTATGTAGCCTCAAGCCTGCAGTACCTTTTCTGACCACACATGTTAAGGGAGGGGCGCTGTTGTTCTCACACACACACACACACACACACACACACACACACACACACACACACACACACACACACACACACACACACACACACACACACACACACACACACAGGGGAGAAGGGTGGGTCAGCATGTGTGGTCAAGTATTATTATCATTATTATTAACAAACTGAATGTTTTAGGGTCAAATAAATTAGAGTGTGTGAAGAAACTACAGCATTGTAAAGCACACTAACCCCGCTGCACCCACCCAGTAGTGCTGTTGCACAGCCTCCACGACCACCGCTCAGTTCACACGGGTGTGATTTTTATGGTAACTGTCAGTGGTGAAAGAAGTACTCCGATATTTTACATCAGCGAAATGACTTTCTTTCTATCGATTCTTTCTATCGATTACTCACCCCACATGGAGATATGAATTCAGGGACGTTTTTCCTGACTCTTTTGTGTCTCCATAGGGAACAAAGCAGGCTCTTTGTGTCTCCATAGGGAACAAAGCAGGCTCTTTGTGTCACCATAGGGCAGGGGTTCCCTAACTTTTTGGGGTCAGGGCAACCCTATAAATATATGTTTTCATCCAAGGCACCCCTATATTATATTCATACTTGTCACTCCCAGCACCGTACTGTATGTTTATGGCATATTTTAGCGATTATGTTGCGAGAAAAGCCATTTTGGTTAGAACTGACTGAAAATAACTTTGTATTTCATGTTCAAAATGATACTAAATATTTATGGATTGCCGTCACGCCACCCCAGGGTGCCCCGTCACCCACTTTGAAAACCCCTGCCATAGGGAACCCCTGCCTGCCATCAAATTATTGGCATATGAATGCGACAGAAGAAAAAAAAACATCCTCTCCATGGGGTGAGTAATCGATAGTTTTTTTTTAAACTATTCCTTTAAGTAAAAGTAACAATAACACACAATGTAGAAATACTCTTTTACAACTAAAAGGCATGTGTTCAAAATCTTACTTGAGTAAAAGTACAAAGGTATTGGCATCAAGTACTAACATGTGTGAAAGTAGCAGATCTCTGCTATTTCCAAATAGCCTATATATAACAGTGGTTAATTAATGTGTGTTTTATAATATAATATTTTTTAAGTAACGAGTAACTAAAGTTTTCAAATAATTGTGGTGGACTAAAAGTACATATTTGCCTAGAAGTCAAAGTATAGAATACTCCAATACTAGAAATACTCCAGTAAAGTGCTCCATTCACTTTCATTAACCAATTAAGCCCTATTTCAAAAGCAGCAAAAACAGTCAATCTACAGTACAAGCTTGAGATCTATTTTGGTTCATTACTCTTATTGTATTTATCATTTTTTCCTAACAAATTCATTTTTGGTTGGGAATTATACATGTTGTATAATAAAATGTACGGTATTAATTTTTAATGCCAGGTTCAAATTGGTTTAATAATCAAACATTTTCAGCTTGGTCATTTTATTTATCTTTACAGGATGAATATGATGCCTTCATTGTTGTCTCCACCAGCCGAAGGCTGAGGGAGAGTATGTTTTCCCCTCCGTCCGTCCGTCCGTCCGTCCGTCCGTCCGTCCGTCCGTCCGTGCGTCCGTCCGTCCGTGCGTGCGTGCGTCCGTGCGTCCTCGCAGTTTGTGAGCAGCTAATCTCAGTCACCGTTGGCCCAATCGCTGCCAAACTGAGCACACACACTCCCTGGATGCCAATCTAGAACCTCTGCCCCACATTTCTCAAATCAGCCTCATGGTGGCGCTATAACAGGCCGATTTGTGTGGCATGGTTGTTACCAGCTAATCTCCGGCGCCGTTGGCCCGATCGTTGCCAAACTGAGCACACACACTCCCTGGATGCTAATTCAGAACCTCTGCCCCACATTTTTTAAATCAGCCTCATGGTGGCGCTATAACAGGCCGATTTGTGTGGCCTGGTGGAGACCTGTGCTCGGAAGAGCACTGCTTCTAGTTTGTATATAAGCTCTATCACAGGAGTCTCCAATAGTTTTCGCACAGAAGACCACTTCCATATAGGCCTAGTCAATTTTTCCACGGGCCACTGGTGAGGCGGGGGTTTGCAGACGGTCATCGATTGAACCATGTAAAAATCATAATTAACTAGAAGCAGTGCTCTTCCGAGCACAGGTCTCCACCAGGCCGTGCGTCCTGGTGGTGCTACTGTATAATAGGCCAATGTAAAAAGGGTGGCATATGTTCTTCACCTTAGATCTTTCATGGCAATCGGACGCTGCATGCATGATTTCAAGCATTGTGTTCCAAAAATGTGTTTTGCTAAAGTCTACCTGCTGGTGGCGCTATAACAGGACAATGTTAAAAAGGTAGCATTTGTTCCTTGACCTAGTGGGAATATGTGTGGCAAATGTCACGGTAATCGCAAGCTGCGTTGATGATTTGAGGCATTTTGTTCAAAAACGGAGCAATCCTGCAAACTTTGGAAGCTAATATTAGCCAATCAGGATGGAATATGAAATATCAGACGGATCGGACTTGATCACATGACTATAGAGATACTGTGTACCGATTTGCATGATTTTTGGATAAAATCTCAAGGAGTAATATCCAAAAATGTGTTTTACATAAGTCGGCCCAAAGGTGGCGCTATAAAAGGCTGATGTGAAAAATGCAGGGCAAAGGTTTATCCTTAGCCTCTAGGGAGTGCGCTTACAAAGTTTGAAACTGATCGGTGGAGTTATAGGTAAAACCACAAATCGGGCTGTTATAGCGCCACCATGAGGTTGATTAAAAAAAATTAAGTGGCATTTCTTCCTCGGCCTAGTGGGAACGTGTGTGCGCGATTTCATGATAATTGCACTTTGCGTTTGTGATTTGAGGCATTTTGTTCAAAACGGCTCAATCCCACAAACTTTGGAAGCCAATCTTAGCCAATCAGGATGGAATATGCAAAATCAGACAGATCCGTGTCGATCACATGACTGTCGAGATATTGCCTACCGATTTGTAGGATTTTTGGACAAAATCTGTAAGAGTAGTGCACAGAAATGTGTTTAGCAAACATCGGCCACTAGTTGGCGCTAGAAAAGGCCCATTTGAAAAATTTAGGGCAGAGGTTCTAGATTGGCATCCAGGGAATGTGTGTGCTCACTTTGGCAGCGACCGGGCCAACGGCGACTGAGATTTGGCGCTCACAAACTGCGAGGACGCACGGACGCACGGACGGACGCACGCACGGACGGAGAGGAAAACATACTCTCCCCCATGCCTTCGGCTGGTGGAGACAATAATTTAAGGTAGAGTAAGTGAATTGTCATTGTTAAAGTGTCGAATAGCTCTATATTCTGATAATAATCATTGCTACTGTATAGTGTTTGTTTAGTAACATGGTCAGGATATACATTTTATCCAATCAGGAGATTCCCAAAGCAATAGTTCAAAGCACATGACCTGTACAGGCATTGACACTAAGGCTTGCCCACCTGCCCCTGGCAGGTGAAGTTTGCTTTCAGGTTGCACGACCGGGCAAGTGCTAATTTGAGACGGGACGCAACCATCTATAAACACAACACGAGATATCTGTCTAAACACTTGTCCTGAACGTGGCCAGAGTGTTCTGTCTTCTGGTCTTTCGAATGTTAAGCACTGTTTACCTATAATGTGCTGTTTTCACTGTTCACTGTAAAAATATAAAATAGGTGTGATAATTATGTGAAGTTTTTACTACGGCAATTTACTTTTCGGGCAAGTAGATAATGACCTGTAGTCCTGTACTTGCCCAACGGGCAAGTGCCTCTCAGACCTTAGTGTCAACCCCTGCCAGTAGTACCAGCACTTTTGGCACATCTTTTAGGTGAATGAGAGAAGTGAATTACTAATGGTTAAGTTGAGCATGCTGTAAAATAAATGATTAATCGGGCATGATCCGATTAATCATGGAGGAACTTTGTGAATGAGACCAGTGAAGATGTGAAAACCCTGGGCATAAAAGTGTGTGCATAAAATAAATAAATAAGCAAGCAGGCACATTCTTCTCATCTCATGTATAAATATGTAAGTCATTGTGGTTAGGGTTGGGTTTATACTGTAGTTACAAAGCTGTTATTCAGGGAAGGGACCTTTTACTTCAGTGATGGTTAAAATAATAGGAACGACTTTCTCAAAAACAGGCAATAACAAAAGATTGAGCTGCAGGACAGAATGACTCTGTTTATCATTAAAACTCCAGCTGTGTGGTGTATCTTTCTTTATCATTTCCATTTTCCTACAGTGAAACAAGGTAGATGATAAGACTCTGGAGAGGTAGTATTGTGAACGCCAACACAATAAGTGTCTCACACCTGGTCTCTCACATCTGTGATTAGAAATGACCTCTCTCTGCACAGATCCGTGTCACATCAGGCAGGGTTAGTTACATGTTGTCAATGAGGGTGGCACATCTTCAGAAACTAAAAAGATCGCGTTGGGATCTACAGTGTAAAATAAAATAAAATAAAATATAAAATAAATTAAGAAGAAGAAGGAGAAAGTTAATAAAAGTAACTCCATTTACACAACTGGAGGTTCGGGCCGCTACGAAGCCTTCACTTCTCGAGTTCAACTATGTCGCAACGCCAATCTGACTGATATGCTCATACTGTATATGGAGATCTGTATCTGTCAGTCCTTCTCCCTTTCATGCCATATGGATTTCTCTGTATCTGTAAGTAATTGGCCATTGTATGGCCATATATGGAGATCCCGATGTCATAAGTAGGCTTAGGCTATATGCCCATATATGGAGCATGTATCTGTCAGTCCTTGTCTATTTTATGCCCACAGCCTATGTGGATATCCCTGGTCATCAGAATATGCTCATATATATAGCATGCTCCCTTAAGTGCCCATATATGGAGCTGAGTTTACGCCTTATGTCGTGACGACACACTCCATAGTATACTTTGGCGTAGCTGCATTGGGAATTCCTTATATGGTTATGGCTGAGTCATGGTGACATGAGCAGGAGGTCTGCCTGCCGTCCTCTCGACTTACGCCGATTGTAAAACTTGTTAGGATAACAAATGGACGCAATATCTTGCATTCATTTCATTTTCTGGGCTCTGACGAAGATAATACACCGGCATGTGTTAGTCAGACTTTAGGTGAGTCACCTTTATTTTCCTCATTTGGACCCATATCCCTGCGCAAGACTCCAGCGGCCTGCTTGTTCCACTGGCTGTTCAGAGGTGCTGGTGGGAGAGATGAAAAATAGCCTTCGGTATGGAGCATCTCGCTTTGTGCGGTTCACATGGCAACGAGACCCTCCAACCTCTGGAGGTCGGTCGCCCGGGAATTCTGGGAAGCTCAGCTGTCAGACCTGGCAGCCACTCAGGCGAACTCACTGTGTGAACCAGCAGGGGAAAAAGAGCAGCGCACACTAATTTGAGTGTGTGTGCTTGCATGTACACGCACATAGGTGCACAAAGGAATCATCCAACCAGTTACATCCTTTTCACACTCGTATGCACAATGCTGACGCACACAAACACACACAAACACACACACATATATTCCCAGGAATCCATCATCACCCTAACCGTGCTGCATTACTGTTACATCTCCCGGCGATTCGGTTTGATCCCAGAGATTCCTTCGTCTGCGATGCTCATCTCACTGTTCTACCAGGGTTAAACTGATATCCCCAGGAGGAGCCAAAGGGGTGGTGAGTGCCTGGAGGAGCGGGGGGTGACTGGGGTTTCAAGGGATGCAATTAATCTCTATCAAAATGCCCCTTTTAGGTGTAATTAGAAATGAGCTCAACTTACGGCAGCGCAGAGCGAGTGTTCTAGTCACAGGACGAAGGGGTGAAGTGTACTCTGAGACAAAGGATAATTTGTCTCGCTAACGAGGATGTAATATTGATTGGAATGCAGGCTGAGATCACGCAGTTCCTCAGTAGCATTTTCTCCTCCATATTGATTTCAAATAGTTGACCAAGTCACAGCTCCAAACACACCGTCTAATTTGTGTGGTAGGTGTTTATGTATAGGTGCATGATGCATTTCCAACCACATTCTGCCAATGAAAGAACCATACTCACTCAAAATTGTAGCTATTAACCATGCAGTTTCATAAAACATGATTATCAGGTATTATGAATATACTAGGAGGAAGATTTTAGGTTTTTATGTGGCCACACCCACCAGTTCATTAAGTATGCCTGGTTGAAGGGCACGGTGGTGCAGTGGTTAGCACTTCGCCTCACAGCTAGAAGGTCCTGGGTTCGATTCCCGCCGGGGGAAGCTGTGGGTGCTGGGGGCGTGTTCCTCCACCCACGTCATCAGCACCCACACCCTAGGTGGGGTTGGCGATCGGGCTTTCTGTGGTGAGTTTGCATGTTCTCCCCGTGTCTCCTTGGGCATAGGCCCTCACACAAAAACATGCAGTATGCCTGGTTAGTCAGGTGAAGTTAGCCACACCCACAGTGTTAGGTGAATGGTAAAAGGGGAGGGGATCGAGGAAGAAACCCAAAATACAAAGGAATACATAATTGCTCATAACAACCACACCAGGGGTTGCAAAAATCTATCAATTAACTGCAAAATGGTCTGTTTATGTACAATATATGGCCGAAGCTGTGAGCCGACAATGATACAAGACCAGAGAAAGTTCCTTAAAAAATTGTTTACCTGCTGTTTTTGTATATATAGTATATATGGCCAGTTGATTCATAATTTTTTTATCCTCAATGCTGAGTTTCTCAGAAATATCACTTACAATTTGGTGAATGCAAGCATTGTGTTGACATCAGATGTACTGTAATCAGTGTGCACTGTGCACACATTTTTATCTTATAATCCCGGTCCACACCAATGATTCGCAACGCAACAAGTTGCAACCGCAACCACTTTGCAACTACTTGCAACAGAATCACAAAAAACGCACTGTTTTGAAATGTTGTTAGTGGCCTATAGCTAGCTATACTGCAGCTACACTACAGTACATAATGCAAAACAGATTGGCTGCAAAGGGGTCGCAAATCACCACCACCCTTGATTTGCATACGGCATAGTACACACGTGGTCCACTCACTTGGAATGCAATGGCTTTCTTCCTGATAAAGGCCCTCGAGCCTCATGAGCTGAACATTCCAAATTGGCTCATAGTGAGGTCATGCTATCAGCACTTGGTTTTGATCTCTGTGTCAACAGATACATTTCATTTGCAAAGGCAGAGGTGCAAAAAAAAGAGGATGTGACACAGAGTGACATAGTGATCCGTAGCCATGCATCTCCAGCAATTAATAGGGCGTTCTACATCATTAGTCTGGGTGCACATTAATACAACAGAGCATTTGAATGGGCCATGGAAGGTTATTTAAATGCAAAAGAGCCTGGCCCTTCGGCAATCCATCTCATAAACCTGACTGTGGACTAAACGTTTGATTCATAATCTGCTGGTAATGACTTTGCTGTCAGAACGGGTGTTGGAGTCAGATTTCATCCTAACCTTGTTCAGACCATGCTGGAGGGGGTGTTCCTGGCACCCTGGATGCCTCCGGGTTTAAACTGCAATGACAAAAGCCCATAAAGAGCCATTACGATTCTAATGACCAATTTCAATATAAAATCACATCGTTTAAGAAATGACTTTCAGGCCAAACATGTCATGTCCTCCAATAGCAAATACTTCATATGCAACTGCGTGCGGTTTTATACATTTATGTGCACTGCACATGCACACACGCATATACACACTTTCTTTCCTTTTTGGAGAGGTGAAGCCGGCGGGAGTGTGTCGATATTGCGACATAGCATCTGTTCATTCTTTCGACACAGCTGAATGTTAACAAGGTGAAAAGCTAACCTGCCGACGCGGGTGAGTAGCTAACCTGCCGACGTGGGTGAAAGTTAACCTCTATGCCTAAACCTAACCCAAACCCAAACCTCAGTAACCGTGACGCGGGTGAGTAGCTAACCTGCCGACTCCCTTAGTCAAAATGATGGGACGTAGAAATAGTGAGATTTCCCCAAGCCGGCTCCCACTGTTTGACATACTGTAACTGTAAATGTTGTAACCTACTGTAGTGTCCTCAAGCCTGTCCTGGACCGTGCAGCATGTACAGCTGCAATACTGCTGGGTGACCAGAAGGGTACTGTTACGCAGCTTACACACACACACACACACACACACACACACACACACACACACACACACACACACACACACACACACACACACACACACACACACACACACACACACACACACACACACACACACACACACACACACACACACACACACACACACACACACACACACACACACACACACACACACACACACGCGCAGGGTATAGCTGCTCAAATTCACTGCTCCACTTCGAACTGATGGTTTGATTTTTTTTAGATAAAGTCACACAAACACTTTCCGTCATTCCTCTGTGACTGTCACACTCAGCGTAAAAGTGTGAAAATCATGGTACAAAATGTTATCACAATCTCTACGTTTAAGAAGAAGTGATTCTGAATCCACACCCATAAGCAATGGCAAATAGAAGCTTTGTTGTGATTTTGCTATTAAAAGGATAATTTTTTCTTTCAGCCGAGAGTGGTTGCATGAAAAGACACTTGAAGTAAACCATTATAATCAAGCATAGGCTACTTTACCTGCTTATCTAACACCTGCCTCATGGCTGAAGAATACACTACACATACTGTACATGTAGATCAGGGGGTGCCCAAAAAGGTAGATCGCGATCTACCAGTAGATCACAAATGCTGTGCAGGTAGACCTCATGCCATGCCTCCAATTTGTTTTTTAATTAAGATATTTAGAAATATGTATTAAAACAAAATCACAAAACTCCTCCTCTTTTGGCATCTGCCACTTGAATGAGGTAACTTGATTGATTGACATGAAGAACTCCCTTCAGGGCTTCTATAGAAGGCATACCCACAATGCATACAGAAGTATTTCAAGTATGTTTGTCTTATATGTAACACCAGCCCCGCTATTAATAATTATAATAACTAGCCCTTACCCGTTCAAAGATATGAGCTCCAAAATGATGTGCAGTGTGTGGGTTATGGGGTGCACACAGTATATGAGGGATGGAAAGTAACTTTAACTGGTGCTTGCATGATGTAGGAGCATCAATGTAAGAAACCCGTTTCGTTTAATGGCTACAGAGATACTGTCCGCCCCCCCCCCCCCCAGCCCGCCCGCCCGCCCACCCGCCTGCACACACACCCGCCTGCCTGCACACACACACACACACACACAGAGCTGGTTAAACATTTTGCCTCATGCTAGATGCAGAATAGATGTGCCTCATGCTAGATGCAGAATAGATAGTAGATACACCATAAAAATGCTAATATACAGCATATGATTTGTGAAAGTGACAAACGGGCTTCACAGTTATGTCAGGTGTGTTCATATGCTAATGGTGATGCGATTTCAGATCAATTGCTCCAGCCACTGAGGAGAAACGCTGTTTCAGACAGACAGACAGACAGACAGACAGACAGACAGACAGACAGACAGACAGACAGACAGACAGACAGACAGACAGACAGACAGACAGACAGACAGACAGACAGACAGACAGACAGACAGACAGACAGACAGACAGACAGACAGACAGACAGACAGACAGACACTCACTCACTCACTCAGACATTCGCAAAATTATAGTATAGATGTTTGGCTGGTATAGATCTTCTTTAGATGGTCATTTTAAAAGTAGTTATCAAGTAAAGAAAAAGTGTGGGCACCCCTGCTGTAGATGGACCTGATCCTTAATATGATAATTAGGCTCTACCCATTTTGGGGTACTTGGGGTCTGCTACTATAATTGGAGTGGGCTTGTCAGAGACTAGATCAAGAATAGAAACCATATGATATCAGGCAGGAAAAACAGTTTTCAACGGTAGAATGGAAGCATGAGAATGGAGAAACAATTCATGACTGTCAACGTGAAATAGCTAATTAATCAAATACGCACACAGGGTTGTCTAATGTTGATGCTGATTGATGTCTTTCATTTCACCATAGACAAACACCATAATGTCCAGCAGAGGTGGACATAAAGTTGGTGTAGACTGTGCTACAACTTTAATCTAAACTTTGAGCTCACGCTTTATAGGAACAAAATGCTCTATTTTTATATGGTTATGCTACCAGTGCACTTCTGGGCATCTGTGTTATGGAAAAAAGAGAGGAAAATGATATCACATTGATGTTTTCAATGATAAACCTCCACGTGATGTCACATTGAACCGCAGCAACTGATTTTCAGTACTGATGGGCTTGAATGTGAATGATGATGAGATGCTATTAGGTATCATTAAGGTCTATGTTCTTATGTCTGAAGTGCCTTCCAGTTATTGCAAATGTCTGATAAAAAAGGCAACAGAGATGGCTCATATTTCAACAACAAAAATGACTTTCAGAGAGATCCTGGATATCAAAAAATATTCATTTTATCCATGACAGAACAGTGAGAACACACACATTTAAACGGCATTGTGCTGACAGACTACAAAGACGGTGCTCATCTGAATGCCTTTTGATCCACCATGGGTGATACTTCTCAATATAAGGATCTGTCTGATGGCACCAGCCTGGTGCAGAACTATCCAATATAGGCGGTATGGAGATCAAATGGCATACCAGGCAGCCGATGCGACCGTGGCAGCATGTGCTACCCCCAGCCGCCTCTTGAAAGGAGACACAATCCCGATAAATGTATTCCTGTCAACATCGCTGCAATGCCTTTTTAATACAGCCCCCTGAGGATTCCAGGCACAAACAGCCGGAGTCAAACTCCATTTCTCCGGGCTGAAAGAAAGATGTGACAAGTGCCTCGTGTGGGTCAGGGACAGTCAGGGACTCTCTCTGGCAGTGAGGACCCAGACGGGAGCGATGAATGTTGTTTGGGCTCTTTAACTCTCAAATACCTGGAACGCGCCCGCGTCGCATTAGATTTGAAACACATTAACCATTATTTTATGCTTTAACTATTGAAAAATAGCAGATGAAAAATCTTGAAAATGTGTGCAAGTCTTTGAATATCTTTGTCCCGATCTTTGACCCAACTTCTAAATCCTTCCTCTAAATCAGCTGTTCTCAAACTTGTTCATGTCAAGGACCCCCAAAATTACATTTCTTCGGCCGCAGACCCCTATCTTAAAATATGTTGTTCCAGGGACCACCCAGAAGCAAATATTAAAGTTACAAATGTTAGCTTTTAAGTAGATATATTCAAAGACTTGCAAAAAAAAATCATGATTTTTCAAAAATAGCAGATCTACAAGCTCGCAGCGCGGCACTCGGTGCCGCGCTGTGAGCTTGTATATCTGCTATTTTTCAATAGTTAAAGCATTCAATAATTGTTTGCCTAAATGGGTTAACACGGCTGAGTAAACATAAACCAGTCTGAACTGAATAGATCTGTGCTATTCTGGCCTGGATACTATCAATTATTATGCTTTATTTGAGCTAAAGAGAAATGGCCATGGCTGCCTTTTCAGTCACAGGAGAGCAGTGAGTGAGTGAGGAAACAATCAGCGTGCTACAGTATATCTACCGATCCCATTGCAGGTCTCATAATCCCTCCTCATTATGGGAGGTAGAAATTAAGAATTATAAAATGCCCCTGTCTAAGCAGCAATGCCTTCTAAAGGTCCGTCCCATATAGGATGATAATCGAATGTTCTTGGTGTCATGCCCTGACATTACAATAGCAAAGCTTTCATGATGGGCCATCTATTGATTTTATGTCAGGGGAGATACAATATCGAATTGATTGCAAATGGCTTCTTGCGCCTTGTTTTTATCAGCTAATCATATATAAGTTCTTCAAAGGGGTGCAGCCGTACACTTCGTAGTAAGATGGTGTTGCTTGGTGAAAATAATTGATTTTTAAGCTGTGCTTAAAAATAAAGAGTAACTTGTAGAAATCTCTTCTACAAGTTACTCTGTGTGTACAGTATGTATGTATGTATGTATGTATGTATGTATGTATGTATGTATGTATGTATGTATGTATGTATGCATGTATGTACTATGTCTGTATGTCTTCATATAGCAGGAACACCTGCAATTGCTGATTAAAAACAAACTTGCAATTGGTTATACAAATTAACTCAAATAGACATGCACACACACACTGGCTGGCCACGCGTACACGCACAGTTACACACACGTGCACCCCTTATAATCGCATGCACACATACGAGAAGACAAAGCTTGAACGCATACAAAAACGTGTGTGCTTCTATTGGCTCACCCCACAATCCCGATGCATCGCATCGGGATGTTGGGAAATTCTGTCATTCTGTGTGTTATAATGTATATAGTGTGTGCCAGCGCCTACGTCATTGTAGTCCTTAGCGGCCATTTCTTGGGTAAAAACACAGGTGTTTCTATTGTTTGATTGCATAGAACTAATGCTATAGTCTAATCAGAACACCTGTGTAAGGCTGTGTTTACCCAAGAAATGGCAGCTCTTAGAACTACATTTGGCACACCCTATAGTGACTTTGAAGTGGAACATGAGGCAGGTGTCAGTGAAGTTTGATATAAAATAGCCTTGTCACACTCCTCGAGGAGATTGGCTGAATGCTGATGTAGTGATACGCGGAAGCGGGGATTGAACCCGGGACTCCCACTCGCCAGACCAACGCACAACCAGTCGTGCTAATAGGGCTGAGCCCAATTAGCAGGGCTGTTGTCGCTGGTTCATGGCTGGTACTAACTGTGGGGGCTACAATCACCCCCCTGATCTTTGGAGCGCACCCTCGCGCTTCACACTTCACGCCGTGGACCGCCGCACACGGCGTGGACCTGTCCCTCACGCGAGGATATCATGCTCCTCATCCTGCCGACAACGCCAGATTGTAGTGATACGCGGAAGCGGGAATTGAACCCGGGACTCCCACTCGCCAGTCCAACGCACAACCAGTCGTGCTGATAGGGCTGAGCCCGATTAGCAGGGCTGTTGTCGCTGGTTCATGGCTGGTACTAACTGTGGGGGCACATGACACAAACTGCTGAGGAAGGTACAGGTCAACTCCTCAGTGTCCTTAACTGACCAAGTCACACCTGTAACATTTATTGACAGCTGAAAGGCTGCTTCTGAATGCTTGATATTGAGCCTTGCAGACACACTTAAATTGGGAGGCGAGAACATTCACAGAGAATTCACAATACATACTGATATTTTTAAATAATACATTTTCACATACTGTATAGCATGCCCAAAATAGGGATGGCACATTGAAAATGGGCAGTCACACAGAATTATAAAATCACACCCGTGTGAACTCCCCCCCCCCCTTCCCCCCTGTGTGTGTGTGTGTGTGTGTGTGTGTGTGTGTGTGTGTGTGTGTGTGTGTGTGTGTGTGTGTGTGTGTGTGTGTGTGTGTGTGTGTGTGTGTGTGTGTGTGTGTGTGTGTGTGTGTGTGTGTGTGTGTGTGTGTGTGCGCGCGCGCGTGTGTGTGCCTGGCCTGGCCTGAAAACAGCGCCCCTCCCTTAACATGTGTGGTCAGAAAAGGTACTACACAGGCTTGAGGCTACATACAGACAGACAGACCCACCCACCCACAAACAAACATACCTACACACACGGCCACGCTATGGAGACGGTGTGACCACCGCTCAAAAACACAGAAACGTGTGTGAGCACAGAACTCACACAGAAATGCATACGTTTCGCATTGTCTCTTGTCTCTTAGATAGGTTTTCCATGTCTAAGATCAATGTGAAATCGAGGTGCAATAGGAGAGATATTGGAGATTTTAGTGGTCTGCCAATCTTGGTCCTCTGCCAAAAGAGTACTTTGGAACAGAACAGCACTGAGAAAGTACGTTTTTCCTTATGGTAAATCACCTCCCGTCCATATCAATAATCGTGCCCATAGATCTCTGTGAAACTTCCGTACAGCCCCTTCAATAATCCGTGTGTCCGTCCTTCACTTGCCTGTGTGTGCAATGCTGGTATAAAAAGCACCGGCCCATTTCAAATAGTTATTCAGATGTCAAATGCCACATCGTAAAATATATGAGTTAATTCAAAGAGAAATATCACAGCACGTGTTCACAGTGAATGACTTTGTACAGGATACTGTACGCATAGTGTACACTCCGAATAATCAGGAATGGTGTTACATTATCAGGCAGGAATAACTGTGCATTGAATGTGGGTGGGTATGCATAATTCATACTGTATGCTTGAGGAGAAAAACTGGCAGTAGTCAAAATCCACCACATAAATTCAGGTGATCACTGCTAGTGCTAACTTCAGCTCTTTTCTTAATCTGTATCCCAAATGCAAAGCTGCAACTGATGCTCCGGTTCAATGCAGTAGATGTGTACTGAAGAATTATGTCCTCACCTGTAGACAGATTTATCAAGTTTCCGAATATCTTCTGTTGCTAATTATATTTCATGTCCTAAATGAATAGAGACTGCATGCAGTCTTGGGAATTAGCGACTTTCAACCTGGCGTCCCAATTTTGAGCATTATAGGCGAACATTTTCAAAAAGTAAAAAATATTTTTTAAAACGTACAAAAAAGGCAAAACATTCACATTTGAAATGAGGTACAGGATCAATGCATGTTTGAATTAATTGACAAATGTCATGATTGATGATTCCATTTGATTTTATGTTATTGTGAAACATAACATCTCATTTCCGATTATTTTCTATTGCAATTTGCAACCCTATACTGTAGTAAAAGTAAAATCAGTTCTCTAGCCTGCCAGAACCTTCCTCTTTCCTATACATTCACGTTGCCATCTTCCTCTTCCTCTTTCATACACCAAATCTCAATATTGTAGAAGACAGAGTTGACTTACAGCTCTCTATAAGACAGAGTTGGCTTCCAGCTCTCCTACATACAGTACTGTATAAGAAATGGTGACTTGCAACAAGGGATGCTGGACTGATTTTCCAGGCCTCTATATTTCCATTTTCTCTATTTTGCAAATAAAGAAAATGCAAATAAAAGGTAAATACTTTTCACCACGGAGTTGATAAAAACAAATGCTGTACCCATTCAATTTAAAAGTCAACACAGAGGGGCAAAAAATCTCATTTGCCAAAACCTTCCTTAGTGCCGCAGCTGCCTCACCCCACCCCACTGAAACCTTGGTCTGGCTCTGACTTCAAGGCAGTGGATGTATCCTTGCGGAAGTAAGACTATCTATGTTATGATAACCTATGTCCCGGAACAGATAACCTAAATGTCTCATTTCAGCAAATAATTTGCTGACAAATAATGTACAAGAAGCACATTTACATATAAATTAAACCCAGCTATTCCTGGACAGGAATGTAGCTTTATGCCTCCATAACTGGGACTTATGACAGAAATAATGACAGACTTACTGGGAAGTAATGACATGATGTGCATGGGACATCATTTACACACACACACACACACACACACACACATATATGTTCTCAATCTTCTACAGACACTTCAGTATCAGTCTTCGTTTATTTCTCTTTCTTGCCAGCTTACTCCACGGTGTAATGCATGACAGAGATGAGTGCTGCTGACTCCAGGAGGCACTTCTCATTTGCTAAGCGTATTATTGATCCCTCTTTAGAAGGCTTTACCTGAAAAAAGAGAGACTTCATTTTTTTTTTTCTTCTGTCAGCAATTGCAGACACTTGGGCTGCTTCTTATGTTCTCGCAAAGGCTTGACGGAAATCAAACCACAGAATATATTGCGTGTTTATTGCTTTTGTATATTGTTACAGCACCTGTGACGTTAACAACCATGCGCATTTAACTCACCCCGTTGGCTTTAGCATTACATGTCTTGTCAGGTTATATAAGTGCTAATTTCAAAACTGCTATAGAATGTTTGAAAGAATCATATGCCTGACGAAAGAAGTGGAAATAATCGGCACATTCCAAAATAACATGTCATCTGTCACCGTGCTGTAATCCGCAGAACATGTGACTAGGGCAGCGGTCTTGCTATGAACATCATTTTACACTATCTTGATTATACAGGCAATGACCAGGTGAATTCTCTTCGCTTGACTGACACTAAATACTGAATTTACATTTGAAAGACAAGCCTGTACGGAAAGAAGTACTAAAGTGAGAGGCAGCAGTATGTATGCTGTGTCGACTAAAAAAAGAGAGAGAGCGAGAGAGAGAGCGAATTCTTCAGGCTGCCATTCACAGTCCACCAGGTCATCGTAAAGCCTTTCTGCAGCTCCCCTAATAAAACTGTAAACTGACCCCCCAGAGGGTCCCACCGAGTCTATTGATTGCATTTTCACATGACTGCAATTGTACATTAGATTGCTCCCACTGTGGATATGCATGGATATGATTAGGTTTGGTGTAATGAAAAGAAGAGGGAATACAAAATAATAAAATTTAAAAAAAAAAGCACGAAGCCCGTTCAAGCACACGTCAGGGGCCACTATACCGTGCCAATCTGAATGCACCTCCACCACTTCCATTTCGCCCCCACATCTGTGCCGTCAATTCTGAGGCGCTTTGTGAAAAGGTTAATGTGTTTTCTGCAATCAGCCATGTACTGGGATGTCTCTTTTTTTTTACACTTTTCAAAACAAGTTAAACTTCTCATCCTCTGTCTGACTGCAAATTCACAGCCCATTACTTGCTCATGTGTTGACACATTATGCTTATTAAGGCAGATAAATTAGGTTTTGCTTTGTTGTCATCACATTAAAATGTCCCTTAACAGTAGAAATTACAATGCGGATGCAGGTGTGCTGCAATGGCAACGTAACCCTTCCTGTCATTTTGCATTACTGAATAACACTGTCACTTCTAGAGAATTTTTAGCTGTGACCTCGCAGCTAGTATAGATCTGGCAGCATACTTCAAAAGAAGTTGATTTTGTTTTTCGGCTTGCCGAAAACGAACAAGTTCTCTGAAGAGGATGAAAATTGTTTTTATACTTGATGCGGCTCCGCTTTGAATGCTGACATGTTGGACCCTGCCCATGGTATACAGTACAGTGCTGGAACGGTTGTTTTGCCACTCTTTGTTTTTGTCATCCTGCAACTGTCTTTGACATCATTTGTCTCAGAGATTTCTTAGCAACAGACTCTCTCTCAATAAATTATCATCTGGTTGTATTTCAGGTCCCTCACAGAGTATCAGGGGCATCACAAGGGGGGGGGGGGGGGAGTGGGACTGAGTTACTAGGGCCCAAGGTGGAGGGGCCTTAATTATGTTATACTTTAGCTATTGAAAAATAGCAGATATACAAGCTCACAGCGCGGCACCGATTTGCACACATCCCAGAAAATGTGTGTAAATCTTTGAATATATTTATTTTTTCAAATTATTATTTCAAATTTTGCTTCTGCGGGGTCTCTGGAACTAGATATTTTGAGATGGGGGTCCGTGGCCAAACACATATCATTTTGGGCGTCCTTCACATGAAAAGGTTTGAGCATCATTGACATAGAAACAGGGTTTTCAAAACACCTTAGAACGATCTGAAATATTCAAAGACTTCATCTACAAGCTCTCAGCGCAGCACTCAGTGCCATGCTGTGAGTTTGTATATCTGCTATTTTTCAATAGTTAAAGCACAAAATAATTGTAGTGAATCGTTGTACCCAGGGCCCAGAATTTGGTGCAATACCCCTGCAGAGTATTATAATCTCCTCAGACAAACTTTCTTTAGAACTGCTCATTCAGGGCACACTGTCAGCAGATTGCGGAAGTAAAAGAACATAAATGAGAGCACCATGAGATTCTGACCAATCACGAGCTCCATGACTTTCAGATCAATTAGTAAGTAAGTAAGTAAGTAAGTAAACTTTATTTATATAGCACCTTTTGAAACAAGGTTACAAAGTGCTTTACAGTATAAACAAAAAAGTATTAACAAGTAACAGGGTAAAACTTTTAACAAGATTAAAAATACAAAAATACAATACAAAAAAAGAAACCCAGGAAAAAAGAAAAATGCATTGACCTGAACAATGAGGCCAATAAAAACATCATGGAGTAAAATTAATTACACTTCATGATGTTCACATTGGTGTCTCTAGTCTGCTGTGACAGGTAGAACATATTGGAGGTGCAAGAATTGCCAACTAACTTCAACAAAGTAATGCATTTGTGTTTCCTTTGAAATGATGACATTTTGTTTTTATTAACTCGCTGAACTTTGTTTAAGAAGTATGCTGCAGCCTTAAGCCACCATTTCGGTTAGTTAGTCTGTCTATCCGTACACAATTGCAAACCAAAAAGCTGTTCGCACCTTTTGACAGATCATGTTCTTTTTTTGCCATGTAGGCTATACAGCATAGTTGTCTCTAAATTGGAAGCTCAATTGGGCTAATGGAACCATCCTGCAAAATGGACTACACAAAATTTCCATAAAGAAAGCAAAAGCTCAATCCACCGTCATCCTACTAATAAAGGAGCAAACTCACGCTCTAACGCTCTAACGCTCAACTCACTCACGCTCTAACGCTCTAACGCTCACGCTTATCTACGTTTATCTATTCACTCGCTTCAGCAAATGATCCCAAAGTTCACATGGTATTGGCCATTAGCATTATACCAACGCTGACGGAGCCCGAATTTCATTTCTCCCAAATTAAAGCAGTTTTTAAGCGTTTTCTTAACCACTTCTGTTGAACTCTGCTGTCTGTTGCCAGGGTTACGGTCCCTTCCTCCAGGCCATGGGATCTGTAGCCCCACACACACACACACACCCCTTTCTCTCACAGTTAGGAATGTTTCTCTCTCTCTCTCTCTCCTCTCTCTCACACACTTTCACCGGGTGCGTTTGACATATTTTGGAGCACATATCTTCGAACGGGTAAGGTCTAGTTATTGTAATTCTCCAAACATGGCCTCCTCGGAAACATTTAGCAAATGTTCTGTGTCTCAATCCGGGCTCATGCAATCAGTAAACCAGTAAAATGTGCACTAATTGCCATTAAATGACTCGCCACCAAATCCTTTAAGCTAGATTTCTTTTAATGAAGGGTCATGGGTTAACTTATCAGAACATCCCCTTGACAGTGCCATGCTAGTATCTGTATCACGTGCATTATTTTGGAAGGAAGACGCTGCTTCAGGAAATCATTTGTTTCCTCTTTTTTTTTTGCAATCCACCCTTCAGTGGGACCTTCACATGCCCAGCAAAGGCAATCGTTAAGAGCCTCTTTTTTCCGCTGCCATTAAGGTCTAATATATCAGTTGTGCAGTCAATTGCATTTGACAGGCAGCTTCTTGAACTTGAACTGGGTCATCTGGTGACAGATAACACAGCCTGTTTGTTCAATTTCCTCCTCTGCAATGGCATCGCTCTGAAGTGAGTTATTATAAATCACTATGGATGCGTTCATCATGCATCTTGTCAGTGCCAGGGAGTGAGAGCCACGGTTTGGTGTGTGTGTGTGTGTGTGTGTGTGTGTGTGTGTGTGTGTGTGTGTGTGTGTGTGTGTGTGTGTGTGTGTGTGTGTGTGTGTGTGTGTGTGTTAAAGTAAGAGGAAGAGAGATACAGAGAGAGAGAGACGCTATTTTAAAATAGAAAGATGGCAGGTACAACAATGTGGCTAATTGAATGGGAGAACAGAACGTGTTGCTTATACTGCACATGAGAGGAGTGACGATTCTTTTAAGGATGTAGATTGTGTGTGTGTGTGTGTGTGTGTGTGTGTGTGTGTGTGTGTGTGTGTGTGTGTGTGAGTTTGTGGCACAAACAAACCACTAGTCTAGTAAATCTAGGGGAAAAAAATACACTCAGGTTGGACAAAATTGTATTATTTAGTTTTCAACTGATTCTGTTAGGAAATTACTAGCCAGGATAAAAAATCTACCATGATCTGCTCACTGCAAATACCCACAGTGGCCAAATCAAGTTGGGCTCCCATCGACTTTCTATACAGGAGGAAAATACCCAGAAAAAGATCTGCTTTAAGTAGGATGTGAGGGGTCCAACTAGGGGTTTGTCATGATGCTGAAACATTCCTTGGGCTAAAAATGGCCCCAGAAAATGATGGTTTAGTGATGAAAAGTGACAAGTCATCAAAAAAATCATCTTTTGTTGGCGTTTTCTGGGGCCAATGAATGTTTTTTGTTTTTCGTTCGCAACTGGTAAAAAAAACAAACCTAGCCCAGCCCTATCCTCCCCTGCCCCTTCTTTACTTTCTGTTTGTTTAGACTTACTGTTTTTCTTTTTTTGTTCTTTCATTTTATTTCATTTACATATCTACTGCATAGTACTGTGTTCTATTCGTCTGTCATTCAATGTTATATGAGATACTTAAATCGTTTCCTGTGGAAATAAGCGTAGTCTTTTCATGGATCTCCTTTTAGTAGACCTTGTACCAGTGAACTGTACCGTCATGAAACTGTACCTTTTCCTATGCAAACTTCTAATAAAGTCTTCAATCAATCAATCAATTAAACAAGTGAGCTTGGAAGTGAAAAAAAAAGCAGACAAAATTGGAACATTGGAATAAAAATGTAGCTGATAAATGGGTACTCTCGCCTGATTGGCTGAAACTGTATCACCTACCTGAAAATGTTTCTGTTTATTAAAGAGATGGAGTGAGAGAGAGATCCCTGTTACTGAACAAACACTTTATACAGCAATGATTACTTTCAGAATATAATCCTTTAAAACTAAAAACATTTTGTTTTAACCAAAGAATATCACTTACCTGCTTTAAAGTGCATAATTCATAGAAAAAATACGTACTAGGTACAACAGGTTTTAAATAATTTCAGTGTAATCACATTGACTAATTGTACTATTTTCCTTACTTAAATTCCCCCTTGGTAATCAGCTCTGACATTATTCCAAGAAGAAGGGGCAGCACCTTTAAAAGCTTTTTCCTACTTCTGTTTTGACTCTAGGGGCCAACATCTCCTAGGTACTACATTGTGAGAGCACAGGCCATATTGATTTTAGTTTCTACACATGTATGGACACAGTCAGATAAGAAGGAACCAGCCCAAGGAACAATATATATGCTATCGCTGTCCGGCAGAAAGCTTGTATCTCCAATGCATAATTCATCTTTTTATGTTTTTCATAATTGAACGCCCTATTTAAACATGTGTCATTCAAAAGTAGCAAGAATAGCCCATCTGCAATCTCACACTGCCTCGCATCACAACGCTTTGGAAGCTTGACTTGTACTGTATATCTGCTATTTTTGGGCGGTGGTCACACCACTCCTAAGCGTGAGTGTGTGTAGCTAGCTATCTATGTTACTATGTGTGTATGTAGCCTGAGAATGACCTGCAATACCGCTGGTGACCAAGTTGGCGCTGTTGCGTCACATGCTCGCACACACACGCACACACAAAAAACGCGCAACCCTGAAATGAACTGCTACACGGCCACGCACACACACACACCACCGCTCACTTCAAACTTGGTTTGATTTTTGATATTCATGAAAGATCTCTCAAAACTTTGAACATTTTTTTAAATGTTGAAATGTCAGTCAGGTTTTAAACATTTAATATAAAGTACTAACAAGAGCTTGTTAATAAATAATAACTGAACACATTTTTTTCCAACTGAAAACAAACGGTTTTTGAAATCTTTCGACCGATAATATGAAAGCCAACCAATGCAAAAGTGTGCAGAGATACAGAAATGGCCACTTAGCAGCATAGAGTACAGCGGTGTATACATCTCCACAGCCAATAATAAAGACCTAAAGCACAGTGAGTGGTATAGAATATCCAACTTCTTAAACTGGTCATGTGCATTTATAAAGAGCAGACCACTGTAGTCCAGGAAAGTTGCCGAAATCAAGTTTTTCTTTGCCTGAAGGAAGACACAAGATAAACCTCGTTTAAGTTTCAGTTTGGACACATATGGTTTTCAATGCGTGATTTGAATAACAAACAGTATGAGGCAAGAATGTTTCTTAAATGTTATTTACGCTGACTAGTTTGGAGCATAAAATATCCTTGCTTGTCAGAGAATTAAAATCCAGTCATTTTTAGTTGTTGGTAATCTTTAAAAAAACACTGAAAAGTCCTGAGTATTTCCATCTGAGAATGTAAAAATGTACATTTTGACACTCAGATTTAAAGTTATACTATGTAACTTTTTTTATAAAACAAATCTTAAAGTTGTCCTAACTATTAAATCGCTAACGTTTTAGAACACCCACTCCGTTAATTTCAGCCCCTGGCCTAAAGCCTTCTGTAAATATGTTTCCTATGATCCTATACCCGGGGTCCGGACATCGCGGCAAAATTACGTCATCTGCATCATCTGTATACGTTGTGTATACGTTGGCCGCGGATTATACACACATGGTACACTACCGGCCAATCACAGCGTGTCTGGCCGTCTCTTCAGGAAGTAGCCACCCTCAGCTACATTGTTTACGATGGTGAAGGATTCTTGCCTCTTACTCTCCAAATCCTGGCCAGAAAATTACGTTCTACCCCTCTACGGATTCGTATCGGTCGCGGTGATTTGCGGCGGTGGTTTACGGCCCCGCTCCAGTGGTCCGCGGCGGCACCGGGCGAAAAATGGCCAAAAAAAGCAATACCGCTACTGACCACTAGTTTAGCAACTTACACAGTATAGCTTTAAAGGACTTTGTGGTGCGCTGTGTGTTTATGGAAGATACTATGTGGTTTTCTAATTTGTTTCTCAAAACAACAGCAAATCATTCAGAAAGGGGAAATAAAGAATAACAAATATTGACTAAATAGGAGTTTTGTAGCTGTGACAGCTTACAGTTTATATGTTTGCAAATTTGGAGTTGACAGAAAGCAGAGACAAAAGACAGTATTGTACAGGTGAAGAAAAACATAAATCACCCAAGTGGCTTGTCAGAACACTGGAAAAATGAAAAGACACCTCAAAAGAGAAAAACACAAAACGAAGATAAAATAAATAAATAAAGAATTTCAATCAAAAACAGAACTGAGAAAAGGTAACAGCCGTTCATAAAATCAAAGCACCCATCAGATCATCTTGTGAGCTCCTCAGGTTCCTGTAAAAATGCTAGCTGCGTGTCAAAGATCGCAATCATGATCTGGAGCGCGATCAACAAATAAGTGAAATGCCAATTTGTCTTGACGCGTTAAGTTCTGACTTGATCATATTACGACACGCGGCACCGATAATGGACATGATGAGTATTGGACTCTTTGTAGGGCTGACATCACAAAAGCTCTTGTCAGTATTTAGTTACCAACACTTAGAGGCGCTTGTGACCTTGCCCATGTCCACAGTACAGTGCATTATACTGACAAGACTTACGACTTACACCCGTTTGTGTCTCTAAACCAATTGATATTTGGTCCAGCCATTTGGATGTGGATAGTCATGCATGATCAAACTTTATTTTATAAGGAATCATGAATTTCTGCAGTTTTTGACCATTTTTGAAACTTTTTGACAAACATGTGCAAAATAGGGATACCAGGTTGAAATCTGGCATATTTTGCAGATATTTAAAAAATATATGTTTGTGAATGGAAATGACAAATGATGATAATTACAGATGAATGGTTAATGCAGCAGTGATACCACTGAATATCATATTTGACTATTTCAATCCCTGGACTTGCAGATACAATGTGGGATGTGTGTGTATATTAAAGTACAAAACTCATTCAACTACTGTTAAAACTCGAGAGCAAGGACCGCCTGAACTCACAATATAGTTCAGTAACCAAGAGTAGTTTGCAATTTACAGTATACATGAACAAGAGTGAGTGTCCTCAGCAAAACCCTGTTTCCTGGATAAATATAGAGTGGATTAAAAATAGAACACAGGATTTGGCACATATTCTGACATTGTTGCATCTATATTCTATTGCCAGTGTCTGTGTGGGTTGACAATACCTGCCTGGCTAATAAATATGCATTTGGTGTGCGATTGCCAGCTGCCCCTTACCAGGCATCCCCTGGTAGTGAGGATAGCACCGGTGCTCTGTTCCAATTGTGAGAAGATATGTTGCCTGGTTCTCAATGTGGGGTCCGGGGACCCCCAGAGGTCCTTCAGCAAAATGAGGAACATTTCAAACACTGAACACTAGCAGATATTTTGACAAATGTTATCTTCTCTTATGGGGGTCCCTAGCTGGCACAAACTCTATTCACTATGCACAATTTGGGGGTCCTTGACATGAATCTGTTTGAGAACCACTAGACCATACTGTAGCCTAAGGGCATTACCACCCCCTACCAAAAACCCTCAACATTATAAACGTGCTTATTTTCAAAAATACAAACTCATTAAAAACATGAATGTCTCTTGTGTTTCATAAAGGCCACCGGCCTCACCATTGTCAGTGAAGAACAAAACACGTTGTTTTTTTATCTAAAGGTACTCTGGGCTACTCCTGCAAAACAGTTTATTACACAACAGATAAATGTTTTCCATGACGAGGTAAAAATTCTATTACAAGCCGTCTGAACAAAACTAATTACAACGATTACAAGAATAAGTCACCTTGTTTATCTGATTGCTTCACGGGTCCTCCAATAAAATCAATTTTCATGGTTTCAATTGCATCCCTTAATTAAGAGAGGTTCTTTCCATGTAACAGCACCCCTTGGCTCGCATTGATTAATGCCTAATTTAGCAATCAGGGGAGGGCACTGAGAAAGCACCAAGGAAGCAAATATGAAAAATGGAGACTGCAGCAGACAGGACAAAGTGTGACATGAAATTGAGTTCACCAGGGGAAAGTGTTAGAGAATTACAGTATGTGTCTGTTTGCGTGTGAGTATGTGTGTCTGCGTATGTGTGTGTGCGTGTGTGTGTGTCTGTCTGTGTGCTCATGCCGTTACACATAATGCATGGCATGCCCTTTTTTGCATAACCTTGAAGTGACCCCAGCATGCCAAGTTTGAGGGGGAAAAAAAAGAATGGGGCACTCACACCAAAGATATCAATGTGCGACAAAGCAACAAGCAGCCATTCATTGGTACATGATGTACAACATTAATACATAAGATGACAGTATAGAAATATTTGCCAATTACAGAACTACAGCAACAATTATGGTACAATACCAGTAAGACCCCTAAATCGGGAGATAAGCGACCGTCAGGTCGCATACACAAACTTTGGAAGGCAATGGTAGCCAATCAGGAGGGAATATAGGAAATGGGACAGATCCATGTTGATGACATGACTGTAGAGATACTGTGTACCACTTTGCGTGATTTTAGGGCAAAATCTGTAGGAGCAGTGTCCAAAAATGTGTCTTGCAAGAATCGGCCTCATGGTGGCGCTAGAAGAGGGCCATGTGAGAAATGAGGGGTTGTGGTTTGGCAGCCAAGGAGTGTGTGTGCAAAGTTTGGCATGGATCGGGCAACGGTGGCGGAGATATGAGGGCAAAAGTGTGACGTGTGACGTGACGTGACAGACTGACAGCCGGTGGAGGTTTTGATAGTAAGTGCGACCTGACGTTCGCAACAATAAACAACAATCATCTAATCCACAGAATATGCTATCCTATGTTAAACTTGATCACGGCCACATCATTCAATGCCACTTTGATTGGTCACTAAATACTAAGCTTTAGGCCTCCCAAAACAAACTGACACGACTACTTCTCGGCCTTAAACCCATGACCCATCTTAATTCCAACAAACTTTGCTAGTTTGAGGTGGCTCAGAGAAGACAGGTTTAAGCAAATATAATTGTCTCCACTAGCTGAAGGCACGGGGAGACTACGTTTTGCACCCTGTCCGTCCTTACACGCACACTCTCTGGGTGCCAGAGCATAACCTCTGCCCTGAATTCTTCACATGAGCCTGTTATAGCGCAACCAGGAGGCGGATTTGTGCAAAACACATTTCTGGACAGTACTCCTACAGATTTGTGTTTTGTTGTTTTCTTCGGAAAGTGACGTGAATTACCAGCCATATTGATTGATGAACATAGGACCACAATGGAAACAAATCCCCAGGACGTCTTTTGTGTGATTCTTTTAGCCTTAATGTCTTACTGTACCACGTGTTATTTAAATTTTTAACTAATACCGTATTCAATCATCAATCCAACTAATAGGCCAATACTGCATATGGGCATACCTGTATACTGATGACATTAAGATGCATTCAAACAGATTATGTCCCCCGCTGTCATAACCCTACAATACTACAGCTTGTTAGCTCTCCTACAGTAGGCTACGCGCAGCAATAACTATTCTCTATACATACGAAACGTAAAATGAATAAATTATGTGACTTGTTTGAAGAACAGAATAATCCATACCTACTGTATGTCAGTACCGACACAGCACACACATCAGCATGGAAAACATGTTAGGCTTGAACCAACACAAATATAGCATGAATAACGCAAGCATTACATTAGCATGAATTAAAGCTCTGCAAAATTATGATCAGCCTTATTACACAGCTGCACCAGAACAGTTGCATATTGGTAACAAAGCTTTTGGTGGCTAAATTATTTATGAGATATAATAAGCGGATAGAAGGTAGACTATACATGTTGTTTGTGGGGTGAGAAATTGAGTATAGTACAGTACAAGCCCAGAAGAATTGAGCTGACAATGGGCTCTATTATGCAATGGCAAGCCTTCCATTTAGCTGAAAATGCACAAAACGCAAAACCTTAATTATACTTGTCACATAATGGTCAGCCACAACACTGTTGCACGATGAAGCATATTTGGCTCAAGGAAAGCATAGCCAGTGAAGAAAGATGTGCCGTGGAAGGAAGGAAGGGAGAGACCTTGTCTTTGGCTTGCTTCAGGGAACCTGTTTGGAGTATAATGTTATTCTGGCCTGTGGACACATCCAGTTACAACACAACAAAAGCAGGATGAGGTGAGAGGGAGGAGAGAGCAGCTTTCAAACAGCATATATTAAATGTCTTATTTCTCTCTCTCTTCACCTTCTGTGTTGCCCGTCCTTTGGGCCTGTCCCACGTCCTGAGGCTATGACTATGACACTAACAAGGCTTCCCGCTATGGTCTCTGGTCACACTGTATTTTCCTCAACACCAGTTCAGCACTGAATATCAATACATAGCTTTACAAGTACTTCCCCCCCAGTTCCCAAATGATCTTGAATCCTCGAGTCAGTCGAAAGAAACCTCACCAATAGTTGATGCTTTGAAAAAGGACCACTGTGTGACCACTACGAGAAGCAGAGGGAGGGCTATACACAGGGGCGTCACAAGAGGGGGGAAAGTGGGACTGAGTTACTAGTTCCCAAGGTGGAGGGGCCTTAATTATTTCATACTTTAGCAATTGAAAAATAGCAGATATACAAGCTCACAGCGCGGCACCGAGTGCCGTGCTGCGAGCTTGTAGATCTGCTATTTTTGAGAAGTCGTGAAAATGTGTGCAAATCTTTGAATATAGTATGTATTTTTTAGGCGAACATTTTCAACTCAAATTTGCTTCTGGTGGGTCCCTGGAACAAAGTATTTTGAGATGGGGGTCCGTTGCCAAATACATATCATTTTGGGAGTCCTTCACATGAAAAGGTTTGACATAGAAACATGAACAGGATTTGAAATATTCAAAGAGATTTTCACTCAATTTTGTGAGCTTGTATATCTGCAATTTTTCAATAGTTAAAGCACAAAATAATGCGTAATAATGCGTTCCCAGTTCCCCCTATGAAGAACATTCATGGGGGGCCCGCAGTGAATCCTTGCACCCTGGGGCCCAGAATTTGGTGTGACGCCCCTGGCCATACCTTGGGACTATACACACCAGGAAGAGGCAAAAGCCTGGATGCTCTCTAGCCTCACAAGCTGCCGGCCACACTAAGCACAGAGCTGTGATCTGTGTGTCATCGAGTTAAAGGTGATACACCATGCATTTGAAAAGTATTTATGTCATATTGTTTATGTCCCAAAAACGTTTTTCAAAAGGTTTGAGGCTAAATTACCACTCCTGAATAGAGAGCTTCTCTCATTTTTGAATGGCTCTCAGAGCATTTCAGCTGCAGTACCACCTTTGGCCTGAACTGCCCTAACCCCCCCCCCCCCCCCCCCCAAAAAAAATCTTTTTTGAAAAAAAAAAATATATTTTTTGAAAAAAAAAAACTTTTTGAAAAAAAGATTTTTTTTTTGAAAAAAAAAAAAAAAAATCTTCGAAAACGGCCGATGATGACGTCACAATCGGCAGCAAATCTGGATAGCCTGTTTTGAGAACCCGTGGGATACTTTTAACCTTTGCCTTCTCAAAACCAGAGAAAGACACAACGGTCAGAAATGGGACTTTGTGAGGATAGAAGGTGCTAGTGGGACCCCAAAAAAAGGTTTTAAAATAGGAAAAGTGAAATTTCATGGTGTATCACCTTTAAGCCCTGGCTTTGCACACAGGACAGTTGCGTTTCTTCCGTTTGCTGTATGAATAAAACGCATTGGATTTGGTGTGCAATGCTGTGCGGAATCAGCGCTGCGGATCCCAAAAGGAGTCATAAAAGGAGTGATGAGTCTTTTACCGCATGCGACAAGACGCACAAATCGAACTGGGTTCGATCGAGAAAAAAACGCACGGCCGCAGCCACTCGTCGCACGGCTAATTCGGATTCGGTGTGCATGAGGTCGTAGAGAATCATTGTTTTCTTTAAAAAAAAAATGAAATTGTCCGTTTTATCCGTGCGGATAAACGCGCCTGTGTGCAAAGGGCTTTATGCTTGTGATGCACCGCAACGGCTTGCAGATGAAAGCCATTTGCTTAGTAAGCAGTGAGAAATGTGAATGGGGAATTTGGGGGGAAATATTTGAAAATGTATGAAAAATATAGAAATGATTATGACTATTATGCTATGAAA
This sequence comes from Nannobrachium achirus, assembly GCF_963921795.1. Taxonomy (NCBI): domain Eukaryota; kingdom Metazoa; phylum Chordata; class Actinopteri; order Myctophiformes; family Myctophidae; genus Nannobrachium; species Nannobrachium achirus. The sequence goes on from NC_137830.1 coordinate 46,203,143, forward strand.
TGGCTTAAATAAAAAGTGAAAATAGCATCTCTACAAGCTCCCAACGCATTACAGATCTACTCTTTTAGCAAGTTTTTAGAAGTTTTGAAAGTTTATGAAAATGAAACACTTTTGACAATGACATGCCCAAAATAGGGATGCCAGGGTGAGAGTGGTTAAAATGGCACTATATATATATATATATATATTAGTGCTGTCCAACGATTCAATATTTGAATGGTGATTAATCGGGGTTGAGAAACCTAAACAACGGGTAGGCCAAAAATGGCTAAAATAAGATGTGATTAACTCACTCCCTGCTAAACGTCCTCAGAACGTCTTTTCCCCTGGGGATGTCGGTGCCAGACGTCTTCTGGACGTCTTTTACTGTACATACTGTACACAAAAGATCTCAGCCTTATCCAGCCTCTCACAACATATGATACACTTCCTCAAAGTCTGACAGTGTTTTTTACAACATTAAACAAAAGTGCACAGCCTCACATGAAATTAAACATCATTAAATTGTCCAAAAAGAAAAACCTCTTCTCAGAAACCTGAAACCAATTATACAATGAGAGCGAGACGGGTAACCAGAAAGCCGTGGCTTGTGTGTGGGCGTGCTAGTGTGTGTGTGTGTGTGTGTGTGTGTGTGTGTGTGTGTGTGTGTGTGTGTGTGTGTGCCAGCCAATCAGCTGGGTGGTCCGCTGTCTGTTTCAGTACAACATTCAAAACCTCTCTCTACCCTTCTCAGACAAAAAAAAAGTAACAACAACACACAGACAGATCGCTGTATAAATGGTTGTAAAACATTGCCGATATGTTCACACAACTAACACAGCACGTCGAAGTGAAAAACTATCGTGATGTCCCCACACACACACACACACACACACACACACACACACACTATAGCAATCCAGCAAGCAGATACCAGTCCGCTTTCTGTTTCAGACAGTACAACATCATTTCAATTCAGTGCCAAAAGTAACAACAACAACAACAACACAGACAGATCGCTGTATAAATGGTTGTAAAACATAGCCTTACCTGATAGTTTATAATCCATAAACCCTGAAACATGACGGTCGCTCAAACAGACCGTTAGCGATCGGTTTCTCCTCTTTTTTTTCTCCCTGCAGGCATGCTTGGCCATGGCCAGAGCAGTATAATCAGAGAGTGGTGTCACCGCGGGGTCAGAAACAGCGCTGGTCACGTGGTTCATTGTCACTTTACACCTCATAGACTTCAATGCATTTTGTAAACTTCCGGTTCGCCGTTTGTCACTATACGCCAATAGATGTGTGCGTAGAAGACCTGGCCCCATGAAGTGAACGGGAGTGACGCAACTCTAGGGCTCTGGCCATGGCGTGAACGAGTTTGATTCAGCTCACTTGAACAATCCTCCTAAACCTTCCATCTTCAATGCACAATCGGGTGCCGATTATGTTCACACAACTGATCGACGCGTCGCCGACCCTGCTGTCCAGGCGGCTCCAGAAGCGCAGCGCCCAAGAAGAAGCCAGCGCCCTGTGGCACCCGCGGCTGCTGCAGTGGAGAGTGGAGACCGATGGCAGCGACTCCAGGTCTTAGACGCAGCCTGAGAGTCACTGCGTTCAGGGATCTGGCTGAAAGTTCCTACGACTCGGAAGAGACGGACCACGGCGACATGGAGCCGTAGGGATGCTGCCAACACCAGTGGTACGAAGCATTTTATTTGTATTTGTATCGTGTTTGAGTCTCTCTCTCTCTCTGTACTGTATGTGATCGGGCAGCTGCATACCCCTGCCATACCCACTCTGATCTGCGCGCAATGAGCCCAAACACGTTGGCAAACAACGCCAGGCCTTTCCCAACGGATCTGTGCTCCTCGTTGTGTTGCCTAGTTGAGGTTGCGTGTGCACGCGCGCTCGTTGCTCTAGAATAAAATACAAATGTTCATTTTGTGTAAATCATGACTTTGGTAAATCAGAAGGGGGGAACAGCATTTGTATCGTGTTTCAGTCTCTCTCTCTCTCTCTGTACTGTATGTGATCGCTGTGTTCTGCATACGGAGTGAGTGCATCTCTCCCAGTGGCGTCAGTTCAGAACAAGCTAAAGTATGGCAACATGACTGGTGTCTTGCACGCGCGCGTGCAGGGCACGCGTGCAAGACACCAGTCATGTTGCCATACCTTAGCAACAGGCACGATGAAAAGTAGAGCCTACATTTTTATTATTTACCTCTGTAGCCAAGGTATGGCAGCTGCATACCCCTGCCATACCCACTCTGATCTGCGCGCAATGAGCCCAAACATTGTGGCATTTGTATAGTTACATGGCTTTTGGAACGAATGGCAGCATTGTTTTTCCTCATGTATTGATTGATTGAAGACTTTATTAGAAGTTTGCATAGGAAAAGGTACAGTTTCATGACGGTACAGTTCACTGGTACAAGGTCTACTAAAAGGTTATCCATGAAAAGACTAAGCTTATTTCCACTGGAAACCATTGAAGTATCTCATATAACATTGAATGACAGACAAATAGAACACAGTACTATGCAGTAGATATGTAAAGAAAAACAAAAAAGAAAACAGTAAGTCTGAACAAACAGTATATACAATGTATGCCCACATGTATTGTGGATCTTTCTCTAGAGAGAGATTGAGCGAGAGCGCCACTGTGTGGGTGTGCACGCATGTTGCAGTTTAGTTTTGTACTAAATCTGTGTGCTTTGTTTCTTTGTGATCAATCTAGACACTTGAGTGTGAGGAGCCAGGTCCATCTGCAGGTGACAGCGAATCATTGGTTGGCTTTAGTCAAGGTACGGTTATTTTTGTTACAGATGGCCTACATTTATTGTATCTGTGTTCAATGCTTTTATCCATCTAAAAATCCAAACATCCACATAGCAACTGTAAAAGTCTTCATTCATTCTAAGTGTCAAAATGCATACATTGAGACATGATGGGGATGGAAACAATGTAGGCCTACTGATTTTGTGCACAATATTACCTTGCAAAAACTATAACTAGCCTATTTTTTATATTGTGTTTTTCAGCTTCTGAGCCAGTGGATTCACTGCCCAGCTCTTCTGTTCCTGACATTTTTATTTTATTTCATTTGAAACCCTCAGCGAACGTGAGAACTGAACTTTTTATTCTTTGTCATTTACTTGAAGCACTACTGAAAGGGTGGGAAATGTTCCTTTTGTCATTGCCATTTACTTGAACCACTACTGAAAAGGCGTGGAATGTTCATATTTTGTAGTTTACTTGAAAACCACTACAGAGGGGGGGGGTTGAAATGTTCCTTTATTCATTGTCATTTACTTGAACCACTACTGAGAGAATGAGAACACTTGTTTTTGTAATTTCAAAAAGCACTATTGAGAACTGTGAATGCACTTGAAGTCTGTAAAATCACTTTATTTTTTATTCATTGTTATTTTTCCCTTTTGTTTGAAAACACTGTAAATATCTTCTGCATCACTGAAGCCAAAAATAAAAGGCAGAAAGGAGTTCTGATCGAGAGTCTACTTTACTAAAACATGTATTCAGTTTGTTCCTAGAGGTGTTTTGGGTGATACATGGCCAATTTTCTAAACAACAGAACATGTTTGAAACATCTGGATGGGAGCACTGGAAAGAAGGCGACTTCATCTTTCCAGAGAGGTATAGTTTATATAGTATTCATAGCTCCTTCATATTTATTCAATTTTCCCCCCAAAAAAAAACTCTTCTCAGAAGCCGTTTTTTCGCCATACCATACCCTATACTTTTCCACCTTACGAGATCAGCAAACATGTTTGAAACGTATGGTTTAGAGCGTTGGAAAGAGCACGAATTTGCCTTTCCAGCAAGGTATAGTTTATAATAGCAATCATATTTTATTCATAAGTTATTCCATTTTCAAAACTAAAACATGCTTTTACTCAAAATGTCTTCTCAGCAGCCTGTGAAGACCCCATACCATGCCCTTACTTTTCCACTTTCTGAGATAAGCGAACATGTTTGAAACGTATGGTTTGGACCACTGGAAAGCACACGAATAGGCCTTTCCAATAGGCCTTTGTTTTGTTATTTTATGCCTCAACATCAATGCGCAATTGTCCCTCCAAGATGAGTGAAATCGTCAGAAATCCTTGGCAGTTCTATTGCACAGGCAAGTTGAACTTGGCAGAGAATGAGTTAATTGCGATTAAAATAATGAATTGCGATTAACATAATGGTGAGTTAATTGCGATTAAATGAGTTAACTCGGACATATACTGTATATACTGCATAGGCCCTAGTCCCCATGGGTCTAGTATCAGTCCCAGTCATACAATCTTCCATGTGTCACGGGGTAAAAGGTGCAACCTGCTGTTCCATGAAATCCGGCGCAACCGTGCCATGTTGAGAGGACATGCTTAATAGTCACTCGCAGTGTGACAGGTCAGCAGGTGGTCTGTGCTTCCTCATCAGAACACCGACAGAGTGCAGCCACTTGGATTTAGACGTCTTTCTGTCCTTCTCTAAACCCCCAAAACCGCTAACCTCGTTAGAATGCAAAGATGCGCCCCATGAATTATCGTGTAAATCCTCCACATCCTGAATTCAGGCGTTACGCGTTAGCTTGGAGTTGAGAAGAGCATATGGTTACAAATTATTTTCAGAGATAACAATGATGTGGGCCAACAGTTGTAGAAAGCAAGATGGCGTTCATCAAGTTAAGAACAGTGGTGGAAAAAGTACTCACATTTCGTAAAAGTATCAATACTGCAATGTAGAAGTACTCTGTTAGGGTGCCCTCACACCAAAATACCTATGAGAGTGGAATCCGCGTTCCGCCAATGCATTTCAATGAGAAGGGAGCGTTTTTTTGCAGAAATCCTCTGCTGGCATGAAACCGCTTCACTCTCATTGAAATGCATTGGCGGAACGCGGATTCCACTCTCATAGGTACTTTGGTGTGAGGGCACCCTTACAAGTAAAAGTTTGGAATTCAAAATGTACTCGAGTAAAGCCCTTTGCACACAGGCGCGTTTAACCGCACGGATAAAACGGACAATATAATTTTTTGAAAAGAAAACAATGATTCTCTACGACCTCATGCACACCGGCTCCGAATTAGCCGTGCGACGAGTGGCTGCCGCCGTGCGTTTTTTTCTCGATCGAACCCAGTTCGATTTGTGCGTCTTGTCGCATGCGGTAAAAAACTCATCACTCCTTTTATGACTCCTTTTTGGATCCGCAGCGCCGATTCCGCACAGCCTTGCACACCAAATCAAACGCGTTTTATTCATGCCGCAAACGAAAAAAACGCAACTGTCCTGTGTGCAAAGGGCTTAAAAGTACAAAAGTAGCCTATTGGTATTAAAATGTAAGTAGAAAAGTAGAACGTACTCATTATGCACACAGTCTCATTTCACAAGTTTTCAAATGTCTACAAATCTTTTTGAATCACAATGTGATGCGATGCGATGCATTGTGAGCTTGTAGTTCGGCTATTTTCAAATGGACTAAATATATATAGGGCTGAAGTGGTTAATGCATGTTTTGTAATAATCAAAATCTACAAAGTAACTATTAACTAAAGTTTTCAAATAAATGTAGTGGAGTAAAATTACAATATTTGTATCCGAGATGTAGTGCAGTAGAAGTAAAAGCACTGGAAAATGGAAATGCTCCAGTAAAGTGCAAACACCTCAGAATTGGACTTTACAATACTTGAGTAAATGTACTTAGTTACCACAGGGGGTCATCCAAATTGTGTGATATAAACTTTTTTTCTCCTTTTTTAGCTAAAACACAACGCCTCGCTCTGCGAGGCATTGTGAGCTTGTAGATCAGCTATTTTCGGCAGCGAGCTTTGGTATAGAGGGGAAAAAGAGCTGACTAAGTACAGAGTGAAAGGTCAAGTTTTAAAAGTATTGACGGTTCAAGTGGTTAAATATCTGAAAACACAAATCTATGAAAAGGTTGTGGGGGTCCCTGTTTCATCTCTCTCAACTAAGGGGTCCTTGGCCTGAAAACGTTGAAGACCACTGCTTTACACCACTGGTTAAGAAGTGGGGTTAACCAAAACTACATCCAGCATGATGGAAAAGTCTGGAGACAAGCCGGTGTAGGTAGAGGATCTGCCCCAGCTGAGAATCTGACTGGGGTACGTCACTTCCGTTGCTACGGCAACTCTGTAGGGCCAAAATTCTCCCCCACCTCCAGTGAAGCTCTGTACTAGAGCAGTGTCTGCGTCTTTTATTGAATTCTTTATTCTACATTACATTATTATTTCTTGCTGTCGAATGAGAACATGATAGTGATGTTAACATTAAGAATTATATTGCTTTGAATTCTATTGCTAGGCCTTTTTTGAATCTATTGCTATTATATTTGAAATCTATTGCTTTGAATTTAGCATTTATCACTTTAGCCAGTCTGCTTAATTAAAATTGTTTTATCACTGGCAGTAATTAACAGGGTTCATGAACGAGTATGTTAAATTAAGTCTTTTTATGATCTTTTATTATTATTAGTCACATTTCCATGCACCACAATGCTATTTCTGCCAGACATCCATGCACCACAATGCTATTTCTGCCAGACATCCATGCACCACAATGCTATTTCTGCCAGACATCCATTCGCCACAATGCTATTTCTGCCAGACATCCATTCACCACAATGCTAGTTCTGACATCATGCATTGTGGTGCATGGATTTCTGGCAGAAATAGCATTGTGGTGCATGGATGTCTGGCAGAAATAGCATTGTGGCGAATGGATGTCTTAGCATTGTGGCGAATGGATGTCTGGCAGAAATAGCATTGTGGCGAATGGATGTCTGGCAGAAATAGCATTGTGATGCATGGATGTCTGGCAGAAATAGCATTGTGGTGAATGGATGTCTGGCAGAAATAGCATTGTGGCGAATGGATGTCTGGCAGAAATAGCATTGTGGTGCATGGATGTCTGGCAGAAATAGCATTGTGGTGCATGGATGTCTGGCAGAAATAGCATTGTGGTGCATGGAAATGTGACTAATAATAATAAAAGATCATAAAAAGACTTAATTTAACATACTCGTTCATGAACCCTGTTAATTACTGCCAGTGATAAAACAATTTTAATTAAGCAGACTGGCTAAAGTGATAAATGCTAAATTCAAAGCAATAGATTTCAAATATAATAGCAATAGATTAAAAAAAGGCCTAGCAATAGATTTCAAAGCAATATAATTCTTAATGTTAACATCACTATCATGTTCTCATTCGACTGCAAGAAATAATAATGTAATGTAGAATAAAGAATTCAATAAAAGACGCAGACACTGCTCTAGTACAGAGCTTCACTGGAGGTGGGGGAGAATTTTGGCCTTATAGAGTTGCCGTAGTTTTGGGAATGTATCGTTTCCGTGTTCAATAAAGGTTATTCAAGCCAAAAGCCAATCGCAACAGCGCAAGCAACGGAAGTGACGTACCCCAGGCAGATTCTCAGCCTGGGGCAGATCATCTACCGACACCGGCAGTTGAGCCTGGAGTGACCCTCCCCTGTGGATTTTAGACTTCCTGTGGTAACACCCCCGCAAGGCAGCCATAAGTAATTATGCAGATGTAACATATACTGATCAGAATTCAACTCACATCCGGCCTTGGGCCAGCACCTTGGATGTGTGTCTATTTAATATTTGCACTTTGCAGGGCTATTCGCAGTTAATGGCTTGTAATACTTCGGCGCAACTCATTAATTAAAATAACAAAACCCCTCTAAACAAGCGCGTTCATACACGCGGAGTTCCTCTTTCTGCCAAGGTGACCCGCCAGCATCTGAGACCACAATGCAATATCTGTTCAAGTTGCAATACATCTCCCGTAAAAATTCAATGCAGACAAACAGGGGTAGAGTAATAAATTATGGTAGGTGCAAACAGCGAGAGGTGCCTTTGTGAGGCAGGGGATGGGAGAGATGAGCAGGAAAAGTGTCAGAGAAAACTGCTGTGACTTGCAGCATATTTAGTTTGCATGTCAGCAGTTTGATTGTAATTAAATACCAAAACTGAACGGAGGTGTCCCAGTTTTCTCCAACTATGGCAGTGAAGCAAATAATCTCCACGTGACTCACTTGAAGGACATGATTAATGAGGTAGAAGTGCTAATAAAAATAAATAACAACATTAAAAAATAAAAAATAAACAGTGTGATTTTCTTTTTTGTTTGTTGCTTTATTCTTTTCGAGGGTGGGCGGTTTACAACCTTTCTCTCAGCTGAGATTTGTCTCGCAGTTTGTGACTGTCCTCCGCTCTATGGACCACAATCAACTTCTGGTATGCAATACAGAACATTTATGTTCTGACTGCAAATAACAATCTACTACAGTTTGTATCCTGCTCCAGTTCATGACAGTAAAGTCAGGTTTTCAGTGGGTTAAAGTGTAAATTTCATTGCCAAACATAAAGACATTGCTCTCTATGTTCTATATCAGGGGGTCCGGAACCCCTAGCTGTTCTTCAGAGTTAATACATGGAGGCCACAAGTGTGTGATAAGAACATTTTAGTTTGTTCGTTTTTTCTTTTAGTTAAAAAAAATAATAATAAAAAGACTGAAAACATATATTAACATGAATCGAACGTAACTACTGTCAAATTAATGTCTACTCAAACTATCTAACCAACCAAAAACATTGAATTTACCCAACACTTATGAGCAAATCAGCATTTGAGATCACCCATAGTCACTTGATCTCTCTATAGTAGGCCTAATGGGATAAAGATGATTATTTGACTTTTAACTTGAGACTGAGACCTCTTTTTCTTGGGTTGAACTTTTTACACCTACATTTTGGTTTGATTCATAACAGTGTTGACATTGCAGAACAGGAAAATGCAGCCATAACACTGGAAATGCATTTGAGTTTGATCATACTGTCCAATGACTTGGTCTTGCACATCTTGCCAATAAAGCTGAAAATGTTAAGAGCACAGCCTGTTATTTCTAGAGCACCATACCGGTGGTCTGGCAGGTTTGACTACACAGACAGTAGACTTGGCATTACTGCTGCTGAACCCTTTCCCAAAGCACACCGTTGTTTGTTTGATTCTCGAGAAGCCATTGGATTCCATTAGTTTCAGAACGGTATGACAATCCAATTGCAGAGACTTGAGATGGGTAATTCAACAACACTAAATATATAAGTGGATTTCTCTGTTGCATTTTAATGCATTTTAAAGTGCAAATTGATTTGAAAAGTCTAGCTGAAAATAGTGGCTTTAGACAATATTGATTTACCAACTAAATTCACTTCATTCAAGTGTGGCTGACACTGGCTCAATTATTCAGGTAAGCTTGGCAACCTTTTAATAGCTAGAGAAAATGTAAACAAACATGATATAAGCGTGAAGCCATTAATGGGCACGTTTATTTACAATAAGGCCAAAGCATTAATTGTTAATAGACAATGACATGACATTTATGCTCCTTTAAATTCAAACAGTACAATCCCAGATCATCTCATCAATTTGCCAATACCAATATGTCACGCCCATATGTGTACACATACTGTATCAATAATTGTGTACCTCATTACTACCTCTTACACATTTAGTAATTTATCTGATATCAAAGGAGGCCAAACACTAAAAGTGTGCTTCTACAGTATTTATTTTTATTCCAAATTAAGAAACTGGCATCAAGGCTCTACCGTTTTCACACATGGAAAAATGACCTCGCCAAAGCTTGTCATTTCCCCTTTCAAAGACAATCTTAAGACACTATAAATAACACCCCACTGTACTGGATGTTGTCACTGCACATAAAACCAAGCTAAGAGTGCCCCCTATGTTCCGGATGTGGCTTTCATGCCTGCAAATCTGACACTCATTGATAGAATAAATTGTCTTAATATAACTAGTCAGAAAGTAGTCAGAATATGATATGAGAATGCTTCTCTTTAATGATGCTTTAATGAGCTAAAAATGCTTGCTTTAAACCATCATTTTAGAAATCTAAAACCTTGCTTTTTTTATACCCCCTGCAGATCTCTGAGAGCATCTGAGGTAAAATACTGACGAAACTTTCACATTCACAATGCCCTCCCCTCCCTATGTGCTGTGTCATCACAACTTACTGTAAGTGGGAAGACAGGTCAGATCAAAGGGCTACAGAAGATCTTCACTGTCATATCTGCTAAACGGGGAGAAACTCTGACAGAACGTACCCATGCTCAAAATGACTTTCCTTCTAGATGAGTAACCTTCTAGATAGCACCGGTGCTAGAAGACTGCATACAGAGAATAGTTTCAAAGCCCAAATCAAAGCACTTAATCTAAATAGATCCTCCCCAATAGTACCCATACCCCTGCAATTGACAAGCCTGTCATCTACAATGCACACTGCACACAGTTCTCACAGATATTCTCACTGTATAAGCATGTCATGTACAGTAATTGGCCACGGTTCACTTAGCATTCAATTACTTAATACCAATTACACCCAAATAAAGTGATTAAAATGGCATGTCAAAAGGCTAGATTAAACACAGGATATACAAATCCACACTTTACCAAAGAGGGCAAGTAAGTACATTTACTTACTGTTACTGTAAGTACTATACTTAAGTAAAATGTTGAGGTATTTTTACTTTAGTTGAGTATTTCCTATTTCCAATACTTTTACTTCTACTCCACAATATCTCTGATCCAAATATTGTACTTTTACTCCACTACATAGTTGACAACTTTAGTTACTAGTTACTTTATAGATTTAGATTATTATTACAAAACATACATTAACCACCACTTCAACCCTATACATTTCATTGTTGGAAAATAGCCGATCTACAAGCTCACAATGATCTGACGCATTGTGAGCTTGTAGATCTGCTATTGCACTACATGTGAAACGGGACATTCTGCATAATGAGTACTTTCTACTTTTTGTAATTTAATGCAGTGGTTCTCAACCTTTTCAGGCCACGACCCCCCAAATAATCATATTTTAATTGGGGACCCCCCCACCCTGACGAGCACTAAGAGTTGAGGAATTACATTTTGTATAACACGGCTATGTTGTGAAAATAGCCTATCTACATGCTCACAACGCCTCGCAATGCGAGGCGTTGTGAGCATGTAGATCGGCTATTTTCACAATTTCTGCCTCTAGAGGTATTAAAAAGTCCTTAAATTGTTACTTTAGAAATGTGCAGATACTCTCTATCTATACACTTAAACTTTATGTTGGTTTGTTTACTGTTGAGTGAGAAAACAATGTTGCACATTATGTGAATCATCTGGGGACCCCCCAAAAATAATTTGGGGACCCCCCTGGGGGTCCCGACCCACAGGTTGCGAACCACTGATTTAATGTACAGCCAACTCCATCCTCACTCCGGAACCTGGCGACACAGTAGACAGATGTGCTGTGGAATATGCCATCCACAGCCCCAGGCATTTTCACGCTTCTAAAGGCTTCCACTGTCAAAATGGGGCGCCTGGGAGAGCTCAACACCAAAGTTAAATGAAGGTTAAATGGAAGCACTTCAAAAGAGGGAGATCTCCACAGAAAAGAAAAAAAAAGAATATGGCAAAAAAGGTTAATGTGTGTCTTGTTGAGACGCCGGTGCAGCTTGTTGTAGCTTTTGGGCATGGTGGTTTGAGGTCCAGTTTGGGTCGAGATGCCTCAGGGCCAAGCAGTTATTTGTTTCATTCACATGGTAGCCATGATTAGCACGCTAATCACATTTTGAGCAGGTGCTTGGGTAGCTTTTTTGTTTTATTATATAGCCTACCCATGCCAGATGCCTCTGTTATGTCCTCAATATAGGCTATACAATAGCCTACATAGCTACATATCACCCACTTATTATTCTGCCATGAAATAAACCTTCTCTTCATGACCATGCAGCTATTGTCTGGTTGAGAGCAATTATTCAGGCCCTACTCCAGTGCTTGAATCATTATATTACATTATATCATTATATTACAGGATTTCCCGAATGTGCTGTGGATGAGATAATGGTTAATACCGACAGCATTAACTCAGCAGATATGTATATCTAATGTAATTACTGGCTCAACGCCACATCAAAGAATCGTGTGACATGACATCCCCACTGGGCTGTGTGCCCCGCTTTAGTATTATTTAGCCTAACATTGTTTCGGGAAGTGCAGTTGACAGTTGGGTGTATTTGCGGAGCACAATGCGACAATCAATTGCCAACCGTCATAACTAAAGGAAGCCACAGGGAACCGTGTTGAATTGAAGCTCCATGGCTTATATACTGTACCGCGGAATCAAGTTTGACACTGTTTTGAAGGTCAACTTCTTCCGCATTCAAACCCCATCCAGTCCCCTGGGGGTCCCCACTCCTGCTAAACTGCCTATCACAGAAAACTAGAGAGGCTCATTGTTCTTGCCTCTCCTGTTGACCCTTCCTGCCCCATTAAAATCTAGCCTGAAACCCTGCCTGAGGGTCTACAGCCATCATTGGCATGCATGCCCTGCAATGGCACTGAATATTAACGAGAAGGGTCCGTGCACATTTGTACGAGACACAGGTTTGCATCCTAAAATGTGATAATAGAACTGGGAGGGGGGAGTGCCTGTCACACCAGGAATAATTACTTGTACACCAAGCCTTTATTTAAGAAGATATTTTTAAGAGTAACGCTGGCAAAGATTCTGCCTTACAGTACAGCCCAGGATTCAGGGATCACATAACACATTTTGATTGATACAGTTCTCCTGGACTAATAACCTGCAATTAGTGCACTATATTTATCTCTATAAATAAATTAGCATTAGCATGAGCCTGACAAAGCACAGGTGTTTCTAACTTCTTTCAGACACTGTACTCTTCATGCCTAGGCAACAGTCACCACTTCCAACAAAATCATAGCCATGTATTTTATGCTGTAATGAGCCTAATACATGATCTCTGTTTATACATTTTTCACACACACACACACACACACACACACACACACACACACACACACACACACACACACACACACACACACACACCCCCCCCCCCCCCCCCCACTAAATAATTGATAGTTAGGAACCTTATGGCTCCATGTTGTTCCATTTGTACACTCTCAAAGTTAAATCAACACTTAGGATTTTACATTGAAGATTGAGGCACTTCCAGAGATTAAGAAGAATTGGGGGTCCTTAAAAAATCACTGAGTTATATAGCACACAGGACCAATGCACAGAACTGGGTGCTTCATGTGGGACTGGGAGTGGGCTACTCTGACACCTGAGGGTCCCCAGGGCTCCTTAGGATGGTTTGCGGGAGAGATAGACCGGATGAAAAGGTTGTCATTTGTCCATCTTCCCTGAAGGCCTTTCTCTTTTACCACTTTATTTGTTTCTAAACCAAACCTTCTCGTTTCCCTGCTCCTAATCCTAGGCGCCATTTAGACAAGGTCTGTTTGGATGACAGCAAAGGGAGTTGAATCCGCAACAAAGTGAAACCACCTTTCAGAGTGGAAATCTTTGAAGACGCCTAGCGTCTCCATCTAAACGGGCAAAACGGAATAAACAACGTGTGACGTCATGACTCACTTCGGCAGAGACGTAGAATCACTCTGTACTGGTGAATAAATGTAAAAACAAGGAAGTGGAGCGGAAGTGTGTGACTGCTCTATCTGGCAGTGCTTCACCGCCATCTAGCCACATGGCATGCTCACTACGGTGTTTTAAATCAATGTTGAGTCTCCTCTAAACGCAGACTAAAAAGTGAGAACGCAACAAAACTTTACAGTTTTCTCTACAGACCATTGTCGACTAAACATGGAGATCACATGATGTTAGAGATGCTAATTATCTCCCCATAGGCCTATATCAGGATCTTTTGGTGGTTCCTGATCTACTGACATCTTAACTTTTTCGCCGCCGTTGACAGTCCTCACCGTCATTGAAAGGGTTAATACCATGGCGCCGTTGACGGTGAGGACTGTGAATCTTACTGTATATACAGTAAAGATATTATTACTTACTTAATGTCGCTCCGGTCCCGCTCGCATCGGTAATGTCGGCGATTTGTTTACAACGCACGTTGGGCGTGCACGCGAAGTGAAGCTCCTCAATGTTAAGTCAATGGAGAGGCCCATAAAGAAACTTCATTTAAACAAAATAGCCATTTTGAGACATTTTGCAGCAGATCTATATGTAAACAAGGCACAAGGCAGGGCGCAGCCATCTTGCCTCTTCTCGTCCCACACTGTCATGTGACTAGATGACGTAATCGTTGCCGTCAAGTGATAATCCAAAAAAACAAAAACAACCCCCTTCCGGCCCTTCAAAATAATAGCGGCGGCCGACGGAGGAAACGACGTGGCGCCGAGGCACCAAGCAACCTTCAGATTAAGAGGCAGTAGATGTGTTAAAAGGTAGTTGTGCTTGTTACCACAGTCTGACCTAATGCTACGGTACATAAGAACACAGCATAGCTGAATGGTGATCCGCAGTCCCCACCCAATTGTCCCAGGTAAATGTGTTGAATGTGACTGGTCGAAGTGTCTTTGAGAAAGACACCTAAGCCCTAACTGCTCCATGGCCCTTGTGAGAACCGATCAGCTGTCTTGATAAGAAACCAAATTCCCCCCCGCAGGAGCAAATGCTATTATTAACACACAGCATACAACACAAGGGTAAAAAAAGACAAAACAAGGTTCCTACTTTGAGCAGTCTTCTACTTGACTTCCTCAGTTCATCCGCGCAAGATGCCAGGCCAGGATCAAACTCTGGAACTCATCACAGTGAGAGAGCCACCCTCTCTCCACTTCATCCTCATCCTCTGCAATGTTGTTGTCTGGGGGTCATCACCTTGGCTCTAGTACCATGTCCGCATGACATGTACATGGCTCCAATAGCCCAAAGAAAGAAAGAAAGAAACAAAGAAAGAAACAAAGAAACAAAGAAAGAAAGAAAGAAAGAAAGAAAGAAAGAAACAAACAAACAAACAAACAAACAAACAAACAAACAAACAAACAAACAAACAAACAAACAAAGAAAACTTGTGAACTTATAGATCTGCTACTGCTACTTTGAACATTTTTGAAAGTGAGAGTGTTTAATGGTGTGGGCCAGTCAATCTAAATTCTGAGCCAAAAAAAGGCCCAACCCAAAATAAATTGCAATCATTCAGGGTTTTTTATGATCCTTTGGGTCATCCAAATAACATAAAGTTGTGAATTATATATTTAGTGGATCAAGGTCAATTCACGGGGTTCAAGTTCACTCACTATACAGGATTATACAAATATATAATTCACAACTTTTAATATGTTATTTGGATGACCCAAAGGATCATAAAAAAAACCTGAATGATTACTATTGCAATTTATTGCACTGGACTAGTGTTGTCAGTCTTCCATGAGCTGACAGAGATGCGCACACACACACACACACACACACACGCACGCCCGCGCGCACACACACACACACACACACACACACACACACACACACACACACACACACACACACACACACACACACACACACACACACACACACACACACACACACACACACACACACACACACACACACACACACACACACACACACACACACCTTGGACAGAGTAGACACCGGTTTGAGCATGTATTAAGTGTCCAAACGATTTTTTTTAAATAAAATCTGCTCCTACCTACTTTGCTCTAAGCAAGGGACTCATTCACCACCTGTCGTGACTCGTAACCCAAGTGGAAACGTCACGCAAAAAAAAACTTCAATAGAATCAAATAAAAACGATTATTACTGGCTGCCAAATGTTAGGCTACTTATTAGGAAAACTAAAAAACCCACCTTTTGATGCTGAAAATCTCTGTGTTGTCTTCTATTCCTCTCAACAACTGGTCTCAAGAGACAGTTGCTTCACACCTGACAGGAGTGGAGTCATCAGTCAGGAAATCAGTTTGAAGTGTGGCGCGAATCTGAGTTCTCTGGTCCTCAGACAGAACTGAATCCCTCCGCCGGAGGAAGTAGTCCTTTCTTGTTTAGGCCTAGTGGCGGCTCCAGGCAATTTTTAATGGGGGTGCTGGAAGGGAGCTTGGCTATTAATTGAGGTGCTAAGTAGTTGTGGATATAGCCTACCAATGTATAGCCTATATAAGAGCCTAAACAAACACAAAACCATGCACATTACGAAACAGCAAATCACTGTTCATGCAGTAGCCTAACATTCAAGTATTCCATCACAAGTGTTAAGTCACATTAAATAAATGGCAATACCATCAACAAAAGGAGTGATGTATAGGCTATAGGCTGCAAACAATGCAGATAATGACAATTTCTGGCACATTTTATTTTTCTCCTAACTTATCATGAAGGACTTCTAGTTTCTATGTGGTGGGCAGGAACCTTTCTTTCACCAATGTCACAGATTTGAACAAGGATAATTCTATTTGATGACAGTGAAAAAAATATTATTTGGCTGAGCATTTCTTGGGGGTGCTAAGGGGGTGCTATGGCCTATGGGCTTCTTTGGAGGTGCTAAAGCACCTGCAAGCACCCCCCTAGCGCCGCCTATACCCTACCATCAGTATCTATTTTATTTGGAATTCTAATGTCTATAATTGAATTGTATGAAAGGTTTACGTGATGTCTATATGGTATGTGTCTATGGGACCGGATTAATCAGTTTTTCTCAAACTCAAATAATGACAGAAGTGCGTTTTAGTTCTATATCCCACATGATCCATCCAGTAACATTTCCAGTCGGGAGAACATGTTTCAGTAGGATTCCAATAACATTATCAATCATGGTAGAGGTGACAGAAATTATATAGCAATATTCGGAATCCAATTGGAACATTGAAAAACTGCAGGTTCTTATAGGAATTATATTGGAACATTGAAAAACTGCAGGTTCTTATAGGAATTCTAAATCGGAAGATTGGAAAATCCCATGGGATTCTGAGGCGCTGTCCAAACATTTGCGGCAGCTATCGTGTCCGTATCGTTTGAGAATGAGGGAAGGTCCAATTCATTCTCAATGAAGGTCACATGGTTTTTTGTCTCTTGCAAATCTCTCGGCCAAAAGACAGCCTTCGGTTGAGCAAGAGACACGGCAACGACATGAAACCACGTGACTTACATAGAAAATGAATTGGACTTCCCCACCTCCCCTCATTCTCAAACAATACGGAGAAGATGTCTCACGCATATGTGTGATTGCGGCCTTAGGCCTAGGGATTTCATAATCTTGAGGGATTGGACATTTTTTGTCTAGGATCCAGACCATCACAGAATCTGAAGATTCAACAGACCTTATTTATATTACAAAAAGTAACAAAGAATTCATGAGACAATGTTTAAGCATAGGATTCTGCATATACTTTATTGAACTATTCTGATATATTGTATCATTATATTACAATTTTATAAATGAAAAATAATAATCAGTTTTCCATACCCGTGTGATATTAATCTTACCATGGCTGGCATGAGGATTGCAGAGGTAGTGGAAGTATTGACACATTCAGTTTGAATGTCACATTGCTCGATAGCAAGCTAGGTCTACTAATGGAAGGTATGGACTGTGAATAATAACATCAAATCAGGTAGCTCCACGGGTCTAGCACATATTACAGCGCTAAACTATACACTCTTCAAATATACATGCTTCAAACATATTTACTATACCCACACAACACCTTTATACTTCACCTTTTAATATTAGTAGAGATAGGTCACTGTAACACAGCATCAGCTTTAGGTCTACAATAGTCTCAAATGTTTATTCTTCATGAGTGTTATTTAAAGAAAACTGAATACCTGCATAATAAAAATCACACAATGATGTGTCCAGATTATTCAAATCACACACGTATTTGTGAACATAAAGACAGTAGGAGTAGCCTAGAAACTGAAAAATCACCCAAATGTTACTTCATCACAATTTAAATGTGAGTCACTCACACAATACATTAGTGTCAAAATGATATTTTCAAACTAAAGTTTCAAATAAGGCACAATAGCTTATACCAAAGATTAATGATTGATTGATTAATTGATTAGGCTAATGTTCACATTATGCTCCCAGTAGCAATACCACCATGAATATAACAGCAAAGAAAATCATTTTCGTGTTGAAATTAACAGCAAAAACTTTGAGTATCAATTGAACTCCAATGGAGACTTACAGCATTTAGGTCAATTTTTACACTGAGTGTTATATTGACACAGGATTATCAGTACAATTGAAATAAATATGCAGTATACAACGGACACTTCATTGCTGTACTCGTGTCAAACAAAAGAGTTCTGCCTAATTTATGCTCGGCATTAATGTATTCATAGCAATGAGTCATCATGCCCCCCAGCAAAGTAGGTGGCTGTGAACACAGAAGTGGGTGCATATGAACTATCAACAGTATACTTTTATATCTATAGTGCACACAGAGAGGGTATATAAGTGCAAGTTTTGAATTGCTCCCCATTTCATGAAATGACTCCAGAAATAAAAATGTTAGGTTCACATCACATTTTCACTTGTTGATAGATTACAATATCGGTTCCATATTACATCCATGTCATCTTGATTTAGCCATCAACATAATAGTGATAGACACATGAATGATAAACTATGTTCAGCCATTTTGTATACCAGCATAGAGACTTTTGCTTTTAAATAAAGCATACATGTAGAATGCATAATTGTAACATTCATTAACATTATGCCATTTTAAATCCACATTTGATCATATTTTGATCTTGATCAGAAAACAGACACAAAAGAAAAATAAATAAGAGGAACTAACTATAATTGATAAGGCTAATGGTGTACAGCACAGCATTAAATGAACCCTCATTTGTCTGTATTGGGAATAAATGGCTATCAGTACATTACAGTTTTGGTCCTTTAAATAAAATATAACAGCTATTGCCATTTCTATCAAAAAATACACAAAAACATCACTTTAAAGCCTGAAAACATCACATAACACAAACATTTTAATTAGCAGTTTCAGCATGTAATAGTAATCCAAGTAACTAGTAGAATTATTTGTGGCACAAAACAAAATCTTGCATGTCCATGTTTTCCATATTTTGGGCACATTTTAAATTTCCCATTTATTAACACATCCATAAATAGCAAAAAAAACATCAGATCTACAAGCTTACAATGAATGTGTTGATCAGCTTGAGCTTGTAGATCAGCTACTTTAGCTAATTGTATATAGGCCTAGGACTTAAGTGTCTAATACAGACTCACCTGTTATTAGGTTCAACAGGAATATAAATGCTTAGGTGCAAAAAAAAAAAAGAAAAGTCATGTCGTCACAAATCCTTAGCAATGAATGAGTCTGATTTTATGGAACAATGTTACCGTATAAGTTGATATTGTTATACAAGCATTTTCATCCAAAAGACATGTCTTTCGACATACGAGTTGATAACAATAAAGAAACATGTTTATTGTTTACAATTCCCCATAGATGACACCTATTTAGTGTAAAACATGAGCCAACATGAGCTAAACTGAAAATTTAGAAAGAGTAGAAAAGACTTGAGGAGGAGCTTGGTTTTATCTTTTGGTCTAGATATATTATTTAGATACAGGTGGTTTAGTCTTTAGTACTAGTTAGTAATATGAGTAAGTGATTAGAAAGAGCTAGGAACATAAGTGTGTATAATACTTACGTTGTGTATGCACCTTCTTTGCATTCATTACATTTAAGGCAATGTTAACAGTATCACACACTCAGAAATGACTTTTATACTGACCAGAAGAAAATAAATAAGAGGAACTAACTATAATTGATAAGGCTAATGGTGTACAGCACAGCATTAAATGAACCCTCATTTGTCTGTATTGGGAATAAATGGCTATCAGTACATTACAGTTTTGGTCCTTTAAATAAAATATAACAGCTATTGCCATTTCTATCAAAAAATACACAAAAACATCACTTTAAAGCCTGAAAACATCACATAACACAAACATTTTAATTAGCAGTTTCAGCATGTAATAGTAATCCAAGTAACTAGTAGAATTATTTGTGGCACAAAACAAAATCTTGCATGTCCATGTTTTCCATATTTTGGGCACATTTTAAATTTCCCATTTATTAACACATCCATAAATAGCAAAAAAAACATCAGATCTACAAGCTTACAATGAATGTGTTGATCAGCTTGAGCTTGTAGATCAGCTACTTTAGCTAATTGTATATAGGCCTAGGACTTAAGTGTCTAATACAGACTCACCTGTTATTAGGTTCAACAGGAATATAAATGCTTAGGTGCAAAAAAAGAAAAAGAAAAGTCATGTCGTCACAAATCCTTAGCAATGAATGAGTCTGATTTTATGGAACAATGTTACCGTATAAGTTGATATTGTTATACAAGCATTTTCATCCAAAAGACATGTCTTTCGACATACGAGTTGATAACAATAAAGAAACATGTTTATTGTTTACAATTCCCCATAGATGACACCTATTTAGTGTAAAACATGAGCCAACATGAGCTAAACTGAAAATTTAGAAAGAGTAGAAAAGACTTGAGGAGGAGCTTGGTTTTATCTTTTGGTCTAGATATATTGGTACCAGCAGGGGGCAGTGTTATTTAAATTGTACATTCTCTCACATCAACCCATACTATACTATACTATATTATTACATTCAGCATATTTAACCCGTTTAAAGTTGACAAAAACAGTGTCAGATTCTGGGGGGGGAAAAAAAAACACAGGGAAGCTAACAAGTCTTCCAAAATGCTAACAGCAAATACATTGAAACAAAACCTCACATAAATTCAAGGTATTAAATACTGTTTAAATCAGTGTGAAATGCTGGTAGGCAGTGCAAAGCAGAACTGCATGTCTGAACAGTGGAAAGATAACAGTACAGCAGGTGGAGGGCAGGAATTATTCCAGACAAATTAGATTGTCCACAGATTACCAAGGTTATAGTCAAGACTACTTCAGTCAAGATCAAGACAAACTAATGATTGAGACGAATTCAATCCCAGAATTGCACAGTCAATTCAGAGTGTTAGAAGTCTTTCACAATTACAATACTCACAATATACTATTAGCGCCATTTGAAATGTAGGCAAATACACAGTGGTCTAAACTAATAGCAGTGATAAAGCACAAACACAACAGTGCCACTATGAAATATCCCTTGTGTGTTGTTGACTTCCACTTTGAGTGGTTGAATTAGTTTTCGGAAGTTATTTGGGAGCAGTAATTCAAGACCAATTTGGTCCAAACATAATAAGGGTGCGATCTAGAGTTGGTCTCAAAACCAAACCCTCAAGATCAATCTACAACACAGCAGATGGCTTTCAAAATGATCACAGACAGAGAACTATTTTTGTTTATAATTGATTGTTAATATAGCATATTGCTCAATAGATTCATTTGAAATGTAAAATAGGCTTTTAAATCAAGTGCATAATTAATTAATATCATTAATATATATTAACTGAATTTTCTTCACAGGATCAATAAAGATCCATGTGCATAAATGCAGCTGGAAATGGTATTAGTATTTTACTAACGTTCCACATTCAAATTTAAAGTAATTTAATATATTTGCATGGATCTTATTCAAGTGAAATTGTTAGTGGTTAGACTTATTTAGATACAGGTGGTTTAGTCTTTAGTACTAGTTAGTAATATGAGTAAGTGATTAGAAAGAGCTAGGAACATAAGTGTGTATAATACTTACGTTGTGTATGCACCTTCTTTGCATTCATTACATTTAAGGCAATGTTAACAGTATCACACACTCAGAAATGACTTTTATACTGACCAGAAGAAATGTGTTTCCCTGTATACCTGTTGGTGCATCAACATGAAGACATTACAAGGACTATATTGCTCATGGGCTCTGGATTTGGTAGTCAAAACAAACAAAAACATCAATAAGGCCCAAGGGGAAAACACTACAGTCAACCTCAATGGAATTAATTGAATTGCATCAGTTTGGTAAATATCTATGAGGTGAAGTATGGCCTTTTTATGTACTGTACACAAATGCAGCAAACGTACATGAACTCCATGTGCAATATGCAATAGTAGTTATACTACAAGCATTTAGCATCTTGATCTAAAGTGAGACTTCTGTGCAGTTTCACTACACAACATTCTGTATACAGTAGAGTTGGGCAATACAGGCTTACTGATATATCTATATTGTGATATGAGATTAGATATCCTCTGGGAGTTTGAAATGAAAATGTTTTACTTTTATACCTTCCAATATGTGCGAAAATAGCGGATCACAAGCTCACAATGCGTCACATCGTGACAAATTGAGCTTATGATTTAAATCTATATTACAATATCTATATAGTTCGTCACAACATGACATTATTGTCATCTAGGTCTATATTTTCCCAGCCCTAATATACAGTGCTCAGAGCGGCAGCATAATACATGGGCACCTGAGCCACCAGCTGTTACTTCATCTGTCCCTTTTGTATTTGGATTAATATGTCAGCTAATTGCATACTACTTTGTGAGGATCAAACCTGTGTTCTTCCAGTCCCAGAGCAGACGTTCCTATCCATCAGGGCGTCCTGCCATTATTCCTGGTGGTATATAGTGCCACCTGCACTTCACATCTTTATTTGTTTATTTTTCAATATCGGGACATCAAGTAGAACAGATGAATTTGTTTGCTGGTGCTTCAAGTTCAGTGGCACAGGCTAAATACAAAAGCATACAATACTACACTGTATTCCACAGACCATTAGATACACTAGGCTCTCATTCTCTGCCAACAAGCCTTCTACAATACCATGCATATCGTACACAGCACATCGTTCGCCTTTCTCCACCACCTGATATTTTGCAAGTAGTCCATGGCTGTTGCCATTTCAAAGACAGATTCGACTCACAGCATCCTATAACACACTTGTTACTTTGGCAGTTACTGTTGTTGAGAAGTGCAGAGGCCCCCTGCAGAGAGCCCCAGATAAAGCCTGGAGGATGATACTGTACCTCTTCACTTAAGACTTTGGTTTGATCGCAGCGGTGGGCTTTTTTTAAGTAGTGGTGACATGGCATGACCAAGGACTAGATGTTGGTCTCATGCTGCATAGCTTCCTTGTCTTTACAGTTGTGGTCTTCAGAGGAGAGGGCATCCGTCTCAGTTTTGCTCTGGCCCTGGACATGGACCACATCTTCCGTTTCCGCCTGTTTGTACAGCACCTCGTGCTTGCGCTCACGCTCCAGAAGTCTGTAGTTGATGAAGTTTCCAATGAAAAGCCAGATGCTGGCCACAGTCACAATGGCTCCGCAGCAGAAATACATGTACTTGTAATTTTTTGTGACATCGACCAGTTTTCCTGTAGGAGAAAAAACATATAATAATCAAAAACTAATTTTAGAATTTTAAAATCCTAAGTAACTATTCACTCTTCAGTAGAAGTAATCCTTGTTCAATGCCATTAGGGGAACTTTGAGGTAAGATTTGTTTCTATGTCTTATGTTAATATTGAATTACTTGGATACTTCAATGATCCTGTTTAGCCATGTATTTGACTTATACAAGATACAAAACAAGAGTTTAATAGAGTTTTAACTGTGTCTGCACATTTATTAACTTATTGAGTTGAATAATAATGCTATGAATTACATCGAGTTAGACAAAATGCAAGAGGAGTGAAGTCACTTAGTTGATGCAAGAGGAGTGAAGTCGCTTGAATTAACCTATTAAGACCGTCAACGTACTTGTCACTCTAGAGTTTAACCACTTTAACCATTATTGTATGCTTTAGCTATTAATAAATAGCAGATATACAAGTTCAGAGATCTGCTATTTTTTTTAAATCATGAAAATGTTTGCAAATCTTTGAATATATAATTTTTTAAAGCAAACATTTGTAACTCAAAATGTTCTTTCTCTTGGTCGCTGCCACTCGCTGGATCACAATATTTTGAGATGGGGTCCGCGGTCAAATACATATAATTCTAGTGATCTTTGACATTAAAAAAGCTTGATCAACAAGGTATTTTTATATTCTTATAATAAATGGGTTGTTAATGTGAAAGTCTCAGCAGTGAGTAGTGAGTAGTGACCAAGGATTAAACATGCAGCTAAGCTTTCTGGAAGTAAGTACCTGCTAATGGTGGACCCAGGAGGACCGGGCAGCACTCCACGATGGTGGTGAGGCCTACAGCACTGGAGAACCTCTGTGGTCCAACCAGGTCCATTAATGTCTCAAACAGCACAGAGCTGACCATGCCAAAGGCAAAGCCGAAGAAGATTGAATATATCACCAGACCTGTGTAGGTTTCCGCCAACGGACAAAGCATGTGACACACCCCGTTGTACAGCACAGCAAAGCTGAAGAAGTACTGGATCCTGGGCCTGATCCACCTCGAGTTAGCAAACAGCCCCATGGAGGGCCTGGCGACCATGTCGGTAAAAGCCAGAATGGAGAGCAGGAAGGCAGCCTGGTATTCGTCCACGCCCATATCTTTGGCGTAGGCTGCCAGGAAGACGATGGGTGCGAAGAAACCGAAGAACATGATAACGTTGCCCGACAGGTAAATGAGGAAGCCACGGTGCTTGAAGAGGGACAGGTCCAGGTACTTGTTGACCTTCTCGTAGGCAGTGCGCTTCTCCGGCTTCGTGGTGGTCATGGCCACCAACTCTTCGTCCTTCTTGCCCGGCGGCGGGCCCAGGGGCCGCATGAGGGAGCCGGCCACGCAGCAGTTGAGCAGCAGGCCGCCCAGGATGAGGAAGCTGCCTCTCCAGCCGAAGGAGTTGAAGAGGTACTGGTTCAGGGGAGCCAGCGTGCTGAGGAACACGGGACTGCCGGCCATTGCCAGGCCGTTTGCCATGGGCCGCTTCTGACTGAAATACTTGCCGATCATTGTCAGCGCTGGCTGGAGGTTGAACGCCAAGCCCAATCCTATGGGAAAATATGCAACTTTAATACGTAACAAATGTAATGGTAAATTCCAACATTGGAGTTGGATATAAACAATAATACCTAGAAAGGTGTCATACTGGGAAATTGCGAGTGTGGTTGCCATTTTTGCATGTGAGCATACGTCACCGAGTTTATGGGTAACATTTAGCCAATGAGGAAGCAGCAAAAACTGCTTTTAGCCAATGAGGAAGCTGTATAAAGGTGATGTCACAAGAATGCTGGTTCCTCATTGGCTAAATGTTACTCCATGAACTCGGACCGAGAACAATAAGAGCATCGCAGTTTAAGCCCCGCCCGCCCTCACTCCGGTGTCGGAAGCGTTTTCGTTTTATTTAAACGTCTTTTAAGCCTCTGACAAAGCCACCCCGGCTGGTGAGGAATCATGACAATAAACACTATTTTTTGCATGCAACGATTAATTAGAAAGTAAAAAAAAAAGATGATGGTACAACTTGTATCCTGGTCTTTTTTTCACGTCTAAATAAATACTTTATGAAATGTCTATGGATGAAATGCATGGGGGAAAACGCTTACGACACCGGAGTGCGGGCGGGCGGGGCTTAAACTGCGATGCTCTATTCACCATATTCCTGGCCATTCTATGGAGGCTGCCATTTTCCTTTTGCAGAGGGCGCTGGAGAATTTTTATTTGTGTGCTGCTTCATAAACATCTTTTCACTTCCTCCCAAGTAAGGAAGTGACATGGAATTGTCTGTTGCCAGATTTTGCCAAAGAAATAAGCCCAACAGAAGCAACTACAGTAGGCTATACTACTTTACATTTACATTTGAAAATAGCAGATCAGCAAGCTCACAATGTGTCACATTGCGACACATTGTGAGCTTGTATATTTGCTATTAAAAAAATATCGAGGGAAAACATTTCTTTGAATATTTTTGAAACATTTTAACAACATAAATCCGTGTGGAGGTCCCTGGCACCACATATTTTCAGATGGGGATCTGCGACTGTGGACACATATGTAATATGGGGTCCTTGATATGAAAAGATTTGGGAACCACTGGTTTAAAAAATATTAGAAAGTAAGCCCAATAAGCAACAATTTTTTTAGAGAAACAAATTGCTTATTATAAGCAGACATGGCAACCCAGGTACATTCAGAGCCCAGAGCCTAGAACGCCAACTACTGACACTTTAATGCAAGGACAACAGGAAACCAAATGATGTTTTTCAGGCCAGCTTTTTCAGCCTCCGCCTCTTTCAGGATATGAACAGGAAGCCGGGGGCGGGGCCAGGAATAACGTGAATAGTGTATTGCCCTTCAGGCAACCACACTAATAGAACATGACTAGAAAGGTGGATTTTTGGGAAATTGCAAGTGTGGGTCACTGAGAACGCTGCCCCCTCATTGGCTAGAAGTTACTCTATAAAGAAGAATAAAGTTGGCCGAGTACTAGTGTGTTGCCTTTGGCAACCACACTAATAATAATAATAATAATGATAATAATACAACTACTATATAGCCCAGCAATGCATAAACAGAAATTACAATGTGTTTTCTAAACAAAACAAATGACAAAAGGGCCGTTTCCTGATTCAAAAGCACTACTACGTTAATCCAGTAGACTAATCTAATTATCTCTAATTGGACTTAAATAGATTTGGCTCCAACCTACCTCCTATAACACCGATGCAGATGTAAAGCTCCACGACGGTGTTGCAAAAGGAGGCAGAGATCATCCCAATTGAACAGAGGACACCTCCCATCATCATTATCGGCCTACAGCCATAGGTGTTCACCAGTATGCTGCTTATGGGACCTGTAAAAAGTTGGAACAAAAACACAGAACATGTCAGCCCACAACATATCACCTATTTACGGTGGTCAGTGAGTAGTGTACTTAATGATTTAAGCTGGTTAGCCCTGCAAGGTAGTGGAAAGCCAATCTATAAATGGAAATACTTTCACTATATTTATACAACCTCATCTTGTTAGCACTGCTGTGTTTAAGAGTACACATTTCTTTGATGGGATTCCATTCATGGAATGTTTAGGAGTAAAACAAGAGATATTTAACATTTTCATTTCAACCTATATATCCCAGGTAGAGTACAAAGATGCACCAATTAAAAAACAAATCAATCAGTGTAAACTATTCAGCCATTAACAGCCTGTGTTTATATCATGCAAGGGTCATTTAGTCATTTAGAGTCATTGGAAGAAAATCAATTAATCTTGTTAACCAACGTGAACATGATCAGAACTTCCACACTAGATCTGGCAGTGATCCAGCAATAATTGAGATCTGAAATGTAATACTGTAAAACAAGGAATAGTGGAACAAAGTATATGGACTGGATGTTCTAGTACATATAGCGAATGGCCATGAATAGGTAGTGAACATTTTCAGGTCAGCAGTGAAACACAGTAATGAACTTAATGGCTTCAAATCATATTGGAGTGAAGTAGGCCACAGGAGGCCATGGGAGGTTCCAGGTGGTCCCCAGCAAAATGTCACTATTCAATTCATTTGAAATCATTAGCTCCCGAGGCTCGCACCCAAACCTTATTATGCATAACCGGTGTCCCTAACAGATTAAGCTCAGGGGTTGGATTCCATGTACAATTATGACAATTTAATTTAAACCAAAGCACTTTTGACATGAAATTAGTGAGACATTTTATTCAGAAGTATAATCTTTGTTTACATTTAAGGGTTAGTAATGTTCCATTGACGTTTTTTTTGGCTGTACGTTTGTTGGATTCCATGCCACCAGTCAGTGTACAACCGTGTGTTATGTTTGTTTGTTTACATTATCATTACATTATGTTACATTATGTCCATTACAAGAATAATGAATAATGTGGTGGTGTCTGGTGTGATTCTTATCCTGCCTCAAATAATGTGACGACGTCTCATCTCCTGTGCCTGAATCTTAACAATAAAGGAGTCAATTGCATAGGGAAATAAAGAAGTAATAAAATATGTACTTTTTGAAATAATGGGTCTCATTACCAACCAGGGCTGCTGTGCTAAAAACACGGTGGGCAAGACTTGCCGCCTGACTTCATTTGCTCCGCATGAATCTTTTTTTCCGACCTTGAGGAAACTAGTACCCCTCATTTGCATACATAGCAGTGATCAGTATTCTCTGGGGCTTGGTGGGACCCGGATTGGCCGAGATGAGACAGCCCCTGAGCCTGCACATTACCTACCTAGAAAAAGGCTTATCATTCCCTGCCTAGACATGCCATGGACTTCATTACACAGTGGACAAAACCCCAAACTAAATATAACTACCTAGTTTCCAAAAGTGGGTGACACATATAGAAATCTGTCCAGCATATTCTCCATGACCCCTTAATGTGTACAGTAAAGAAAAGGTGGAAACACGGAAAGCTGACTGCGGGGAATGCCATTTATCCAACACACATGGCTAATTGTAAAAGCCCCCTAGCAACCCATAGAGGCAGCGCTGTTCCTTACACCCAGCCCGGAAGGCCGGAACCACGCGGTTTAAACCAAACGACATAGCAATCCTTAGAGAATAAAAATGAGAATACATAGACATTCCGGTACGTACATACATACATACATACATGGGTTTGAACCAAACAACATAACAATCCTTAGAGTTTATATATATAAAAAGAATGTAAACAATTAAGATGTTGCATAATCTTTTTTCTTTTTTTTAATGTTCACCTATAGCTTAACTCACTGAACGCCATAAACGTCTTATACGTCTTTGGACCTCGGTGCCATAAACGTCTTTTACGTCTTTTTAATTAATCAAAAGTTTTATCATTTTTTCATAATTGTAATTTCAAAAAAATCGCTCTAGAAGTTGGCCATATGCCTCCGTGACCTGAGCGATACGGCCGATTTGACTGTAGCACCAGTGTAACACAGTCCGGCGGAAAATCGGTATAGCCGAAGATTGGTTCCGGCCGTTTAAATGTAATCTAAAACGTTCGTTTATACACTTTCCCGTGCATCCCTGACGAACTATAAGTACTCAAAAAACGCAGAAAATTCTCAGGATTCCAGCGGTGCCATCCATTCTTCTCTACCTATCCTTGATCGCGATCGCCAGGGTTCCGAAGTGTGTAGCATGCTAGCTAAAAGGCCTGGCCAAAATGTAAACAACAGGCCCAAACCAAAAAAAAGATGGACGTCTTCTTCCTTCTTCTGTTAGTTGATCAGATAGTAGGAGACCACCCCTGGTGGTTTTCAAATGGTATTGCACTCCAGATTGCACACAGGGCCCATCACAGCACACACATATGATGATGATCAAGACATCTTACACATGTTCTATTGAAGCCCAAATCTAATGATAGGATATATATATATAAATATACATGTTTTCCTTTGTAAGAGGGGTAGTGTGGCTTTCGATAGAAGCATAGATTTATATATGTAATTTAAGTACAAAATATGATTTTGGCCCCCATAAAAAGGCAAAATTAAGCAAAATGGCTGGCACCAGTTTTGTAGATTTTGAATAAAGGGTGGCATTCACTGAGTTAATTAGATTATCTTAAAAACAATCAAAAATCGGATTATCACTCCAGGGTTCTAAAAAAGGGCTTCCGGTCTGGGCCGGAACCGGAGACGGAAATGCACTTTTGGAGGCGGGACATAACCGGTTTTCGGATTCCTGATCCAGTTTACAAGTATTAACAACTATTTGGATGCTGCCACATGAGGACACAAACAACTTTATCCTAAAGTAACATCATGAGCAGATGCCCAGACATGATGCAGTTTTACAGTCTCCTCCCAGGGCCAGGCCTCTGGCTGATAGTGAATCTAATATGGCAGTGCTGACAGTCAACAGAAGCCGGAGTGTTGTTCACTCAGCCTAGCCCAAGGTCAACTACACTCCCTCTCTCTCTCTCCCTTACTGGATTAGCGACATTGATCCAACACTGACACAAGGCAGGAAGCTTAGCACGTCACTCCTCACTACCCAGCGACACACTCCGCTGTAAAAGCCTGAGGGTTAAGTTAAAGGAGAAGCCTAACCCATTTTCAACCTTATCTTCATATAATTGGCCAACACAAATGCTCGTTTTACGATTTCAGTCTACTCACTGTCTCAGAGGTAGGCTGTGGGCAGTTGAGAAACCTGCCTGCTGATGATGACAATATTATTATTATTATTACCCTTATTATTACCCTTATTATATTATTATTATTATAGAACAGTGAAGTCATGACGTGACTCGCTCATCCCCCGGTTCCACGGAAGTAATTCTCTATGGAGAATAACATTGAGTCATCTTAAATCGTCTCATATAAGCATTGCGGTCCAAAAATAAACAAACAGTCTGTGCGATATTGTCGGCGAGGTGACTCTGTGTGGTTTATGATAGTCAGTCACTCATAAGTGATAAAGCCTGTTTCTAGTGAAAATGTAACCAATTCGGCGACAGTAACATTAGCGTTTTTTCACCATCCGTTGATTCTTCATATCCATATGAGTCAAACCGCTGAGATCATGTGTTTATAATTGGGACACAGTTCTTATATGACGCGATATGAAAAAGGTCTATGGGAATTCAGAATGGGGAAGAAAACCGCGAACCAGGTAGGATGTGTAAATTACGTCACACTTCACTACTCTATTGGTGGCCATTTCAAACAAAAGTTAGATATTTGTTTATGTTTATTGATGAAAGAATGATGGCTTCTATGTCAGCATGTTAACTGTCCAGGAAGAGAAGCAGAGCGAGAGACACAGAGCAAGTAGAGCAAGTAGGAAATGGTACCATGCATGAGCATTAGTGAGGAGGACCAGTTGTATGGTTGAAAATGTGTTAAGTACTCCTTTAACTCTGAAAGTGTACAAATGTAACAACCATGTTGTATAATCTCGGAGTTACAAATGGATGAATGAACAGATGAGGATGTTACTGTGTGAAGAGAAAAGTGCAGGGACACACTAGCCAGTAGCCAGTGCACTACTGTTATCTGGTGTAATAATAGTAAGGTATGAACGACTGCACAATGATGCCGTTTTTGGAAGTCACATGCTCAACCATAATCTCATACACACTAGGGCATTCACGAATAGTGATTTTTAGTATTCTAATTATTCAACCTCAACGTATTCGAATAGTCGAATATTCTACAGGACTGGCCAAACTGTCAAATATTAAGTAAGCAAGAGGCGAACATTGTGAAAATAGCCGATCTAGATGCTCACAACGCCTCGCGTTGCGAGGCGTTGTGAGCATGTAGATCTGCTATTTTCACAATACTTATCAGCGGAACCGAGTCACATTAAATGTAATACCTACAATTCCAAGTGCTTGTCAGGGTGGGGGTCCCCAGTTCAAATATGTTTATGTTGGGGGTCACGGCCTAAAAAGGTTGGAGAACCCCTGGTATGGAGCATTAACAAATTCATCCACCAGGGGCATTGACAACTCATTCTTATGACTTCCTATCTATACTATCATTTTGCAAATGTCTGTCTGTCTGTCTGTCTGTCTGTCTGTCTGATTGTCCCAGCGTTTCTCCTCGGTGGCTGGAGCAATTGATCTGAAATCGCATCACCATAAGCATATGAACACACCTGACATAACTGTGAAGCCCGTTTGTCACTTTCACAAATCGTATGCTGTATATTAGCATTTTTATGGTGTATCTACTATCTATTCTGCATCTAGCATGAGGCACATCTATTCTGCATCTAGCTTGAGGCAAAATGTTTAACCAGCTCTGTGTGTGTGTGTGTGTGTGTGTGTGTGTGTGTGTGTGTGTGTGTGTGTGTGTGTGTGTGTGTGTGTGTGTGTGTGTGTGTGTGTGTGTGCAGGCAGGCGGGTGTGTGTGCAGGCGGGTGGGCTGGGGGGGGGGGGGGGGGAACAGTATCTCTGTAGCCATTAAAAGAAACGGGTTTCTTACATTGATGCTCCTACATCATGCAAGCACCAGTTAAAGTTACTTTCCATCCCTCATATACTGTGTGCACAGTGCACATCCCATAACCCACACACTGCACATCATTTTGGAGCTCATATCTTTGAACGGGTAAGGGCTAGTCTAGCCAAGCTTTATAAACTATATATCTTTTAAAGAGAAAACCAAAAATAAATAAATAAATATTCGACTTCAGTGAACAACGTCGAATAGTGACTTTGATATTCAAATATTTATTTGAATGCCCTAATACACAGTCAAATCTGGAGTGTTGATGCGAACACTCAGAGCTTAAAAGATGTTCAAACACATTGCAAATGCTGCGTGATGGGCATGCAGTTTTGTAATAGATGAGGTGGTGTAAATGGGCCACAGTGAAACCTCAATTGCATCATAAAGGCGAGGCTGAGCATACTGCAGGCCACCAGTCTGTTTATACAATGACTAAACCACATATTACATTATACAGACATCTGTGTGTGGGAGTTAAATGTTATGGCTGTCCAAAAGTGTGAATAGTTTAGACATCATTATTATTAAGTGTGTGAGTTGAAGGTGATGTGATATTCTTTTGGTTAAGGCAAAATTGTATTGTTCAAAGGTTAAAGCTCTTTAGTCCAATATTAATCATTGCTAGCCAGTGTTCCAGTTCCAATTTGTCGGCTTGTTTCATCATTCCAATTTCACTTGTTTATCCTGTATGAGTTCTCTCTCCTGATTTGATGAAATTGTTATCCTGACCGGAAAGATACTCTTTTGGGTTTACTAAAGAGCTGGAGGGATGGGCACCGGCAGACTCCCGTTATTTAACAAACATTCTATAGTAATTATTGCAATGGGAAAATACTGTAGAGCTATTTTCTTTACAAAAATAATTTCACTTACAGTACCTTTATAACTAGAAACAGTGCTCTTCCGAGCACAGGTCTCCGCCAGGTCAGGCGTCCTGGTGGTGCTATAATAGGCCAATGTGAAAAGGGTGGCATTTGTTCCTTGACCTAGAGGCCAAAGAATATGTGTGGCTAATAGGGTTGTAACGGTACTCGGTGTTACCGGTGTTACCGGTGAGCGTACACCGAGTACTTTACTTGCACACCGATAACACTGTTACGTTAAATAAAAAGAAAACGCATCCGCTGCTCTGCTCTGCCCCGAGGAGCGCAGTAGAGATGTGACGTTCGCCAACGATTCCGCTCTTTTGAACAGCTCTTTTAAATGAACGATGGGATTCGGTTCTCAATCGTGCGAGGCCGGGAGCTGTTCCTTGTGTGGGAGTGTCGAGAATCAGAATTCAGAATCGACGGATCAGCCACGGGGCGAGGTACAGCCCATTAGACTGCATGATGTCTCGTCCCCACTCGCAGGGCACGTTCCTGGTCCATGTCACAGCGCGCAGTAGGCGGAAAAACTACGATTAGCCAAACAAGAAAGCGCAGGGCTGTTGTAACACTAACAGTGTTGTTGCTTTTTTACAAAGCTGAATTTTTAATATGGTCGGATGGTTGTTGTTGTCGTAGCTTGAGGTAGCATTGGCTGCTACTGAGTGCTCACAAGACAAGACAAGACAAGACAAGACAAGACACGCAATGGTGTTTGAAACGGTGTTACCGATAACCGCGGTGTTGACACGGACGATATTTTTGGTGTTAAAAATCTCATACCGTTGCAACCCTAGTGGCTAATTTCAAGGTAATCTCAAGATGCGTTCATGAGTTGAGGCAATTTGTGAGCAATTCTGCCAACTTTGGAAGGCAATATAACCAATTAGGATGGAATATGAAATATCAGACAGATCGGCCTTGATCACATGACTATGTGATGGAGCAATAGCAAAGAATGTGTTTTACATAAGTTGGCCTCCTGGTGGCGCTATAAAAGGAACATTTGAGAAATGCAGGGCAAAGGTAACAAACTAATGGGACGGACACACACACACAAACGAACGGACGGACGGACGGACAGACAGACAGGGGGGAGAAAACATACTCTCCTGGCGGACCATATAATATAACTGTCCAAAGTATATAGTATACATATATAACCTTCACGAATATATGAAGGTAGCCTATATATGAAGGTATATATACCTTATTTATTTATACATCGAATTTCCATATTAACCTTTTAAATACATTTTTTAAGAACTAGTTTTAAATGTAGCAGTGCTTTTTATTATAGCGACATTTATGTTTTTATGTTCTGTGAATGTATGTTTTTAACCACTGCACAAACAAAATATATATGAGATGCGTGATGTCAGACCGTGAACTTAACTGCGATCTACGGTCGCAATTAACACATCGGCTGCCCAAAAGGTGGCGCCAGAGCCCCAGCTAAGTGCCCAAAGCCACTTCCATAGAAGAATACAAGGCCCTGTTGCGTCAATGCATGCGTCATGACGTCACTTGGTCACATGAGCGCAGACAGGATGTTATTGTGTAACTTACTGTAGGGACCAGTGTTGATCATAGCTGTTCATTGCCGATCAAAATTTGGACATTTTGCCGCACCACGCCACAGTTTTAGCCATAAAACAAACATCAGAGATAAAGGGCGTTAAAGATGGGGAAATGCATTGGAGTATACAGAGAAAAACGGGCGCGCGATGCTCTCAGCGTCGACTCGAAACGACTAGCGGCTAATGGGCTACATCCAGGCGCAG
The DNA here is from genome assembly GCF_963921795.1 of Nannobrachium achirus. Lineage (NCBI taxonomy): Eukaryota > Metazoa > Chordata > Actinopteri > Myctophiformes > Myctophidae > Nannobrachium > Nannobrachium achirus. Next base: position 46,237,548 of record NC_137830.1, read on the forward strand.
CCCCAACCTTACGGTGAGATTTAAAGTTAATACTGTAAATACAGTAAACACGTCAACGCGTCGTGGGCCTCCAGGGACATCAAAGAGATTGGCGTGTAGACCGCTCATGGGCACCCGCTGTGTTAACAGTGCAGTTACCATCTTGCTTCAATGGAAAATGTCACCCTCATAAACAGGTAGCCCAACAACATGAACACCAACACACAGCAACGGGCTGCTCGCCTGCACACAGAGAAATAAGAAAACTATAGAGCCAGTATCTGCAGTTATGCAGCTCATGTGTCCTGGGTTTCTATTTTTGAAAAAGTGTAATGAGATCTATGTTTTTTTTTTATTGATTAGAATTGATTGTGCACGTTTTTGACAAAATATGGGTCAAAACATCAGTAATTGGCTCTAAAAGAAGACCCCAAAAAAATCATTAAACACTCAAGCAGTGATTGTCTCATCAACGTACAACACACAGGACACAAGAGCAGGTGTTTAATGAATAGCTGATGAGGCGTGGCTTCCTTGAGCTCAAATCAATATGAATGAATGGGGCCAGGAATTTACCAGTAATAAGAGGCCTCTTTTTAGTAATTGTATCGCCGCATGTGTAATATGATTATCCTGGCAGAATTAAAGCCTGCAATCTTTATGGCTAAAGGAAAGAATTGCCACTGTTATGACCAATAATAGATTTATATTTTATCAATTTAGGCTTAACCACAGCAACCTACAATCATAGTTGAAATATCTAGGTCGCTGACTCGCTGGCATAAGCAACACAAAGGATAATATTCCTTGGATCCTAAAATGATCACTTTTAAAGAGAGAAGTGCCATTGACGGAACAGGGAGATGAGAGCTGTGAATGACTAGGAGGATTGCAACAGATGGCAGACATGACTCCAACCAGCAGAAGCCTACTCAGTGATTAACCACTTAAACCCTATAGTTGAGAGTCCAACAGGGCCAGGGGTCTATACTAGTCTCCCTAGTTTTTTCACTTTCCACCAAATATCTTTGCCAAAAATAGCTCACTAGAGAACTACAAAGTGTCAGTGCTCCATGCTATTCTTGCCTGCATTTCTGTCCACTGGTTGCCATTTCTGTAAAGTGTCTCACCTGAGCATGCAGATCTGCTATTTTCACGGAATGTTCAACCACAGAATAGTGATATGGCATGTGATCTGCAGGATATGGTTTAATATATTGCTGAAAAAATACATTAAAATGTCCATTTGCAATGTATTCGATCCTGATAACACTGAAGTTGCAAACCTATTTATTTCACTGACTGGATGGAAGGCAGTTTCATTGGCTTGGTTGACTGTGAGAAAGCCGGCACAGAAAAATGAACTTTAATGATACATTTTTCAAATGTGTTTTGAAAACACTTGCTCAGGGCACTTTAAAGCTTCCTTCATACAATGTATTTGTTCCAAAAAGAAGAATGTGAATGCTGCTCATAGTACTGTAGCTTGTCCATTATAAACAACAAACGGCCCATTTTATTTGGAGGGAAAGAAACCATTAATCCTTTATGGCGATGCTTCCAGTCAGCTTCGGTCTGCCCAGGTTTCAAATCCCAGCTGGCTGAGTGAGACATGGTCCAGTGAAGTGTGGCCAGGTTTTAAGTCAGTGGAGGTGCTGGCTCTGTGCCAGTTAGTAACGAGCTAGGGATATTTGTGTATTTTATACCTGCTGCTATTTGATGTGTTTTTACCCAATGCCGTTTTTCCATTTCTTTTATCTGTATCACTTAAACCATGCACACACAATACTGTGGTTTTATAAACCTGCTGCTTTCTTATGCTGGATATGTGGTGCACCTTACGTGGTGCCATCTATCTATTGCTCATTTTCAAACATGCACCTTCTGTAGACTGAAAACTCACCTTTTCAGACTCCACCTAAACCCTTAGCACTACAGTAAAATCAATGACCATACATGAAGCATGTGTTTGTTAGGTTTCTTTAGAACTTGATTATATTGTGTTTTTCTCTAGATAGATATCCATTTACATTGTTATATTGCTGTTAATGTACTGACCTATTATCTTGTTTATTATTGCGATGTTGTATCTGCTTATTGTAAGTCGCTTTGGATTAAAAGCGTCTGCTAAATGCCTAAACTGTAAACTGTAAACTGTAGGGCTGTCACGATATGAAATTTTACATGACGATTAATTGTCACTCAAATAATTGGCGAGTAAACGATTTAATTGTGTATTTGTCGTTGATAATTACATTTCTGTTTGGCTTTTAGGCTTTGAGGTTGCATATGGCAGATATGACACATAACCTAAACACACAAATAAATTACTGACATATTTGACAACTTACTGCTTAAAAAATAACATTGATAGTGGAAATAGCCGATCTACAGGCTCACAACTTTTGAGCTTGTAGATCTGCTATTTCCACTATTTCTGACATTTTTCAACATTCACGATTATGACGATTATGACAAAATAATTGCGATAATGTCAAATAATCACGATTAGACGATTATGTAATAATTGTGACAGCCCTAACCTTCTGTGTTCTGTAACTGTTCATCTCTTTATCCAATGTTCAGAGCTTGCACAGCAACTGTAATCATGTGATCTGACAATTAAGCCCATTCTGATTTCAATAACTGAAAGGAAAATAAATCCTACTGTAGTAATTATATTAAGGGTTCACAATCAGCTAATCATAGTGTCCAATGGTCACAATGGACCTTAATGATGTTTGTGTAATCTTTATCTTTTAGCAGAGCTTTTCTGACTGTACTGCAGTACTGTTCAAACATGTTGATAGTATTCAATCAATCCGCCACTCAATCCGTCACTCTTAAACTATATACTGTATAATGCAACATAGAGCACAGCAACACTTTAGTAGAGGTTTGGGTCATGACTCCAAATATTAGTGAGATATTATAACCGGGTTTTGTACGTTATACACTGTTTGAGTCTGTTTATGTGTTTAAAAGAGAGTGACCCGTTTCATTGTGCAATGTCAAAATCAATTAGGTGACTATATAGGCCAATTATTTGTTTACAAACATTGAGACTGAATGCACAGCTGACTGTATGTATCATGTAATCAATTCCCAACAGATCCCCAAACCTGTTGTTTTGGGGAGCACTGGTTATTCAACCTCCTCTTGTGTGCTAGTGAGGTGCTCCCATGGGAGCGCCCTTATCGAGACATATATACTTCATTGCGCAACGGTGTTCCGCGTCAAGAGTAGCTGATATACAAACTCACATCGCGTCACCAATGCAACCCTTCTGAGCTTGGAGGTCTGCGCGCGACACCGTCGCAGGACGGAGCATAAATTAGGCTTCATGGACTGCAGCTGGGCGAGCTGTAGACGCTTGTGATCCAGTGGATCGGGTGGGTGATCATGAGGAGCGCTCCCTCTGTTCTGATGACGGTGAATAGAGGTGGGGTTGAAGGACAACTGTTTTGAATCGCTATTATTGTTTACAATCAACAGAAACTAAGGATTATATATTTCAAGAGTGAGAATTTACAGTAAAAATCCTACGCATTCTTCCTCCACACTGGGAGAAAAACGGCATCTGAAAGTTTGATGGAATGCATTTTTAAACACGAGTGCCATCCATTGCATCCTATGAACGGTGGGGTTCATTTGGTGCCGACCGGCGTGCGCATACTGGTTTATATCAATGTGACGTGGACCATTAAGGCATCTATTGGATTATCAATTTCAATTTTGGCACAAAGCAACATGTGTAAGCTTGTAGATTTGCTATTTTCACTAGTTTGGGTCCTAGGCAAACGTCTCATTTCTCTTTTGGGACTTGAGCTAAAAGTTTGGGAACCACTGCTTTAAATGACATGATGATCATTAAAAAAGAAAAGTAAAAAAAGAAAAGATAAAGGAAGTTAAGCACAAATCAAGGCCACTCACCTCCGGCATACATGACTGCCAGCATGATGGAGGAGATCCATGCGATTTCACTGTACGAGGCACCGAAGATCTTCTGGATATCTTTATAGAAGACAGTGATGGCCTTGGGGAAAGCGTAGGAGAAGCCGATGGAGATGAAAGCTCCCAACACCACGGCCCACCCCCACCCTCCATCCGGGGGCTGCACAGCGGGAGGACTCGTGGCCGCTGGCATTTCTGGCTCAGCTCAGCGTTTCGCTGTTCACTGTGACAGACGGAGATGGAGAGGAGAATTAAGTTCAGAGATCTGGATAGTCAGAACATGAGTTCATTCATCGGTTATAGTCAACCGTGCAGGTACAGTATAAAGATCTGAAAAAAATCTTTGTGTCATTTGCATTCATAGGGAGGACATGACAACAGCACTGTATCCTCTCCACTGCACATTTAACAATTCATTTACAAATGCATGCATGTCCACACACACACACACACAGTTAACTATCCTTGTTAGAGGACACGTGCCACCACCATGCTCGCCCCTACCTGAGAGACCAGACCTTGCCACCACCCCTCATTCACCTTGAGACCCAGCCCTCCCCTCCCCTCGGGCAGCGGTAGAGTAATGGAAACTGGGTGGAGACAGCGGAGAGAAATATAAATAAGGTAAGCAGTCAGAATCACACACTGTTATTTACAAAGCAAACATGCCCTGATCCTGTGTGAAAATTGAGATCGGCAACAGCGCAGTCACGCTTTTCTTTATTGTCTTTATTACCAGCATGTGAACATTGAGAAACTGTCGGCTGTGCCTGTGTATAGTCTTTATTACCAGCATGTGGACATTGACAACCCGTGGCGTTGACTGTATATAAAACAGGGAGAAACACAAACATGAGCTCTCTCGCTCAAAATTTAATTTCCAACTATTTACATTTGTAGGAGCAATTTGCTGTCCATTCATATGAATGTAATACTTGCTCGAATGTTCACAGGCAGTTTGTCAGAACACGTTTTGGGCTTATACACAGACATAATGTGTGTGTGTGTGTGTGTGTGTGTGTGTGTGTGTGTGTGTGTGTGTGTGTGTGTGTGTGTGTGTGTGTGTGTGTGTGTGTGTGTGTGTGTGTAAGCAAGGTGCAAGGTGCAAGGCTGCAAGGTGTTCCCATACCATACAGAAGTGTCAATTGCTCACAATGGCATCACATGATGCAAGTTATAATTTAAAACAAGCGTGTGTATGGCATAACTACCATTAGGTGGATAAGAGGCCAGAGATGACGTTCACAGCAGCTGCAGTTTCACACAGTATTAATTTCACTCAAAATAATGTAATGTAAAGGTTCCATTTGGTTCCATTTGTTAATTTGAGTTAAATTAACACTTTATTTCAAGAATTATTGCAAGAATCTGTGCTGCACTAGAACGCAGAATTCAATAAAACAGGACTTCACAGGGACAATGTCAAATTGTCAATAGCCACAAAATGTGAAAGACTGACTGAATGGCCTAGAGAAAGTCCTATTCTAAACAGTACATAAATAAATACATAAATGGTGCATTTAGATAGCACAGCACCTTCATCTAAAAGCCTTTAAAATTTCACACCAATTGCAGCGGAAACCATGCTTGGGAGCAGTTAGGGGTCAAGCGTCTCTGGATCAAGGACACTTGCCACCCCTATCCTAATTACGACGTTGTTTTTCTTTGCTCAGTACAGTCATTTGTTTACTAGGATTCATGCCATTAACTCTGATCTTGCACGCACCTGGAAGTCACTTTGGATAAGAGCATCTGCTAAATGCACGAATCCTATCTTTTAACGTTTTAATCTTAGAGGCTGTGGAGGTCACGTGATGCCCAGCTGCAGTCATCAATAAATGATGTCTCTTTCTCGTTGCTCTTCTCCACAGATCAGGTTGCTCTCTTGTAGAGTCTCATGCATATTCACTTAAAGGTGTATTCAGTGATAATGAAAGTGTCTGGGGGTCATCTTGTCCCTAACTGGCCTTACAGCGTGGACATTTTTAGTTTTTTTATAGATTTTTGAGCGGTGGTTACACCGTCTCCTATACGTGGCCGTGTGTGTATGCGTCCGTCCGTCCGTGTGTGTGTGTCTGTATGTAGCCTGCAGGCCTGCAGTACCTTTTATGACCACACATGTTAAGGGAGGGGCGCTGTTGTTCAGGCCAGGCCAGACCAGGCACACACACACACACACACGCACACACACACACACACACACACACAGGGGGGAAGGGGGGGGGGGGGTAAACCACCGCTCAGTTCACACGGGTGTGATTTTTTACACCATTATAATGTTCTCGTTTTGATCATTAGACCCCATCACTGAATATCGGTAGGCCTACGTCTCCAGCTTCAGGATATGTATGATACTGATTTACTACGAGACTGTGGCATTTTATGAGTCCAGTAGTTTACAATCTAGGCATTTAGCAGACATTCTTAATTCAGAGCGACTGTGGTTCTCAAAACTTTTATTTTGACCGTCATAACTAAACATCATAACATAACTACGGCCACACTCTACCCTGATTGGTCGAGGACTGGCTGGCCACCTCTGAAAACCGAATCTAGCTATGCTCGCAACACGGGCCATGGTGGAAGTCCTTATATGGTCAGCACACATTCTAGTGAGGAGAATGAATGGAAAATGTACCAATTATATTTTTATTTGAATGAAATACAATCACTGAATATACCTTTAATCACTTCTTCCCCAAAGTTCTGTCAGCAGAGGGCAGTTTATCCAAATGAGTCACTCTGGTCTGTGACTCATCCAACAACTGATACTGATATGAATGACATTACAAGGAACACAGTCAGTTGTTAAAGGTAACTTCATTGCATTCGACAGATCAAAAATAGACACAAGAACTGTGTTATTCAGATGACTTAACAATTTCCTGCAGACTAATGACCCCAGAACAGTTTTTACTATATTTTCAGAGAACTACTTCTACAACCCATAAGGACACATCCTTCCAGCACGGTCTCTGTAATGACTTCGTCTAAGATCCAAAGTCACTCCCAGTGCTGGACTGAAACTTTAATGCATCCACAAATTGCAGCCCTGTGTGTGAAAATCTAATCCTCAATGTCTTTTTGATATATTGCTCATTTAATTTGAATTAAGCGTCTTTTAGAGAAAGCCACGGACTGGGTATAATCCACTTTAATCTGATTAAATATTGAGTGCCCACAACATTCGGTGTATATATTGGACTTGATTGATTGAACGTGATGACAATGTATAAAGGCGCCTCAGGCCTCATAAGCAGCTTAGATTCATAATTCTGAATATGAACGACCAATACACTCAGCTGGTAGCATAATCGGAAAACAAACTAATATAAACTAAACTCTGTTAAAAAAGAAAATGCAAAAATGTTCAGATGTGCCAACACAAGTTCTCTATCCGAATACTTGTGTTGTGTGGTTCACAACAAAAGCACAACATCCTCGCGACTCGGAACATACACTACGCAGGAGCAGTGCACAAACTGGCTGAACTACCAGGCACCTAAATAACAAAGCACATTCAAGTGTCCCGTTACAAAATGACCATTATGAATGGACATCCGCTGCTTAGTGCTCGTCTTAAAACCCCAGGACATCATATCAACTGCCATTTATTTTCTGACCTTCATTTGACTTGATGGTTACAACAGCAGTAAGGAGACAACAAACACGTCTTACACACCAAGAACAAACTACTATTCCAGACAGCTGGAAGGCCGTGGCTCCTCCAAACCAATCACGAAATCACAAACAACTGCTTGCCCTTGATTACGGTGTCAGCCTGTGTATACATTTCCCTCCAATTTGGGCGCACCACCCCCCTTTATACAGCACTTTATAGAAGCACCTGCTACCGTAACATACCCGTAAGGTACATAAGCTTATACAAACAACAGTGTTTGGTTAAGTGAGCAGCACCGAGGGAAGAAGGCAGGGAGCCAACAATTATAAACAGTGTCTCTCTAATCAAATTGCCCAAATGACGCAGCTGATCATATCAGGTGACATGGAGGTGAATGGTGGGAGTCAAGAGGAAGAGGTGTATCATTAATGTTGTTGTAAACTCCTGGCCTCCTCCTTCTGGCCAAGATCAAAACCAAGGGTCAACTTGGCAGGAGGCCTGAAAGACTGCATTCTTCCTAGATTGGACAGATATGGGTTGTCAAATGGGTTCTCAAGTTTATCGCACTGAGGGGATATTCAGACCCATGGTGTTGAATTTCAGGTCAGCTCGGCTGTGTAACCATGGAGGTGACAGCAACACCAACTACATTTCTCAGGAGCAATAATACACTACCTGTGACCAGTCCAGAAAGTGTTTTGGGAAACTCAGAAAGAACAGACACAGTGTTGGTGTCTCTGTCTTGGTAAACTGAATGGGATTTTGTAGGAACAAGAGCGTTGAAAAGAAACTGTATATCAGTGGTGGTTGGTCGGTGCTAAAATGGCGACAAATCTCATACTCACTAGAAACTATGTTATAAAAGAATGAATGAAGAAAATGACTCATTTTGTCTATCAAATGCATGAAGGGGATATACAGTACATCAGGGTTCCCCAATTAGTTTTCCCCAAGGGCCGAATTATGTCTAGGGTACCAAGCCGAGGGCCACAACATTGCAGGGGGCGACGGTGGCGTTCCCACGACTCCAGTGACAGTTTCCGTCGTTGTCGGGTGAAAATCTTATATGTCCAAAACCGTTCGTTTTGAATTTATCATTTTAAAAATGATTTAAACTAGTGAAAACAGACGATCTACAAGCACACAACGCCGTTGTGTGCTTGTAGATCTGCTGTTTTCACTACTTTTGTGCGATGCGATGATTTGTGAAAGAACGTACAAATTTGGAGATACGAGATTTCCACCCGACAACGACGATATACTAGTGTTGTTGCTGCTCTTATACCACCATTATTACTGGGGTTGGTGTGGGCCAGACAGTAGCTCCCCGCGGGCCGCAAATGACCCGCGGGCCACCTATTGGGGAACCCTGCAGTACATCTTCAATAATGGGTCCAATTACAATGCCATCATCAATGACATTGCAAGGCATATTTCATGTAAAAGTGCAGTCATCTAGCTTACAAGTCTTCAAATCTAAGACAGAGACGCAACACCGTTATCAATTTCTAATCAGTAGAGCAATCTGCCCAATTGGACTAGTTACATCATAAAGAAGAAGTAGGCAACCTTAGGCATGGGTGCCAACATTGGCACAGAGGTGGGTGATCACTGCACACTGGCAGAGAGAGAGGAGAGAGTGCGCTCATATCTATTTGCAGTCTGGGTTATTGCTTGAGTCTAATTATCATTAGGCCTACATCCTAATGTAAAAGAATATATTTCTAAAGAAGAACAAAAATAAAGGTTTATTTATCAAATCAATTTTATTTATCAAAAAAAATCAATTGGAAAAAAATAAATGTTGATATGTCATAATTAAACTAAATAGGCCTATTGATATGGCACACTGACTATGAAGAAAATGAAAACATGGCACTTCATGTCAAAAAGGTTGTATGAGGATGTGGTCACTTGTCTTGCTGAAAGTGGCCCTTTCGGCAAGTGACACCGTCATATGATGGCATTGAGCATAACAGTCATAATACTGCAACTTATTGTCATTACAGTGACTATGTCGCTCGATTACCATTTTCTCCCCATAGTAAGTGCAAGCTCAAGAATAAAGAAATTCTAAAAAAGTTGCCATTTAATCCATAGTATTCCATACTGTCTACAATATGTATACAAGGGAATGAAGAGATCATTTGGGTGATTTACTCTTTCTTATGACTCATGTATACCCTAATTATGTCCTGGAATAGTTTTGAAGGCATGTGGAACACATGATGTCTGCTTGTAATTTTGAAGGTATGATCAATGATGTCTGCGATATGCATGTAGTTTTTAAAGTAGGTCTACGTATGTTGAAAAGATGATGTCTATGGGATGACAGCTCCTCTCAAAAGTTAGCCTCGCGTAGCCAGGCTCACTCATCTGCGAAGAGAAAAGCCTGGTGACAACATCAGGCAGAGACCGTTCAACTTCCGCCGTGAGAATTTCAACGGAAGACTACAACGCATGACGTAACTTCCGTTAAACACAGCACTTCCGCCACTTCCGCTAGAACCAACGGGAAGTCATATTGTGGCCAGGGTGCTCAAAAGGTAGGCCTTCTCCAAAGCTGAGGGTGTAATACTTACCTTGGAGTTAACATTTTCAAATAAGATCAAGTAACAATTATACTGCATAATAGTTTGGAACTACTTTTCCGAAAAGGATAATAAGCATATTTGTATTCATCTTCTTTGGTTGTTTAATATAATGCAATTCCTTTGATAATAGTGAAATTGGCAGCTTTATAAATAAGTAAATTGCAAAAGTGTCATTTCCCCAGTCAGTTCAGTTCAACTTTATAGTCATGTCATGTGTATACATACAGTACAATGAAATACGTCTGCCTTAGGACATAAAAACACAAACATCACGCCATCCCAAAACCATCATAAAAACACAACAGACCTAATATACCAGACTAGTGTACACAATGCGCTTATAAATTATATACACAAACACACTATACAGTTACGTTAAAATAACATTATACAATAACAATAGAATGCGGGCATTTGGGTGCATCATCTATTCAGTAAACTGACTGCCTGAGTGACTGTTGAAATAATAATCTGAATACTGAGACGGGTTGTGTGTGAGCTTTAAACCAGCCACCGATATTTTTAAAGGTTGATTACCCTACTTTACCTGCTAACTTTGGAATCGAGTTAAACTAGTTAAGAAAGAGTTGTTCGACTATGACCAATTAGGACAAATATGAGCTTTCCTCCTGACACAGATTTAATCTCATGTCTTCTTACCCAGCATTCCTTTTCTTCTTACACAGAGTTATTGACATGCCCTGGATTAAAGAGGTTTTACATCGTAAGCCAAGCATTGAAGGTCAAAGGGTAACATCAAAGAAAGGTTGTGTCTGCGTCAACTCCACAATGCACACCGTGGTTCAATGTTTTGTGTGTGTGAACGTGTCAAACACATGTATACCCTTACCTATGCCTGGCAGCTATAGAGGATATGCATCATATGCCACTCATCTAGACTGAGTGGCAAGGCATAAAGCAGCATGAAGCAATGGAGTTTGGAAGCTCTCGTTGGGAAACCCCTACTGACTCCTCAAGACTGTTTTTTGCAACCAAGTAGGCGTTCCCACATATCTTCTGGGTACGTTGATGTCATGCGCATACCCTCTAGTCCAGGGGTTTTGAAAGTGGGTGACAGGGCACCCTGGGGTGCCGTGACGGCAGTCCAGGGGTGCCTTGAGATAATTTGATAATATTTGGACATTTACAAAGTTATTTTCAGTTCATTCAGAAGCCAATGATGGATATTAAAATGTGGCATAAATATAAGGTGCTGGGAGTGAAAATTATGAATATAATGTAGGGGTGCCTCGGAGGAAACAAATTATTGGGGTGCCCTGAGACAAAAAGGTTTGCTCTAGTCTATTGTTTGGATACAGTCTATCATGTTATGGTGACAAGCAGCTACAGTATAACTACGGCCTGATCCCTGTGCGGCTTGGCAGAACTACCGTACCAGTGTTATTGTATTTCTCCCCATGATATCATGTACATTAAAGCATAACCATCACCATCTAGAAAATTGTCTTGACTCCTATTGCCTCATCAAATACCGATTGATCCATAATTCCACAACAGAATTCTCGCAGTAATGATCTTTGGTGAGTGTTATTAGAATTACATCTCTTGCTATTTCAGTGTAGTCTCTCAGACATTTAAGTAATGGCAAGATTACCTCCAAGCTTAACTTCCAAGAAAGGTAAGTTCATCATTAACACTCTAACTGTTGACTGAACCACCTACAGTACATCTGTTCATAGATTGTGTTCCTCTTATCAAGATTCCGGCTAAACTCACTGTAAGAGCACTAATGCATTACCGTATATAGGCTCCACTTGACCTTGGCTCTGTTTTCATGAGAACAAACAGTTAGGATTCTTGACTGAAGAAACGTTCGAGAAACAAAAGGTTACACAGGGCTGAATGTTTTGAAGTGTTTTAAATGAACTTTTAAAAAAAATGTGTCTTGTAAATTCATACTGGAAGTTCATAGAGGTTAGGGGTGGGCGATATGGAAAAATACAATATCACGATATTTTCCCAAGCTGTATCACGATGCATGATTTTATCACGATTCTTTTTCACATTGGTTTTTATGGTTATTTTTCAAGTAACTTGACAAAAACTAGACTCTCTGGGATCCTTTTGGGAGGTCTAAATTGAACTTTACAAGTATGTAACTCTGACAGTATACAAATGAAACCAAATGGACCCTTACGGGTCCATTTTGTTTCATTTGTATACTATCAGAGTTAAGTGGAGACCTTGACATTTTAAAGTTTGAGAACCACTGATTTAGACCAAAATACAGGTTTAAATTGAATTCTGCAATGAATCTCTGTATTAACTTTTTCCCTGCCAGATGTTGTTATTTATTATTGGGTTTTGTGCCAGCAAAAGCACCTTACCTTTGCGATGATATAGACAAAGATGTATTCATTTTTTTTTTAATTTTCTCTTAAAGAGGTGTACCGTGGCTCTACCAGCAGTAGGGGGCAGCCTCATGCAAGAATTAATGTGAAAATGGTCTCAGATAGGCTCTCGCTTGTCAAGGCTGCTCAAGGCTGCGCAGTCGCTACAGAGCAATAGATCCAGAGAAAAACACATGGAAGTGTTTTGTTACTCCATTGATGCTAACGTCCAGTGGGATTTTGAGAGTACTTTTACGGGAGCTGTTTCAACGGTACACACCCGCGCGACCCCTCATCAGGTTACAGACATCAAACCAAGGTACAAAAGAACGAGCCAAAGAACGTACAATTGGCGTTCCGCCGCCGTCAAAAATGGGGCGAACGGGAACGTTCAAAGCGTTGATAGAGTTAACGATTAAACAGGATTTCTTACAAGGCTCCCTCAATTGTATCACGCTATATATGATACCTCTGAAAAGGCATATCGTGGAGACATTGTATCGTCTCAACGATATTTATCACCATATTGCCCACCCCTAATAGAGGTCAGATTGGGCTGAAAGTTTGCCATTCCAAGCTATACTGTATGTACTTACTGTCCCTGAGGCTGTCAACACCAAGTCCTTATATCCAACTAACACTACAGGTGCTGCCCACAGCCACAGCACAGGTAATGAGAAGAGTTAGGCTAGAGCTAGACAGACACTTCCACATGATCACCACATGATGGACTGTCCAAAACTCTCTCTTTTTGGTACTTGTTGAGGCCAGGAAGCGTAGACGTAAAGCACCCGCCACCATTGAAGAGGCCCTGCTTGAATTCCCGGCAGCGGTGCCTCCAGCTTGGCCCGGGGGGCTGCAAAGAACACAATTGACCTCGTTCACTGGGGTGGTATTGTGTCCTTGTTGCTGTACAAGCAAATCCTAGTGGTTGGTCAGGGCACCTGTTCAGCACGGAGGGGTTCTTGGGGCCATAGTGAACCTCTGAGTCCAGGGGCGTCGCACCAAATTCTGGGCCCCGAGTACAAGGATTCACTGTGGGGCCCCTGTGCTTTAACTATTGAAAAATAGCAGATATACAAGCTCACAGCACGGCACCGAGTGCCGCGCTGCGAGCTTGTAGATCTGCTATTTTTGAAAAATCATGAAAATCTTTGAATATTTCAAATCCTTCTAAGGTTTTTTGAAAAATCTATGTTTCGATGTCAGTGGAGCTCAAACCTTTTCATGTGAAGGACCCCCAAAATGATATGTATTTGGCCACGGACCCCCATCTCAAAATATTTAGTTCCAGGGACCCCCAGAAGCAAAATTTGAGTTATAAATGTTCGCTTAAAAAATACATATATTCAAAGATTTTCACACATTTTCACAACTTTTCAAAAATAGCAGATCTACAAGCTCGCAGCGCGGCACTCGGTGCCGCGCGGGGAGCTTGTATATCTGCTATTTTTCAATAGATAAAGTTATTAGGGCCCCTCCACCTTGGGCCCCAGTAACTCAGTCCCACTTTCCTACCCCTTGTGACGCCCCTGTCTGAGTCTGCACGTGTTTTGCCCTCCCACTGAAACACCTCACTGTCACGTGAAAAGCTGTCAACTCCTTGTGTATGGAGGAGACAGGGCATCACAGGGCAACATGGGGTTGGCAGCGACAGAAACCGAAGTACCGTACGTACGCACTGGGAATTCACAAAGACTAAATTGGGGAAACGTTTTTTTTTTAAGAAAGAAAGAAAAAAAGGCAACCAGGTTTTTCGTTACAATGTAGACAACTGAAAATCCATTTCCAATTCTGCCCATTCCAAATTCAATAACAGTCAAGAGTAAGACTGAGCGGAGCTAGACAACATCCACATCAGGTTTACCGGAATACGGGACAAGTAGGAAAACACAGACTGAAAACTTGAACTTGTTCTTATGACTTACAGTAGATGTGGAGGATCCTTTTATAAAGGATTACCATTACACCAACTTCACCTAAGCAGTGTTGTTGAATAGTTAGTTAGTTCGTGAGCCAAGCTAGGGGCTTAAATGAGGACTTGCCTGGGACATGTAATCAAACTCATATCCAGTTCCCAATGTTCCCAAGCTCACATGTTGTGAGTATATCTCCTATTTTCAGCAAAGAGATTTGGTGTAAAGTTGAAAAAAGGAGTGGCCCGGCCTAGGTATAGACCATGGCCATGGTACTGTCTTACCATCCACTACCCCAGAAACTCGCAAATCCCAATATCTGTTCATCTTCCAAAAACCTTGGTGTAATTCTGACAGCACCTTTGACAAAAACATCAGCTGTTGTTAAAACCAGCTTTTTCCATCTTGGACTCCTCACCAAGGATAAGGCCTATTCCCCCGGAAACAACTGGAGATGGCAATTCAGGCATTTATCTCATCCAGAGTCAGACTTGATTACCGTAACTGTCTGTACACTGGCATTGAGCAGTCGTCACTCAGTAGGCCATGCCTTTGCGGCCGCTGCCCCCAAGCTCTGAGATAGCCTACCCATCCCCATCAGGTCTGCCCTAGTCTTGCGTAGCCAGACAACTATTCCACCATCTCCGAATGCTATATAGAGTCAGGAACAGCAGCTCCTGAACGGCGAGTATCGGAAGTAGCCACTGCTGCATGGAGGTTGGCGGAACTGTAGTCCCACTGGAAACATAACAGAAGCACACTCGCACAGAGTCATTTGAGCAGCAATGGTAGTTTTCTTTATAAATAAAGTTTGATTTGAAATGTATAGGGTTTAAGTGGCTGACAGGTCTTTGAAAGCCTCTCACTGAATGCTTTCCACAATCTGCACTGAAATGGAATTTAAAGTTAATGAAACTCACAGCGAGAGAAACCCCCCAAAGAACCCAGTGCGGCATACCAGTAGCCGACAGTTTAGTATCAACTACATTATTGCAACATCTTTGGTTTTATTCAGCCCAGAGACTTTGCATGTCTTTCTCGCTCTCTTCCCTCAACTTCCTGTTTCTATACACTCTCATATCATCATATCTAAATAAAGCTGTTTTAAAAAAGAAAAGAAAAAAAAACGTTGCTTCTATTTGCAGTAGGCCTATGCCTGAAGACAGGTGACCTTATTGCAAATTTGTATCATTTCACTCATATCGGCCAGCCCTTACACTGAAATATTCGTACCCACAGGTTCAGTGAGGCCCTTGCATAGAGGAAACAAGAGATTGTGGACAATAACAACGTGAGCATGTTTAGAGAACCCGCAGAGAAGGCTGCAACTTGAGTGCAACACATTTGCCCCAGGCATTCAAGTCCTTGCAGCCCTGATGCCAGACACTTGCCCCGAGTGTTTACAGGGCATTGGCTAATGAATGATGGAACTTGACTCAAAAGCAAGACTTGAAAACGGGTTGTTAACATGCAAAATAGGCATATGAAGCACATGGAAACAAAAAACGCTGACTGATCTCATCTGTCTGTCTGTCTGCCTGTCTCTCTCTCTCTCTCTCTGAAGAGAGCCTTTCAACCCGGCTCTGGTGTTTCCTTTATATGGGGAATATTGCAAGTCATTGCAAGCTGTCTAAGATTTCACTAAATGCATATACAACAGTCAAGACTCTGCAGTGAAATCCGGTGTTATATTGGGAAATGACTGGGAAATGACAGACAGGGGAAACAAGCATAATGAGACATGAGATATTTTTACAACTCATCAGCTGATGGGGAAACAAAACGTCCTCAACCAGACAGTGCTGCCTACAGGAATCCTCTGACCAGATCCTCAACAGACTGAGATGATATCTCAGTTAACTGTTGCTCCCCAGTCTCCAGTCTCCACATCTTTTCCTCTCGACTCTCGTTCTAGGTAAACGAACATCATGAACATCCATCATGAGCACCAAGTGAGGAGGACACTGTGTCCTCCTCACTTGCATCGGATGCTGATCAATACACTACTACACTACACTACACTACACTACCACTGTCAGTGACGTAGGACGTCTAAACCAGTGATGTAATAGCCGCCGTGTTTGTGTGGGCGCCGCACCGCACGCCCCAGCAATGTAGTCTACTATAACCAATATCTGCATTTATAAACCCGGATGGAACCAGCCATTACAAGGGGCCTTAAATAGTGGACTACACCGCTATATGGAAGTGGAACCACTAAGCAATGTACAGTTTGTCATCTCCAAGGACTTATAAGTTACACAATGAGTAAACTAGCACTCCAAACGCAATGGATGTCATAATATAAGGGAGGAATCCTTCAGTGAACCTCTTTAATGAAAGAGAAATAAAACCATTTAGCAGTTAAAGAAATTCACGAATAGCTGCTTCAAATCACGTGTTTTCTGAAAATGCCGAAACAAAATGTGTGGGCGATCATGCCTGTGTGGGACACGCGACTAAATCATCGTGAACAGACTTGACACAGCGGCGTTTCGTCATCATTCCTACCAGCCACATACATACCTACATTAAATCACATATTACCTTAGAGAATATTCTCTCTCTCTGTGTGTGTGTGTGTCTGCTACAGCGGTCCTTGCGCGTTGACCTTGTCTCTCAGTAGTGTCTGTTGCCTGGAACTGGAAGATGAGCCGGTGTTTGAATTCGCTAGTAAAGAGGGCTGCTGTGTGACGCGAGGCGGAGGGGGAGGGCGGCGTGTTGTTACTATTCTGGACCACGGCGATCCACACGAGGATTGGACAGTGGAGAGCGAGGGACCCTGCCTCCCTGCGTGGTGGAGGAGAGGCCCGAGTGATGCCCGCCCCACCTGCCGATGCGCGTGTTTGTTGAGTGGACAGTGGACTTGGAGTGGAGGTTTTCGTCTGAAGTGCACTACCAGTCCAGTCCACCACCACGCTACAGGTCCTCCCGTGCACCGTGAGTAAAGCTGCGTGCACATTAACCACACACAACCACACCACCAACAAAGCTAGCCCTGAAACATGGCGGTCGTATCTCACGATCCGTCATGGATCGACCTCAACCTGGTGTTGAGCGGTTTGGCCAATTTGCCACGTACGTCTAAAAAGACGATCGGATTTCAAGAATAAAGTGCTTACTGAAGGTTTACGGATGTCACAATGTGGTACGCTCAAGCAGAATTACCCGTAACCTCCGTATTGTTTAATAAAAAAGCGTTTTAATCCAATCGGCGGACATCTCGGATTTTTCAACGCGCCCCCATTGGTTGTGAGGTGTATTGCACTCTGATACAATCGAAGTTTTTTAGAAAATGGTAACCGATCAGATTAAAATACTTTTTTATCAAACAATACGGAAGATACGATTAATTCTGCTTGAGCGTACCATATTATGACATCTGTAAACCTTCAGTAAGCACCTTATCTTTGGAATCTGAACGTTTTTGTAGACGTACATGGCAAATTATTTAAACTGCTAAACCACAGGTTGAGGTCGATCCATGACGGTGTTTTAGGGCTACAACAAACCCAAAGTAGGTCAACAACATGCGCTCTATCCAGAAGGAGATTAATCTCTACGGCTGTAGACAGTCAGTGTGCCCTATCATTAAAGAGATTTGTCAAATTAAAAAAATATATAATAGTAAAAAAAAGTGGCGAAACAGAAACGTGTTACGCATAAGGCTGAAATGCTGCTATTTTACTTTCCTGCTCTTTTGCAACAGAAGTGACTTCCTGTTTTGTAGCAGTTGTGAGTTCTTTTATATTTAGCCTACCCCTTAATTCAAGCTGAAACCAGGTCCATTTATCACAGCTTACCCATGTAAATTGGCGGCGGCCTCTTTATTAATAAATAGGCTAGATAGATGAGCGTCTGGGTGAATATGGGCTTTATTAAATAATAATAATTAAATAATTTATCGAAGGAACATACCAGGTTATAGGATAGGCCTATAGGTTATAGGTTTCCTTTTGGGAGAACTGGTTGTCTCACCTTTCTTCTTTCCAAACAGTGTTGTCACGACTAGACTGACTCCCATTTGTGAATTATAGAATCGAATTAGAATATAAATGTATTAATTGTAAAATACTTTATAAAGTAATTTCCTACAGTTTTACTCTGGTGAAGAAGATGTGAAAATCATTGCATGACATATCCCTGAATTATTGTCCCCTCTTAGGTTCTCAATTGGAAACTAAGAGCTTGTCATGTTTTTTTTTTTTTTTTTTTTCTTGGTGCCACCAGGGCACCATAAATATCCTTGACCCATTACACAGTGATGCAATCCTCCAAATCTGCCAGAATAAAAGTTTCCTCAAAAGTTCAATATTTGATACAGACAGGACATTAGTCCATAAACAATCTGATTGTTTGCCCATTAAAGCGAATGGTCAGTTGTTGTTTTAATCCATTGTGTTTTCAGGCATATACAAAGAAGTAGTGAACACCTGTGTTGATGAGGTGCTGACCACAGCAGGTAATCATGTTGAAAAGGATGAGGCTGCACAGAAGAAATGTATTAAAGGTACAGGAAACCAACGTGTCACACAATATAGTCTTCCTCTGGGTTTAGAACCCACTGTCTTTTAACATATCAGTAGTCAAATATCTATAATTATCGTTTTAATTCATGGTTTACTTTTCTACAGCAAGAGGACCATCTCCTCAACACTTGGATTTAGGAATTTGCTTTTCTTTAAGCTGTTATTAAGTTAGCGATTTAAAACCCTAATCCCTTTTCTCAAAAGGCACTACACATGAGTTTCTAAAAGCAGATTTGCAAGTAAATCTCTTTACATGGGAACCAGCCCCCTGATCCCTGCAGCATTTTTACAGGCACTGTGCACTCTCCTCTCCTACTGAGAATGTGTTTCTGTTGCATCTTCGCTTCATTGGTTCTACTTCTGAGAAAGACAATTGTTGATGATCACAAACACTGACATTGTTGATGATCACAAAATCTGACAAAAGTGATCTATGTCAAATAAATAATATTCAAGTCACACAGTAAAATCTCGATTGAACTCGGAGACAAATGAATGTTAAACTAGAAAAGTGTAGATTCATTCATTCATTCAAACCTTTATTTATACTCGAGAGACATTGAGGTTGCCCTCATTTGCAGTGCCGTCGAGATACATCACAGTACAATCAATATTCACAAAACCTTTACAGAACATTTACAAAAACAAGTTTAGAAACAATTGCAGACTTTTGCAGGAAGATCTGCAATCAAGGATTTAAAATGACCATATGTTATAGGAGATCCTATATTGAATGTAAGCTGTAGTTCATTCCAGGTGGTTGGGGCATTAAAGCAAAAGGCTATCTTCCCTAGTTCAGTTTTTACTTTGGGGACCTTTAATGTGAGCCGGTCACTGGAGCGTGTCCTATACGTCACAGGATTCCAGTCTAGCATCGACTTAAGATAGTACCCGACCCTAGGATTAGGGGATAGGGAACGAAGAATATATACATAAAGTGTCAAAAACAGTCAACGCTCATAAGTGTAACAGCCATACTTAAAAAAGCAAATAGCAATACTCAAGCATGACTTATCAATACAGTGCCGAACAAAAGTGTCCATAGCTAGTGTCAATGCTAGTCAGTGCTACAAGTATCTCACCGCCATGTCAAACACAAGCAAAATACTCAATACTACTAACACAACCCAATAGTGCAGAGCCAAACTAAAAAAGTGTCCATTGGTCAGTGCAAGAGAAACTAAGGGTTAAGAGACTTTACGTCCGGGCTACACCAAGCCGTTTTGCGCGCGTCAGTGCGTATGCGGGTCGTGCGCGCGTATGTGCGTTTTGGATAGATCCAATGTATATCAATTCAGCCGGCTACACCAGGCGTACGGATAGCGCGAACCACGGATACGCATTCCCTAAAATAGGATCGGTTCTATTTTTTAAGCACGCGTATGCGTTTTGTACACAGACTATCTGGTCTTCCTCACATACCGTTGTTTTAGGTTGAGATTGGCACATTTCCTGGGGCAATCTGCCCAGATCATGCATGTCACACGTGTCTTCTTCTTCTTTTTTGGTTTTTTACTCTCAAAAAGCGCCTGCAATGTAGTGCATTTGAAACTACATTGCAGTGCACATCATGGGGTGATCACTGCTTGCCTCCTGTGAATTGTTTTATTTTAATTTTTGTTTATTTTATTTTTATTTCGTTGCTGAGTGAGGTCAGCAGACAAAGTGACATGAGTGAGATGAAAAAACCTGAGTGAAATGTGCCAATGTCAACCAGAAACATCGGTATACTCCCTCCTTGGTGTAGCCTGGAGCGTTTACGCATACGCGAGCGTCTTCACGGACAGTACGCACATATGAGCGCATTTTTTGGTGTAGTCCGGCCGTAAGAGTGAGTGAGCTAGCGTGCGTGCGTGTCTGCCTGGCCTGCTCAACAGTACCACTTGGTCACCCAGGCCTGCCACTGGTCACCAGAGGTATTGACATGCTACAAAGTTACTAACAAACTAACATACACACAGTCACACTAAGGAGGCGGTGTGACCACCGCTCAAGAATTTGCTTTTCCAAAATCGTCCGCCTGGTGGTGATATAACAGGCCGATGTGAAAGAGGGGTCCCTGGGCCTGCGCTTACCAAAGATGTTAGGGTTAGTGTTGGGGACTCAAGTACCATGCATAGTAGTACATAAACAACGCGGGGATACATAACGAACGGAGACGGAGAGTACTTTGATCCGGTCTATCCGTAGCTCCGGACGTAATTGTCTCTGTCCGTAACGTTACGGACAACACTCAACCTGACGGATTAAAACCGATAAAAACGTACGTACACATGAAGTACCCGTGGCGAACTTTTGTCAACCGTGGGGGCAGTAGAGGGAGAAATGTTTCGTCTTTTTTTCTGGTATCCATTTCGTAGTAGGAGGAAGTAAAAAATAAATAAATCACAAAGTAACGCTGAACAGTGAACAAGCCGTTCAGGACGCAGACCTGTTGCCACTTGTGTGCACACAGCAGCAGCGGAGGCAGAACGCAGAAGCAGCAAAGTGCCAGTGTCAGATCATGATACCATTTTAAATGATTATGATTGGTTTTAAAAGTTGTTCTACTTTATCCAAATAATAATATTAATAATAGGCTTAATAACAGCATTTTCCGACGGCGACGGCGTGCAGGGACATCAACTATGGAGTGAAAATAGAGTACGATGCCATTGAAAGAACGCACAGCACGGCTGTAGGCTATTTACTTAATGCATGTAATCGCCGATGCCTATCAACATGTTTGCTCATTGGGAAGATGCATTTGGGTGCCATCTATTGGATACAGTATGTAATTGAACCGTATATAACACAGAGAACGGACGGAACTATGCATGTCGACGCAATTACCGTAAGTTCCTCCTCAACCCCAAACGTACACAAAATCATCCATCCGTAACTATAAATGGCCCTTTAGGGTCAGCTTTTATACACCTGTCCCTTTCTCCTTTTCAATAAATAATTTCATGCCCTTCTCATTGTTTTCACATCTCTGACGTATAAATGTTCCAACATTAATCTGTCAAACAATACCTCTTATTTTGTACATGCTTGTTCACATCATTGTTCAAACCAGTTCTGACCAGCACCTTGAGAGTCCCCCTAGGAGCACCTTGAGCGCCATGCGCATGCCTTCCCACCATTAAAATACAGACTTGCGTGCAGATTATGCTGTTAAGCTCTATTTGGCAAGCTTGACTTCAGTGGGAAAGTATTTCTCATTGTTCGTAGGTTAAATTATTATGGTGTTTATGAGTAAGTAAGAAACAACCCCTGCCTAAGTGGCATACAGTCAGACTGTTGTTGACCATTCAACATGAACTGACACATCTTCTATCTTAATTTACAATGACACTGAGAGGTATGGGTTGTTTAGTGCTAGTGTAGTTACCTCACCATGATGTAACTTGTGCTTTTTCAAATGACGGCGAAAACAATGAAATGTCTGGCGACTCTGGCTACATGAAAGCACAAACATGGGAGTAAACGTAAGGGAAGCGTGGCTCTCCCCAAATCCAAACAAAATCATCCCTGGCCTCCTGTGGGGGGCAAGGGAAATACACACATTTCACAACTGTTGGTAACTGGGTGTGGTTGGACTAGAAATAAAATAAAAATGTAAAGCCCCTTTTCCACTGGCCCAACACCACACCACTCCACAACACACCGCCCACTTGTGCCAGGTTTTCCACTACAAGGACCTGGGTAGAGTGGTGTGAAAGTGGCACTAAACGTGGTACTAAAAAGTATCCAATCTAGAGTAGGTCTGAGCTAGGCCAAACAGGGCCAAACACGACTGACTGATCACTCACTGACTTTTCATTTAGACCACCAGTCCAGGATATAGTTGTAATACATGATAATAGATTCTATTGTGTTATAACCACTATTATAATCTATTATAGTGTATTATAATTATCATAGTAATACATTAATACTTTATAGTGTAAAATAATCACAGTTATAATCCATTATAGTGTATTATTATTTAGGATAGTTGTAATACAAATTTATATTGTATTCTAATCACAGTTAAAAGGGTCGATTTGTTTCTTACAGGGGTACTTTTGTGTAATGGAAAATGTAGATATTTTTATGTGGTGTGGTGTGGTGTATAGTGTGGTGTGGTGTGGTGCTAAAGCTGCAGTCGAAAAGGGGATGTATGTTTCTGTGCAGTTGTGTGCACACAAAGCCAGCCATATCTGAATGGGTAAAGAGGCCGTCAATGAAACGGAGGTCCCCCCAGTTCGCTGTCCTGGTTTATTGATTGATTGCTTTTTTTTTCTTTTTTTTAAGACAAAAAACAGTACAAGAAAAGTCAAACAAGAAATGTATTGCAGCACAGGTACAGTCAAAACACCTGCCTAAACGGAACAGGGACAGGTCTCGCTGATGTGAGTGTACCCAAAAGGAACACCCCATAAAAGCCCGTGTGGTCTTGTTTCCGTTAATGGAGGTCCTTATTCAATTCATCAACATATAAAGTTGCATAAAAAAAACAATATCATGTACAACACACTATATGTACAGGGGGGGTAAAGCTGAAACTGAAATTTCCCTCGCAGAACTAACAAAGGCCATCCTTTCCTTTCCCTTCACTATAGTATACTACAGCTGTTGTGTCTGAATAGAATACAACACAGTAAAATGTCATTTAAAATATGTGTTTGTTTATGAACACCCACAGTCAAAACATGAATTAACCTTTTTTATGGGACTTTTAGTTTAAAAGCTTTTTGGTGTCCTCAGTAGAGGAGTCCATTTAGTCCTGCTGACCTTCATGTAGTCCTGTGCATGATGTGTTGCCACCAGGGGGCAATGTGGTCAATGCATCAGAAAGGTCACATTTAAATCAATTCAATTCAAAGGAGCTTTATTGGCATGAGAAAACATGAGTATCACAAATACAATAAAAACAGTTGAAAATGGGGAACATATATACAGTTGGATTGATTGATTGATTGAAGACTTTATTAGAAGTTTGCATAGGAAAAGGTACAGTTTCATGACAGTACAGTTCACTGGTACAAGGTCTACTAAAAGGAGATCCATGAAAAGACTAAGCTTATTTCCACAGGAAACCATTTAAGTATCTCATATAACATTAGGGGGTACAGCAATGTGTAAACAGAGCTATGTCGCATTGTGACATAGGTATCAGCTCTGTTTCATACTGTATGTGCAGTAGGTCTAGATGTCAATCCATGGTTTGTAGTCCTTAGGGTGGTTGTGTTTCTAGCCTTCTTTTGTCGCAACAGTTCACAAATCTTGCTGCTGTGTTCGCGCATTGTTGTATTTCTCCCAGTAGGTCCCAGTAGGTCCCAGTAAGTCTCACTGTTGCTCTTTTCTTGGTGAGTATGGATCTATCCCTCCACTGTGTTTTATTTTTATTTTATTTTATTGTATATTTTATAAAGGGACTGTTTTAAAGAAGAATTTGTTAGAATGGTGAATTTTATTATTATTATTGTATTATGGTCAGCTTCACTTTGGTTGGATTCTTTCATTTTTATTTAAATGAAAGACTGTGGCTTGTTCTTTGCTATGTTTGCAAATGTATCCCTCAAACAACCTTGTCTAAAGCCTAGAACAATACCCTACAGCCTGCACGCATAGTCCATAATGTCAGACAATAAGATAATTAAGAAGATGGCCAAGTAACAGATGCCCTAGCACTGCTAATGACTAAAAGCCGTCTCTAGACTCTGGGTCAACGCGAAGCGACGCATTGTGTGCTTGTAGACCATTCACAAGTTTGGATCCCGGGCAAAAGTCTAATCTCTCTTTTGGGTCTCGACCTGAAAGGTTTGGGAACCAGTGGTCTAGACTAGAGACTGCAGCAGGGACGTGCTGGGCCCCTGATTCAGCCCGGGAATAAGAGTTGGAGAGGCCCTCATTGCGCGCTATAGAGAGTGATCTCTCTCCATAGCGCTGCTGCTACTCAAAGATTTGCCATTTCAGATCATGACAAGTGACAAGCCAGTGGGCCAATTACATGATTTATATTTCGTCGTTGTCGGGTGGAAACCTTGTATGTCCAAAACCGTTTGTTTTGTATTTATCATTTAAAAAATGAGTTAAAGTAGTGAAAACAGCTGTTTTCACTACTTTTGTGCGACGGCCATGTATGATGAAGCAGGGCTTTGCTTTGAGAAAAAATGTACACATTTGAAACTTGGAGATACAAGGTTTCTGCCAGACAGTGATGATTTACTTTGTTGGCCGCCCAGCCCCCAAAATGTAACGAAGGCCGTCATTTTATTTTAAATCTTTTCCTAATGGCCGGCCTGGACCGGCCGGGAATGAACCGGCCGTTCAGGAGTTGGCCCGCTTTTCCCAAATGGCCAGCACGTCCCTGGACTGCAGCACCTCAAGGCTCTGGTCAGTGACTCCCTGCCTTTACCTCTTATGCATAGTCTACAGCAAAAAAAACTAAGAAAAAACAATAAAAATGTGTTGTGGATGATGCCATCATATACTGTACCTGCTCCACAGAGCCTTGAAAGGCTGAGCAGGGCAAAGCAAGGCTAGGCTAGTCTACAAGTATTATATTTCAACAACAAAGGTAATTCAAAGTGATTTAAATAAAACAATAAGCATTATGACAGAGCAATAAGAAAAAACTAACAAAAAAAATACAGCATTGAGAGTCATGTCCTCCAGTGCCAATAAAACCATCCATGCACACCAGGCTTGTATATTGTTTGTGGCCGATATGACTAGGCCTACAATCTGGGAACACAAACAACATTACTTCTTCATTCAGTGCAAGAGAACAGAGCAGGACAAGTATCAGTTGTATAATAGATACATGTTCTGTGTTTGATCATTATGTTTCTAACACAGAAATTCCAATAGGCCTAGGTTCAGAATCCCCCCAGTAATGTTTATTTTTGCCTGTCTCTACCCCTAGAGGTCACTACTTGCTTACCATAAATATCTCCAACACAATTAGCAAGTGAATGAGTTCTCAGTACCATGCTCAAAATGTATGTTTGGCAACTTCTCATAACTCTCACATCGCATCATACTGTAAGTTTACGATGGTGTTTAATTTACTGCGCAGGTTCCTGACTTTAGGCTGCATTTGGAAACTGTTTGACTCCGCGTGAGTGATGAAGACCACCGTAGGAAGCAACTCTTTCTACACCTACATGTTTACCTTTCCTGTCAGCTTGTCTTCACAAACGCAGGCGTCGCTGGGTAAAGACCCCGGCTGTTCTGTTGACCTTTTGAGAAACCTCAGCTGGGGGAGGTGTTGATCTGTGGAATGGGAAGGGAAGGGACGAGCCCTCCCTTCATTCTTACCTCAACACCTCCCTCTGTGAAGTGTGAGGCGACCAGGGGTGGAAGAGTCAGGGGGGGGGGGGGGGGTTCTGCAAGGACATCCAGCAGCTGCATTCAACCCCCCCCCCCCCCCCCCCCCATTCATTGTGGAAAAGAGAGAGACACCTTGAGACACCTCTTCTTTGTAAGGAAATTAAAAAGTTAATCTATCTTCTCATTTGCAGGAGTTTCTTTTTTCCCCCCGGCTCAGAGAAAGGAGACATTGGCCAGGTATCTCATGCATGCTTGCACCCCCCACCCCCCCCGAACACAGAGCACAAGCTCACAGAGGCCATGCATCACTGGTTACCAAACAATGGGTCCGGATGGAGGAATGGGAGAGGTAAGAAGAGGAGGGCAAGGTAGCAAAGGGAGTTTTTGGTGGAAAAATGGCAAAGCGGAGTGCGGGGCACCACCAGGGCCCCTGGGGTTGTTCTCTCGGTCGGTGCTGTGAATCTACCCCCTGCTTTCCACACATAAAACACTGAGGAGATCTTTTGTCTGTCACCCACCCTGCCCCCATTCCAGAGAGCCCCCCCCCCTTTATTCTCACTTTATATACTTTTCACCAATGTGAACAAGAGAAGGGAAAGCTGATGCTTAAATAGCATGTTTATGTATTTGGGAGTGCTGGATAGTGATACCAGGGAGTCCAATTCTCCATGACAAGATTGATAACACATTTTCTGATGCTATCTCCTTTCCTTTCAAGGCCTGCTCACAAGCCATTGTATCCACTTTGTTAACTTCCCCTTGTGAATTCTAAATGAGTCACCTATTAACGGTACATTGTTTTCAGCAATCACCTCTTAGCACAAAACTTACCCGGGTGTTATGTGGCTTAATGTTTGCCTTAAGTGTTCTTTGAAATGCTAATATAATGACCCTGTACAGTTTGTAATTACACAGGCAGACGCAGTGGTTTAACTGCAGTTGTATCAATGGTAGTAGAAATATCTCCCCTGACATTAATGGATTTGCACTCTCATAATATTCATTAACTAAGGTCAGTAACTAAAGATTCTAAAGCTAACCTCTTTACCTTTTTGCATTTTCAACGGTGATCACCTTGTTCTGTTTCTAGTCGTAATATGAATAAAAATCACACCTAGTGTGAAGTGAGTGGTGCTATTTTCATTAAGCACCCCGCAAAGCTTGACCAATATGACCCTAGCCTGGGCGTACAACAAACTTTGAGGGCTTTGTGCAAAGATGTAGGCCAGATGTAGGCCAAGCTTCGCGTGCCGCGATGTGACGCTGGGTGTACAAACGGACAAAGACAGATGTAGGAGCTTGGCTCCTTCCTCCAGGAGCACCACTCAGAAATTGAGGAATCCCATCAAATTATATATAGAGGTACATTGTTTTTGAAATCTTAAAATATATTGTCCTTTATACAAAAAATCGCACCAGTGCGAAGTGAGCGGTGCAAACTAATTCCTGCGCAAATCAGTGTTGATAGGCATGCATGGCAATATTCTTTTTGTTGTGTATGATGTCAGTCTAGAGGTCTGCTCAGACTATATAAGTCTTTATCGTCATTTCTCATCAGTTAGTTGACCAAGCTACGGATTGTAGCTTGTAAGAGTGTCATAGTGTAATGATAAGTGACCTTATTTACCTCCAGAGAGGCCTCCAGAGAGGCGAGAAGAGGCCAGAAGATGAATATTTTAGTTTTTCAAAGTCTGTTCATTTGTATTTTAAACTTGTATTACCTGCCTATCATTTATAACCTGTAAGATTATATACATTATAATTGTCCTATATCGCTTATAAGTGATATTCATCTAATATAATTTTGAAATTCAAGGTTAGCACCGCTCAATAACTTTTTATGACGTATTTTACGCGGCCTAAACGCGTTATGACGTATTTTACGCAGCCTAAACGCATTCTAAATCAGGGTGAACCAATCGAGTGCCTCTGTGACTATGACATCATGGACAGATCAACAGAATCGAAGTGCTTCATTGGTCTAGCGAACTCATGTCATCATCATTTGTGACATCATAGTTTTGGTAAAAAAGCGGTCTATAGGAGCGGTTAGCACCGCTCAAAAAATCACACCTGTGTGATGTGAGAGGTGCTGATGATGACAGACCCACATGACGTCACATGTGGGGGGTCGAATATCAGTATTTGGTGCAACAGAAAAACACATGTAGGGGGGGGTCAAATATCACTATTTTGTACAATGGAAAACCACTTGGATATGTGACGATTGATACCATGGAAAAACACTTTGGAAAAACACATGGCAATGATGGTCATATACACACTAAGCCACACATTGGAGTGGTTAGCAACACTCACAAATGTAGTTGTTTTAGTTACACAGGTATTTCTGATTTATTGCAGAGTGTAGAGAGAGACAGGACTTTAGATTGGGTTTAGGTTTTAGAAGTTACATTATATCCATGGCCTGCCATGGAAAAGCCATCTGCTACTAACTGAAGTGTCCTTAAGCATGATACCGAACCCCTACCTGCTCAGTCATTGGGTGTGAATGTCATCTAAATGCTTAAATTAGTCCTGCTCAACTCGGCATCAAGAGAACAAGTGAATAGTCAAGTCTGACACAGCAACACAGTGGTGGAGGTGATGGAAGGTGGAGGTGATGGAACCTTGGCGTTGATGAATTAAACATGCTGATTTTTACACATTCAACCACCCCCGCTGTAGGTTGAACTGGGGGTGGGGGGCTCAAATTGTTGAAACAGCTGGTGTTTCTTTATCACTGTTTGTGGGTGCACCGCTGATTCCTAGCGAGGGTGGGTTCCTGATGTTGCAAGCTTTCTGTTTCTGCAGGGAGGTCATCCAACTTGACTTTCAGAGGCTGCCTTGTGTGGCAAAGCACAGCAGGAGAAATGTTATCCACATACCACCACAGATCCTCTTGGTCGAATCCTTTAGGTTAATGTGTTTCTTTTTCTCATAAAAGGAATAATTCCTCACAAATGTTTAATGTCTCTTCTGTAGAAGTTCAGAAGAGACATCTCGGGTCCGAATGTTGTACTTTTACTCCACTGCAGTTATTTGAGAGCTTTAGTTATTAGTTACTTTGCAGCTAAAAAGGCCGTAACTCGGCCACCAAGCGTATACATGTGACCTGACAGTCGCTTATCTCCCGATTAGGGAGTCTTACTGGTAATATTATAAAACACACATAAACAACTTTAGCCCTATTTTATACATTGGCTATTTGATAATAGACGATCTACAAGCTCACAACGTGTCGCATCGCAACACGACGTGAGCTTGTAGATCTTCTATTTTCAAACATTTTGTACTTTTACTTTTGGTACCTTAAGTACATTTTGATGCCAACACTTTCGTACTTTTACTCAAGTACATTTTGAATTCCAGACATTTACTTCTATTTCTATATTGCAGTATTGATACTTTTACGTTTAAGTAAAACATTTCATTACTTTTTCCATAACTGATCTTAGACCTTGCTCCTGTTATTCATGTTGACCATCTAGAAAAAAATCACACTTGTGTGAACTGAGCGGTGGAGGCTGCGCGTGTGTGTGCGTGCGTGTGTGTGTGTGTGTGTGTGTGTGTGTGTGTGTGTGTGTGTGTGTGTGTGTGTGTGTGTGTGTGTGTGTGTGTGTGTGTGTGTGTGCCTGGCCTGGCCTGAACAACAGCGCCCCTCCCTTAACATGTGTGGTCAGAGAAGGTACTGCAGGCTACATACAGACAGACAGACACGCACGCACGCACGCATGCACGCATACACACACGGCCACGTATAGGAGACGGTGTAACCCCCGCTCAAAAATACTGCCAATCGAATAAATGCAGCCGCGCATGGGGAAATATAAAATGCATGCAATGCATACCCTAACAGGAGTCAGTGAACGTCAATGTATTGTGAGGATAATTAAGCAGAACACCTAAGTATGTCACTCAAGCAGAATGGGTTAATGGAAAGGGATAATTAGTGATTGAAATTGGAGTATTTAATTTGATTCGGCGTACAGGAAGGGCCTGTCCTGGCTGCGTAATGAACATGCTTTGTCTCTCCAACATAATGACACATCACGTGTGCTGGACAATTGGGTGGCAAATTAACTGCTATTCCGCTCCAGCATGAACGATGATTACATTTAGTATGTGCTGTCAATACTACCCTGAGGCAAAGACCTGTCCTAGAGTATGACATTAAAATACATTTAATTAAATTGGCTATTCCAATATCAGTAGCAGTGACAGTAGTTTCCTCATTAACAAGGTATTTCATTTTAGGCCTGCGTGCATGCATCTTCTGCAGACAATTTTAGCCGTACATTAATCTTAAACATTATTGAAACTGGGAAACACCTCATGGCTCACTGATACATGGATGACCCTGCCTGCTGTAGTCTGCAAATAGACAGTGGGAGAAAACGGCCCTGTGTGTGATTAGCCTGATTCTCTTCTGTTGACAAATCACAAGGTGATCGGTGGGCCACCGCACTGCACGCCACCGTCTGCCGTCTCATTAATTATAAGAGGCAGGCATCCTTAACCGTGAAGTATGTGTCCACACACTGCTTCTTTTATGTGACGTCCCAGTTAACGGAGCGTATATTTTGTTTGGGGGTCTCGGGCCTGTAACTGGCGGGGAGGCCACACAACTCATGCTTTAACACAGACCACTTTGGGCCCACTCTGACACCCGTCAACATCAACCTCACACGGGCATGGCCTGGACAACGGCCACTCTGTTGCAGCACATGCCCGTGGCAACAGTCTACTTGGGCGGAGAGTCTGGAAGAGTTACTTTGTTTATGTGTTTGGTCGTCAAAACGTATGGCTTCTTGGTGTCCTCATAAACCTAGAACAGACCCTTAAGGCAGCATGTTTCACTCATCTGTCCTTCCTAACCCATAATGCACAGGTTCTTTATTTTACATTCAAAACGTGACTGCAGTTGATGCATCATAGTGCAACCTGTCACACAGTTTATACTTAGATGCAGTTTTGTACATCTGTTCTACTGTACTGCATCAACGTTTATAGGCAAAATCCCCTTTTCTAGCACACATGCACGCACAGTCGCACACACACACATTCACTCACTTGTGCACGCACAGGCACACACCACCCTGTCCCTCTCTCCCTATGTTGTTACTGGCAGCAAGTGATACCTGGAGCTAAGCATGCTGGGTAGACATTTTTTAAAGCTGTTACTATTCTGAGTATAATGACTGGCACCTGGCCACTTGAAGCATTAGCAACTTGGCAAATTCGTCCCACTGCCAACATCTGTACTGTATGTGCTCCAGTCCAGAGGACTTCACTGGGCCTTTATAAGCTTTCTGACATTCCAGACACGTATTATTAAACTGATGGACCTGGAGTGTGATGTACCTCGAAGCTACCCTGTGTATGTAGGGGTGCAGCTGATGTTTTGCAGCCAGAAAAACATCTATCATCCCGGCGCCGTTGTGACCAAACAAATCAGCGGCGGCTAGAAAATATGATTTCACCATGTGAGGAATGTGAAAGCTGAGGCACGCTGTGTATACTTTAGCAGAAGGAATCCGTTCCTATACTGCATAGCAAAAGGTGTTTATTATTTTTAAGGTGGGATACTTTCCCATACTTCACACAGGGAATGTTTTATGGAGAATATGAAGAATATTTTTCTTTTTAATTTTTTAAATCCATTGCTTTATTTACAAAGTCATGAATAACATTTATCTCTTGACTCTTTTCATGATATTGATGAAGCATTGACCCATAGTGAAAGCTTGGATTTGTGCTGTCTGGTCTGTTGGCCCAAAGTCTAAAGACCAATGCAGAGACGAACATGAGGAAGCAATCAAACTCACTTCAAGACAGAGCTCCCTGGGCCTGGATGGGATTCCTTACACCATCCTAGTGAGGCTGGGATGTGCAACACACGCATACGCACGCACGCACCAACACACACACACACACACACACACACACACACACACACACACACACACACACACACACACACACACACGCACACACACGCGCGCGCGCGCACACACACACACGCACAAACACCACCATCACCACCCACCCCCCTTTCTGTCTCCTTAATCCAACAAGGGTCCCCAGAGACCTAATCAATCGCCACATGGATGATGGAAATGCTCTGGCATGCCATACATGCTCCAAGTTCCATCTATTACCACAGTTTGATTTGTCCAATGTGAAACTTCAGACAACGCTATTGTTTCTAGAATGAAAAGAGAGAGAGATGTTTTGTGTTGGATGAGTTAATCCCCAAAATTTCTAAATTCTTCAGTGGAAGCAACCACCCCATCTGGGTGAATCAAGGAAGCAATTAAACAGCAAACGTATATATTTTGCTGTTACCAGTTTTGTTCTCTGTTGATACCAAGGTGTGAAATCATGCTTTGTATAAGTGGATGAGATGGCAACACTGACAACAATTATTTCATGCAGAAGGATGGTCCTGCTTGGCCTTGGGCCCGTCGCACCTTCAATGGTGCTCATGGTGGACTATGCATGGCAGGGGCGTCCTCTTCCCTGAGCCAGGCCTAAACCTGACCGCATACCAAATGTTGGGCTGCAGGGTCTTCAGCTGGGGACCACCATTCATGGATGTTTCGCCCAGGGACGTCTCCCTGACACCAAACATGAACAGGGACGTCCAGGGGCGTCACAAGGGGTAGGAAAGTGGGACTGAGTTACCAGGGCCCAAGGTGGAGGGGCCCTAGTAACTTTCGCTATTGAAAAATAGCAGATCTACAAGCTCACAGCGCGGCACCGAGTGCCGCGCTGTGAGCTTGTAGATCTGCTATTTTTGAAAAGTCGTGAAAATGTGCGCAAATCTTTGAATATATGTATTTTTTAAGCGAACATTTGTAACTCTGGGGGGTCCCTGGAACTAAATATTTTGAGATGGGGGTCCGTGGCCAAATTCATATCATTTTGGGGGTCCTTCACATGAAAAAGTTTGAGCACCACTGACATGGGAAGCATGGGTTCCTTGCACACATTTTCACAATTTTTCAAAAATAGCAGATCTACAAGCTTGCAGCGCGGCACTCGGGGGCCGCGCTGTGAGCTTGTATATCTGCTATTTTTCAATAGTTAACATTCATGGGGGGCCCGCAGTGAATCCTTGTACCCAGGGCCCAGAATTTGGTGTGACGCCCCTGGGGACGTCTCCCTGACACGCAGGTCAACTTATTTTTATGTCCTCTAATAGGGCATAGCAGTAGGCGTGGTTTACTGGTGCCACTAAAAAAATGGCGATTAATTTCCCCCGTAGACTTTTACAAACATATTTATATCAATTATTTTAAGCCTAGAATGAAGCCATCCAGGATCCTAGTTAATCATGATTCATGACCATAAAATGAAGACTGACCGTTTAAGTTCTAGACCAGGTTTGGTTCTGCGGAAGACCTAACAGTTGAATTCTATCAATTCTATGACGAAGTGATTTGATTTGTACAACAGGAATCATATCATATACATACTACTTCTTCCCTAAAGGGTAACAGAATATTGTTGTGCCGGTGAGATAAGAAACCCTATAGGGCTTATTAGAGAACCTCACAGTTTACATTGCATTATATTACAATTACATGATATTACAATGTATTAGTTTGAAATCATAAAGACAGTGCAAAAGGGCATGGAGTGTTTGGTTGTGTAATTTACAAACAAATCAGTCTGTGTATCATAATAAGCAACAGAAGGCAAAGACCAATTACCAAGTAAGATGTATGAAGTGTAAAAGTATGAAATCATAGTAACTTGTAAAGTGCTGCAGTCACTGTAAAAGCTCAAACAATGATTTTGCATTGAGCCCAAACGTCCTCATGTTAAGGTGCACAGCAGCACTCTGATTGAGGGAATACTATTTGTTTTCCCTTTTTTCCCTACCCTTTACAATACATAGTGGTTTTATGCGCGCAAGTAGGGTGATGATCGCTGTCTGTGGGTATGTATGCTGGCATGTATGTGGCCATAACCTTAGCCAATGAGGGAGCAGTGTTCTCGGTGAAATCACCACCAGCTATCATCACCCTACTTGCGCGCTCTGCTGGTGTGAAATACCAGACATAATTTGGGCACAAGGCGCAGCTTGGCACCTCAGTTGTAAGCATTCTCTTACTTACAGTACATACTCTTAAGTATTTTGTTTTTCTCCTGTTTTTTACCTTTACCTTTATTATTAGTATACTGCTGCATTGTCTGAAGGAAGAGGAACACAAATAAGTTGTTCACAATAAGATGTAACAATAATGTACAACCTTGACCCTTGACCTTTTCAGTAGCCTAGGGCCCTAGGCTGCGTGTATCTATTCTGCATCTAGCATGAGGCAAGACCCAAATTCAGAATGAACATTTTTAACTCAACCCCGGGACAAAATACTTTGAGATGGGGGTCCGCGGCCAAATACATATCATTTTGGGGGTCCTTGACATGACAAAGTTTGAGAACCACTGATTCTACAAATGTCTTCTAAATCCTAACAGTTTTCTGAAAAACTTATGTTGCTATATCAGTGGTCAAGGACCCCCAAAATGATATGTATTTGGCCGCGGACCCACATCTCAAAATATTTTGTTCCAGAGACCCCCAAAAGAAATATTTGAGTAAAAAATTTGAATTTGGGTCTTGTCTCATGCTATATAGATGCAGAATAGATACACGCCCCTATAGGCTTGGCCTGTGATAAAGTTTGTTTGTATCATACTTACTTATGTACCTTTGTTCAATTATACTGTATGTATATTGTTGTTCATGTTTGTAAGATTATTAGTGGCAACTATGACCACCCTTCGCTGTCTGTGGAGCATAGCATATAGGGCCTATGCACATAGGCTTATGAGGAATTTGCTAATGGTAAGTCACAGACATGTGTTGTATTTGCATTTTTGCACTATTAAAATAACTTGATTGTATCGGTGCATGTGTGCCGTTCTGTGCAGCTCTCTTGTTGACTTTTATCAATGTGGAACTTTGAGTTGAGATGCAGTGTTTACTAGACATGATTAAAGTACCTTGATTTTACGCACTCTCCTCTGTAATAGAATCATAGTGCCCTCCCCTCAGACGCAGCACAAGGTGGAGGGTGGACTCCTTTTGGATATTATAGTCGACAGGGTACGGCCATCTTCCAGTTGTTTGCCAGCAAAGATCAGCATCTGCTGGTCAGGGGGGATGCCTTCCTTGTCTTGGATTTTGGCCTTGAAGTTCTCAAAGTTATCACTCAACCTCCAGGGTAATGGTTGCCAGTAAGCCTTGAGTAAGGGTCTTCACAAAAATATGCAATTTTGCACAATATCGGTATATACCAGGGCCAAGGACCCCTTAGTTGAGAGAGAGATGAAGCAGGGACCCCACAACCTTGTCATAGATTCCATATTGTTTCATTCATTGTTTGACAGTGTTGATCAGTGTATTTTGGATTCATGACAATTTGTGTTTTCAGAAATGTAACCACATGAACTGTCAATACTTCTCCCCTCTACACCAAACCTCTTTGCCGAAAATAGCCGATCTACAAACTCACAACGCCTCGCAGCGCTAAAGTTCTCAGAATCTGGTTAAGAATCTGTCTAAAAAGAGATTTTTTTTCCTATCACACAAAGATTTGGAGGAGCCCCTGTAGTAACACTGAGGACCTCCTAGGGGTCCCGGACCCCCTGTTGAAGACCCCTGGTATATACAATGAGGAAAAACGTAGTATTGACTCAGAAATGTACTCTGCAAACTGTGAAGCTTCTCTTTTATGTTGGGGCTTTCCGGTGACATCACAGTTCTGAACTCATATTGTGAATTTGTGACTATAAAGAGGCATTGTCTCCAAAATGAGTAATTCAAGTGCACTTGCAGTCAGAGTGAATTATCATCATCATAACTGTGATCATCAGATAGTGAACAAATTGTCAACTTGTATATCACCTCTGTGTGCACATTTGGCAACTCGTTGGGAGAGGGCAGACCCCTGTGCAGGGACATGCATGCTGGGCCCCTGATTCAGCCCGGGAAAAAGAGTTGGAGAGGCCCTCATTGCGCGCTATAGAGAGAGATCTCTCTCTATAGCGCTGCTGCTACTCAAAGATTTGCCATTTCAGATCATGACAAGTGACAAGCCAGTGGGCCAATTACATGAGTTATATTTCGTCGCTGTCGGGTGGAAACCTTGTATGTCCAAAACCGTTTGTTTTGTATTTATCAATTTAAAAATATTTTAAACTAGTGAAAACAGCCGATCTACAAGCACACAACGCCTCGCACCGCGAGGTGTTGTGTTCTGCTGTTTTCACTACTTTTGTGCGACGGCCTTGTATGATGAAGCAGGGCTTTGCTTTGCGAAAAAATGTACAAATTTGAAACTTGGAAATACAAGGTTTTTGGCCGCCCAGCCCCCAAAATGGAACGAGATTTTATTTATTTATTTTTTCCTAATGACCGGCCGGGAATGAACCGGCCGTTCGGGAGTTGTCCCGCTTTTCCCAATGGCCAGCACGTCCCTGATCACCTCTGTGTACACGTTTGGCAACTCGTTGGGAGAGGGCAGACCCCTGTGGGACTCAGGTCAAGAGTAGGGTTTAAGGGGTCCTAGAATTCGTTAAATTAAGATGTGACCTACTTACTGTATAGTGAAAAGGGAATAGCTTGCGTGAGCTTCAGAGATCTTTAACATTCGCTGGCACACCATCTCAATGTATGAATAACACATGATGGGTCTTTCACATGGTAATGATAGAAAAGAGATAACACTCTAACGCAAATTAAAACATACCCATTATCTATCAGATGTCCCGCAGCTTCTCTTTTACTTCTGTCTTTCTAAAGTGTTGAGAAATAAACAGTGAATCATGAGTTATAAGTGAGTTTAAGATTAAACTATACAGCAGGGGTCTTCAACAGGGGGTCCGGGACCCCTAGGGGGTCCTCAGAGTTACTACAGGGGGGCCGCCAAATCTCTGTGATAGGATCGGTCTTTTAAATCAACAACTTGAACCCTCGCATCCCTATTCTGAGGAGAACTTAAGCCAAAAATAGCTTGTAGATCGGCTATTTTCGGCAAATAGGTTTGGTGTAAAGGGTTAGGGTTAGTTAGGTAAAGTTTTTTGAGAAAAAAATGTTTTGGAAAAAAAAACGCGTGCGCACACACACACACACACACACACACACACACACACACACACACACACACACACACACACACACACACACACACACACACACACACACACACACACACACACACACACACACACACACACACACACACACACACACACACACACACACACACACACACACACACACACACACCCCTCTGTTGTAATTCGATACTCTACTCTGCTCAGCTCCTAGGGGGTCCCTGCTTCATCTCTCTCTCAGCTAAGGGGTCTTTGGCCTGAAAACGAAAAAGACCCCTGGTATACAGTATGCAGTCAATTCTGCCCAGTTACATTTTGGCTAAAATGTGTGTTTTATCAGAGTCGTATGAAACATTGCACATGCTAATGTCAGAATCTTCAGAATGACCCAAATGCAGAAAACAACAGGCAGGAGGCAGGATGAATGTAACTTAGTCTTTTACTCAGGTTAGCCAAAACCAATAACAAAAGTCAATACCAGAGGTATATCAAAACTAGCAAACAAGGCAGGCAGGGGCTAGGCAAAGGGGTAATCCGTAAACAGGCAGGCAAGGTCTCAATCCAGGAATAATCAGGTAAGGCTCGGGCTGGAACAGGAGAAGGCAGAGGTTAAGACGACAAACTGACAAATGGATAAGCCGAACCTGACAGAGAATATATACCCCCCCAACTAGTAGAGTAACAGACTGCAGGTGAGTAAATCAGGTGAGGAGTAGGTGATAGGCTGATACTGATTCCTAGGAATGCAGGGGAGTGAACAGGTGAGGCAGACCTAGCCTAGCTGAGCTAGACATCCCAGCCATGTTAAAACAAGGTAGGGATGGTAGGGTAGATACTGCAGTTAGTTAGCTAGCTGCATTATCTAGGCTGGTTATACCAGGCTAAGGCAGACCTAGAGAGGATTCCTGACAGCTAAAGCATTCATAAACAGTCATTGGCATTTAAAAGTATTAGATTTGAATGCCAATCAGAGCAATGGTCACCACGTTAGGCCTTTTGAAGAGAAACGCTGCTGTAACAATGCTGGACCAGCCTGTGGCCCCTGGGGCCCTTGGTGGTCCAGATGTTACGTTTGTGATGGCTGCGGTCCACTGATCCACCCTCTACGCAATTTTAATATAGGATGGTCTAATAAGGAGACTATTTGCTCTTAATGCAACAGGACATAACTTGATGGAGTCAGTACTCCCTATACCAGAGTTCCCCAATAGGCGGCCCGCGAGCCATTTGCGGCCCGCGGGGGGCTACTGTCTGGCCCCCACGAAGGCCAGTAATAATGGTGGTATAAGAGCAGCAACAACACTAGTATATCATCATTGTCGGGTGGAAACCTCGTATCTCCAAATTTGTACATTCTTTCGCAAAGTAAAACCCTGCTTCTTCATACAAGGCCGTCGCACAAAAGTAGTGTGAAAACAGCAGATCTACAAGCACACAACGCCTCGCGTAAAATGATACCGTAAATGCAAAACGAACGGTTTTGGACATACAAGATTTTCACCCGACAACAACGATATCTGAACTGTCGCTGGAGTAGCAGGAACACCACCGTCGCCCCCTGCAATGTTGTGGCCCTCGGCTTGGTACCCTAGACATAATTCGGCCCTTGGGGAAAACTAATTGGGGAACCCTGCTCTATACAGTCTGATGGGCAGTCATGATGAGGAAAGTCATGATGCATTTATGGTTCCAAACCCTGGTTAAGATTAATGAAGTCGTCGGTCAGACAGTTCTCGAGATATGCGGGGGACGCTGCGACGCATGAGTGGGGGACATGCACGTGGAGTTTCCGTGCATTAGATAGATTACAAACACGCAGTGAACTATAACTATTGATTTCGCAGACAGACACACGTGCGCATGCGCAGTTGCACACACACACACACACACACACACACACACACACACACACACACACACACACACACACACACACACACACACAAACACAATGGCAATGTCAATGTCAATGAGAATGACATGTATATTGAGGAGCCAAGTCAGGGTAGGGGGATACTAGTCAGGGTGGTGGAATAATGGTAGAAATGGCACCCTATACGGCTCTTTAGAATAGAATACAACTTTTACATTTATAGGGGGCACCCCCCACTCCACCGCACTAGACCTACACGCCAACCCCAATCCATTTGTTTTGCACAGAGGGGCCACGACAGCTGGTATTGTTTTAGCAACCTACCCTGTGAACAAATGTATCTGCAACAGGCTGTCATTAGACCAATAATCTTGTCAATATTATTCATAATCATGATAGAACTTTTCTTGTTTGAAAATTATTGTTAATGGCAATGTGATCCTGATATTATCTGACTACTGCAGGGCTAGCTGCAGAGTTACTCACAATTAAGTTGACTACATTTCCCAAGCACCCCTCTGGTCACCCCCTCCGCATACCTTTGGTGAGCTGCGAGTCCCTAGCAGCCAATGGAAGGACGCGCGCTGTGGGAGCCTTGAAGTACTTGCGGCAACAGCGAGGCGAAAAGAGCAGGCGGGCAGAAAGTTTCACGGAGACATGGATAAGTTTGGGTCGACCGTTTTTCTTTTGCACTTTAAAACCTTCGGAGGCGAACGACCCAGGAATCGGATATAATAAAGGATTGACTGTATTTATAGGAAAAACAAAATCACGCATTTTCTTGGATTTGGGGGATTCTCAGTCACGGTTTGGATTCGTTGTGTTTTTCTTGTAAAACCAAAGGGGCTCTTGAGTTAAAGCAAAAAAATGTCCCCCCCTTTGCAGCCTCGCAGCCTTGTTGCGAGGTATGCTGTCCTTTTGCTCGTGTTGCTGAAGATGGATCGTTCGTTTGGATATGATGAGGACAGGAGAACCTGTCCCCCTCCCTGTACGTGTTTCGGAGACCTTTTGGACTGCAGTCGACTGAAAAGGGGACAAATCCCAGAGACCTTTCCGCAGTGGGCAGTTCAGCTGTAAGTCAATTTAAAGAGCCTTTGTCAGCGCTTATCCTGACAATCAGTACTTAGGGGATACTTATCTAAACTGCCTTTCACACCTTTCTACAGTGGTCATCATCAGTGGTGTAAAGTAACTAAGTACATTTACTTAAGTACAATGTTGAGGTATTTGTACTTTACTTGAGTATTTCCAATTTTCAATACTTTTACTTCTACTCTACTGTACATCTCGGATCCAAATATTGTACTTTTACTTTATTTGACAACTTTAGTTACTAGTTACTTTTCATATTTAGATTATTACCACAAAACATACATTAACAACTTCAACCTTGTATATTTGCCCATTTGAAAATAGCAGATCTACAAGCTCACAATGATTATTTTATACATTCTGCACAATGAGTTTTGGTACTTCATTATATTTTGATGCCAATACCTTTGTACTTATTAAGTAAATGTTGAATTCCGGACTTTTATAGTATTTCTACATTGCAGTATTGATACATTTACTCAAGTAAGAGTGAGTAGGCCTACTTTTGCCACCACTGGTCATATAAAAGCTTTAGTAGTCTATAATGTAGCCCTACCATCATATGGCTGCATGGTGTTTTGGCCTACATCCCTGATTAGTCTAGCAGTTGTTGTGAAAATGTTGTGATTTTTTCCCCCTTTAAAAAAAAACAACAGTTATTCTCAGTTTAGAACATTGTATAAAGCTTATAACTTAGTCAGAAACATGTATTTTTGTATCTTTAAACTTGCTTCTGTTCTTGTTGTGCACTCCCCTCACTGAGAATGTGAAATAATAGACAACATGACTTCTTCAAGAGTCGCAGGATTAGCCAGGCATGTGGTGTTTTGCACATCAATGTGCCATTGTCAGTCTGCTCTCCTTAATAGTAAATCTTCAACTAGATGATAGCCATTGTCTCTGTTGTTATTTGAGTGATTCTTTACAAATGCAAATGTCTGTATTTGTGTTTCTGTTATTTTTGCATTATTAGAACAACTTACTTATTATGTTATTACTATGATAACTTATTAGATTGTTAGCCTAGGCTGACAAATATACAACTTTTTTAAATTAAATGACAAATATTGACATTGGCCATATAGATACTTATGTAGCGCATACATTTTTGGGCCCCAGTTGTGAGACTTTATTTCTAAAGTATTTATTGTTTCTATTTTCTAACATACCACCTTGAGTCCATTAAATTAATAATGGACTTCATCATTTCCATAAGGTACCACCTTTCTATATCCTCAGTTACTGCAGTGTTCAAATTGGGACAGCCTTCTTTACATCAGAAAGCCAGGTCAAAAGCCTGTTAGAATGTTGAAACATTGCTTTGCCAAACATAACAGTAATCCTTATTTTGGGAATGTCATTGGACAAAATGTTTGTAGATTGGCTATTCTTCTGGTTAACACATGTAGGCTATGTTAACCACTTAATTCATGTAGATAGATATTTGTTACGTAAAGTAGCCTATTAGGCGATCTCAAATCACAGCATTGTCTGAGCTATTAGCCTTCTGTGTGTAGAATATCGTCACTGTCGAGAAGAAACCTCGTATCTCCAAGTTTCAAATGTGTACATTTTTTCCCAAAGTAATGCACTGCTTCATCATACAAGGCCATCGCACAAAAGTAGTGAAAACAGCTGATCTGAACGGCTGTTTTCACTAGTTTAAATCATTTTTAAAATGACAAATGCAAAACGAAAGGTTTTGGACATACAAGCGTTTCACCCGACAACGACGATATACTTCTTCTCTGTCTAAAATGTTCAGCTCTGGAAAGTTAATGCTGCCAGAGAAAACAGGCCCAGCCTGAGCCTCATAACCAAGGCAGGCAGGCCTTCCAAGGAAAATGGGGAAAAAAAAGGTCCACATGGGGGGAAAATTCTTAGCACTCTGGCATGCTAATTTACGAGTGGCTCTCCAGCACGTCTGAAACCCCTTAAACCGCTCGGCCCTTTGTTTTCCAGCACCCCATTATTTCTGCTGAATTAGCAACTCCAGAGCCACCAGTGGTACTGATTAAGAAGCTGCTATTGGATTAGTACGAAGCAAATTCTCATAGACAAGAGAAGGGAGGGAGAAAAAGCGAGTTTGTAGGAGGGTATTAAGCCCGTAGCAGAGTGTACGGTGGAGAGCTATCCACCGCAAATTTGAGGTGGAAAGCTTTCCACCTCAAGTCAGAAAATAAGTGCAGGCCATCATAGTGCCACGGTGGAGACCTATTCACCGTGACTGACTAGTCTAGATTGACCAATCAGTGAACGGGGTGTAGAGCCTGTCTGTCTGATAGTAAAAACAGAGAGATGTGTTGGGACTCACGGTGTAAAGCTCTCCACCGCGAGGAATGACGTAACGTTGTAGTTTCATGACTCAAAAAGACTCGAAAAGACTACACCGCGGTGTAAAGCCTTCCACCGCCCAGGCGACTATGATGCCGGCTTAAAGAGGCAAGGAGGAGCGTTTGGTTTCAGCCATGAATATGTGGGAACTAGTTGGGGGATACAAATTTAGACCAAGGTTTGCTCGTTTTTTTCCCCCGGTTTGTGGGATTGAGGCACTATGGCTTTAGTTAGACAACTTGAAAACAAAGTATGCCCCCCAAATTCCGATACTGCAGCAATAATGGTACCCATTTGGTAGAAAGTTAAAGAACTTTTAAAGTTCAGGAACGCTTGTGTCACTTTAAAGATGAAGTGACGGAAAGAAACTCAGTTTAAAATAATAAAATAAAGGATTGAGATATCTGATAGCCTATAGATAACAAATAGCTGCCCACGTTGGGTCCCATGTGACCAAAAGATAACGTGGGCACTTGTTTGTGAAATATAATTTATAAAGGTGTTGTGAACGCAACCTTTCACAACTTGGCAGTGGAAGAATCCTAAATGCAGCAGCGGGTATTATCATGTACCCCTCAGAGCAAGGTTAGTGAAAGCTCAACGCATCAGCATGCATTATCTTGCAGCCCTCAGAAGGAGGTTTGTGAGGGAAGTAGAAGTGTTATACCCACTCCAGGCTTATCTGGTTTTGTCGGGTGGTGGGGGGGGGAGAGGAGGGTTTGATACAACACCTCTCCCATATGGCTCCCAGCACAGAAAACAACAACACACAGCTGAGTGTTCGGAAAGAAAAACAGGGGGTAGTAAAAAGTCTACTCTCTATGAGAAGTAAAACCGTAGTTGAGGGGTTCGTGAAACACAAAGGACAAAAACAGACCCCAGAAAATTCAATGGGGGTGTTTCAGACGAATCAAAGGCATCCCTCTCGCTTTCCCGGCATTGTGAATAGATTACCAGTTGTTAGCCCCCC
Source organism: Nannobrachium achirus (assembly GCF_963921795.1). NCBI lineage: Eukaryota > Metazoa > Chordata > Actinopteri > Myctophiformes > Myctophidae > Nannobrachium > Nannobrachium achirus. Next base: position 46,281,194 of record NC_137830.1, read on the forward strand.
TCTCCTCCCAGATCCCCCTTGATGGATTCCAGATGAGGGAGGTAGTGTAGGGAGGAGAGAGAGTGTGTGTGTGTGTGTGTGTGTGTGTGTGTGTGTGTGTGTGTGTGTGTGTGTGCGTGCGTGCGTGCGTGCGTGCGTGCGTGCGTGCGTGCGTGCGTGCGTGCGTGCGTGCGTGCGTGCGTGCGTGCGCACACGCATGCAAGAAAGTGTCTGGCACCACAGCGTTGATCGTGCGCAACAGCGTCAATAACTCCACAGCTTTATAGCTGGCAGGGCTGCAGCTCGCCAGGCTCCTCAGGCCTGCTTTCAGCCTCCTTTCAAAACAGACTGCAAGGAAGAATCTCACCCTCCTATAATAACGTATATCTGGCTGATGAAAGCGTGATCTGTTTGGGAGCAGAGGGTCTGTCCGTGTGAGACAGATAAAAATGGGCTAGTCCCAGTTGTCCTACGCCCAGTTGTCCTACGTCCCAGTTGTCCTACGTCCCAGTTGTCCTACTGTGTCCCAGTTGTCCTACTGTAGCCTGGCTGTATGGGCTAGTCCGCGAACAGACTGTAAAGCAAGCGATCTTCATCCCATTTATGCGTTTATCGTGCGCTTGCCCAGGCCTTAAATATAACGATTGCATTCACCACGGCTTCGTAACTCGCGCGGCGCTCCGCCGGCTGCGCGGCCCTGGCCCGCTCTTCGCGGGCACTCGCGCCTGCGGCGCTCGGGCGCGAAGAGCAGGACCAAGGTCCGCTGGCCTTCGCGCCGCTTGCAATGTCGTGGACAATAATAATTACAGCAGTAGGACGGCGAATTTTCGGCGAGAGCTGTACACTACTTGAGTAGCTGTACGAATGCTGAGGTGGGGGTAGGCTACATGTAGCTACTGGCTACAGTAGGACAACTGGGACACAGTAGGACAACTGGGACGTAGGACAACTGGGCGTAGGACAACTGGGACTTTCCCATAAAAATGACCAAGTGCAGGCCAGGGACTACACGTAAGCCTTTGGCGTGACAATGCAGCAGCTTGTATCGGAGACAACTATGCTGCTTTTTAAGACTCACTCAGGACAGGTCATGTCTGCTTTGTTGAAGAACCTGGTAAAAGTTCTGCCTTCATTTTAACATGTCACATTCATACAGTTGTCTCAAATTGCCCCGTAACGTCCCACACAATGTGTGTAATTAATATAGGTTAGGTGTTGATTATTCTTGGCATATTACAACTACTGGATTATTACAACTAGAGTTTTCTTAAACAAAATATTCGTTCTCTGTTCTCTCATGCACAAATACACTCTGCATGTGTGTGTAATTTCTATCAGTATACAATCAAATGGATGAAAGTTAAATGGAAATTGGAATTCGCTGTGTACACGTCTTTGACTTTATGCTTATCTTTTATTTACAGGGATCTGAGCCATAACAAATTGCAGGTGTTTGACAGCACTTTGTTTCTCAGTCTGCATCGTCTCAGTGAAATGTAAGTATATGTCTCTCTACTTTCTCTGATAAATGTGAGTAATTCCAAAAGATCTTCTTTGCCCTAACCCTTTCTGCTTTCCTTGTGTGTGCGCGTGCGTGCGTGCGTGTGCGTGTGCGTGTGTGTGCGTGTGCGTGCGTGTGTGTGTGTGTGTGTGTGTGTGCGTGCGTGTTTGATTTACAGAAAGCTAAACAACAACGAATTGGAGACAATACCTGATTTGGGTCCTTATGCTGCAAACATCACCACACTCATTTTGTAAGTACAAACTCCCAAGCTCCAGCGTTTTTTCTAGTGGTGGAAAGGAACATTTACCCAATGTGGTATTGCTAGTTTTACTTCAGCAAAAATCTGGTGTACTTATTATTCCACTACTCAACATTTCTACGTAGGGGTGTTGACTAGCGAGTCATGAGAGTCTTGGCCTAGCGTGGAGGCTAATCCTCCGCCAGGGTTGTCATTGCTGGTTAAAGTAGTGAGCTGGGAAGCTACACCCCCTCACCTTCTCTCTCTCTCTCTCTCTCTCTCTGTCTCTCTCTCTCTCTCTCTCTCTCTCTCTCTCTCTCTCTCTCTCTCTCTGTCTCTCTCTCTCTCTCTCTCTCTCTCTCTCTCTCTCTCTCTCTCTCTCTCTCTGGAGACTAACCCATTTGGCTGAGTTTGTTCCCAGACAGGGCAGTCTGAGACATGGCAGCTAGCCCCAGACATGTCACATGGTTATAAAACAAATGGCTTCGACATAAATGGAATTGTTTTGTTTGGTACTAGTAGCTGTCGGGACGGCAAATCTGTGATTAATGGCATTTTTGATTTTTTTCCCCCTCCTGCTGATGTGATTGTTAATTAATTGTATGCTGACAAATGACACGAGAAAAGATTTGCCCTCTCGTTTATCTTATTTGTTATTGGCTCAGAAGTGTATTGTGCAATCTGCTTTCAAATCAAACTAAATGTCAATGTCAGGAGTCTGAACTTTTTTATTTGCTTTTCTCTTGTGGTGCGGCGTCTCTCCCATAAAACAATTGATGTAAAGTTATTGTAGAAGAATGCATCTGTCTACCAACGAGATGAGGCACACTCCCCAATCAAGCCTGAACTTGACAGCCTGTAACACTAGAGAATGCATCAGCGATAGGGCAATCAGCCCGTCGGCTATTGTCAATTTGTTTTCACACTTGGTGGAGAAGCCTCCAGAGAAGCCTCCCCTTCTGTTAGATATTTCTTACCAGCAGAGGAAATGTATGGTGTTTTTGTAATTTAACAAGTTAATCCCTATATACTTTGTTGACCCGGTTCCCCCAGGGTTCTGTTCTGGGTCCCTTCCTTTTCCCTTCCACACCAAATCTCTTTGCCAAACGTTTGCCTCTTTTCACTGAACGTCTATTATGTCATGTCTAGAATAGGGACACTAGAGTTCATGTGGTTAAAATGAGCTTGTCCATGCAATAGAAAAGCTTAGGCAAAAGGCACGACTTTTGATTTGATTGTCTTGCAGATTTGCGTCTTTAGAAATCTAGTGTTTGCACTGGGTTTAATATGAACCATGATGTGTGGAGTGTGGGCCACACATGAAGCACTCACACTACTATTCAGCCTCTCGATGCCAGTATTATGGAATAGGCAGAGACAGTTATTTTTGGAGCGGTGAAAGTGCTCCCAATAGACAGGTATGTCCGTGGGTATGTCAGTCCGTGGGTGGGTGGCTGGCTGGCCGTTTCCGTAGCCTGGCAATACCTTGAGTGGCCACACACAACACACTAGTTAAAGGAGGGGCGCTGTTTTGTGCAGGCCAGGCACACTCACCACTCACTCACAGACACAGTTTACAGTTTACAGTTTAGGCATTTAGCAACACAACTCAGATTCACCGCTCCACTTCGAACCGAGGTTTGATTTTTCATAGATGTACAGCACATGAGCTTTTAATTCACTTGTGATCTTTCATTTGTGCTCAGTTAGACTTTAGTTACACCTGGATGAATCAGTAAATGACGAGGCAAATGGAGTTGAAGACACTTATTTGAAGTTGGTGGTTGGTTGTGCTGTAATACAGTGGTTCTCAAACTTTTTAGATCAAGACCCAAAAGAGAAATTAGACTTTTGCCCGTTCTATGACTAGTGAAAATGGCAGATCTACAAGCTCAGTCACAACGCTGTTTGGGAAACAGTGCTTTAATACATGATATCTTGGGAAGAAGCACATCACACACAGGTCAGTTGTAAAGTAGTTCTGTGTCAAATACAGTGATCAGACCATAGTTCTATTCAAGATAAGAGAGAAGCTGCTTTTTGTTGCAAGGACCAATCTGTAGAGATAGAGATGCACCATGTTATCTTGACTCATCTAATATGCAGAATGTCTTTGACGTTTTATAATTATGCAGCATGTCAGAACATATCAAAAGCTGAACAACATGATAACAATGTAGGATGTAATTCTTTAACATGATTCCTCCGCGTCAGACCAGATGGACAGAAAGGTCACCGGAGTTTGTGGACATGACTGTGCCTTTTTCACAGTGTCTCACCTCATGTTCTTTAATCTGTGATTATGCCTTCTAGGAATGTCACATAAAAATAGCTCCAACAGTGAGATACTTCCGGGGCTCCAATGCTTCAAGCCTGTTTTCTTGTTGGCTTATTATACCACACAAGTTCATATGTGGGTTTCAGAGTAGTGCACTCTCATACACATAGCCTACATTCCAGCCTTCTCAACGTGGGTATTTTTGTCTCCCAACCCGATCAAAGTTTCACATCTCAGATACATGCTATAAAGTTTTTCTGGCTTTTTGAAGATCAGAAGCCTCTTCTTCATGAGCATTTTGCAATTGCCTTGTGTTTTGCCCATGAGTACTGCCTGCTCAGCAAGTCATGCAACTCTCGAATGGGGGAATTTAAACGTGGAGTCACTTTTTCTGGTGGTGCTCTTTTGGTTGAGCACAGCATTTGCGTGTATGTGTGTGGTATTTCCTATTGGAAAAAGAACAGAGTTTTGAGAAGACATCTGATGACTCGTTTTTCTACTGCGGCGCCTGTAATGAAAACCAGGGCTGCGTTTGCTGTGCACACAACGACGCCATATATAAAAACAATTGCACACATTTCACTCAAATGGCTGATCATCTTAACACATTGTGCACATTTTACTGTAAACTCTTTAGCTCATGAAGCTGTTGCAAACAATATGAAATATCAACTTAGCAGGCAAAAGTGCCACATACCAAGCAATGCAAAGTCAGTGGAGAGGCTGTAGAATGACAGGGTAAGTTGTAAAACAAACATTGCTTTCAAAAAGACATCCCGTGTTCTTTGTGTTGCTACTTTCATCGGTACAAAACAAGAAACAACGCATTAAATGAAGCATGTTAGTGTCTGCCCCTGAGAGACATTATGTTTAAATTCACAAAGGCTGTTTTGGTCAGCTTAAAGTGATTACAGGCGGTATCTTGGAAGCCACATTTGCCACTGTGTTGGCAAAGGGATCGTACTTGAGGTTCCCGTCCGTCTCCGTAGAGAGACGTACACAGAGATTCAGCTCCTCCGAATTTCTAATCAGTGCTGAAATCTCCGGATCATTTGTTAAAGACCCTCCCCCTCCCCTGAACACAGTGCAAGGGATTTCATGGCGAGAGGGGTTAACCCCCTTCATAAATTCCTGGGAAATTGTTCAATTAATTAAGATGATCACGACTCAATTACTACCAGCTGCAGGGTTATTGCCGTTTGTTTTTACTCCGAGCCGTGAGGTCAAAGGAGTCGGCAAGAGCTGCCGCTATGTCTGACTGGCTGTTTGAATAAGTGGTATTCGATACCCAAAGGCCCTTTTCTTCCCTCTTCTCCCTCCAGCCCAGAGAAACTGAAGGAGGGAGAGAAATCCTGGAATACGTTCAACTGGATGGAAAAATGTGACTGCACCACCTAATCTAAAAAAGGGGGGTGGCTGGCTGGCAACGCGTGTATGTGCGCCCGGCCGCGCACGCCGGTGCGTGCGTGCACTTGACTCATGCTCGTTTACCTCAAAATGATTTCCCCCTAATCTGAAGAATTGTGTTTATATCAACATTGGTCATATTTCTCTAGAGAAGGCTATAATTATCACAGCAGAAAATAGATTTATTTGTGATTTGGCTTTTTCTTCTTCTTTTTTTTATGTGTAGAGACTTTCAAACCGGCAACATCATGGACTGGGGTGCCTTATATCAGTGGTTCGCAAACCTTTTAGCTCGAGACCTAAAAGAGAAATTAGATGTTTGCCCAGGACCCAAACTATTGAAAACAGCAGATCCACAAGTTCACTACGCTCACGACGCGTCGCTTCGTGAGCTTGTAGATCGGCTATTTTCTTAGATTCTTCTTTTATTTATTCGTGAAATTACTTGAATTGAAAAATTGATTTTTTTTTATAATTCATGAAAGATGTTGCCTTTTTGGAATGTTTTTGGAAAATGTTTTGAAATAAATAATAATATAGCAAAAACATTAGACCGTAAATGTGTCCACGACCCACAAATGGATGCCGACCTAGTGTTTGGGAAACAGTGCTTTATACTACCTGCCTCTATTTTAAAGAATGCCACCTGTTAAGTTGTTAATACATGTTAAGATGCCTTAGCTATATTTCTGATGTATGTTTGACCTGAAACTAGGAGAACCGTCAGCATGACTGACAGGCAAGCCCTGAAACCATTATAGTAATGAGTGCATAATCACCTTATCTGAGGGAAAATTGGTTGAACAAATTTGAAGTGTGTGCACAGTCAAAAGTGGACAATACCTCACTTGTTTGTTTGCGGAGATGGCCTGGCCTGCCAACATTCAAGATAAACAGATTATCACTTGGAAAGTCTCGGTGTTCCAGAAAGCACTGCTGTGCAGTGACAGCAGTGCTTTCTTTTGAGAAAGTAGCAAGTACTCAAACTTGATTTGGCTGCAGATGTTAAAGTGTTAGTTCACCTATTTTTGACATAAAGCTGTGTGAAATACTTGCCATTAAAACAGTGGTTAAAAATGTATTAATTGATTACCAGAGTCCCGTGGTCAGAGTTCTGGTCAGTTTTAGATGAATATTAAGTAGTTCCAATGGGGTGGGGGCCATTTGGCGTGGCCCAATCATTGAAAATAGATTAAGCCACAAAACTAGCGTCATTTGTATTGTTGGCCTATTTCTACCATATAGAGCGAGGTTTCGTTCTGATCAGCTGACTGCAAAGCACCTTGTTTTGGTGAAATACGTTGCAGCGGCGTAGTGATACTGGACACAAAAAATAGTACCATGTGACAGAGGGGTCAAAGTTGAACGAAAGTTGGTCTATTTGGTAGAAATAGGTCAACAATACAAATGACGCTAGTTTTGTGGATTCATCTATTTTTAATGATTGGGCCATGAGCCCCTGCCAAATCACCGGAACTACTTTATATTCATCTAAAACTGACCAGAACTCTGACCACGGGACTCTGGTAATGGATTAATACATTTGTAACCACTATTTTAATGGAAAGTATTTCACACAGCTTCATGTCAAAAATAGGTGAACTATCACTTTAACTAGAAAAGTGCACTCCTCTGAGTGCTCAGTGCTGATCACTGCCAGGCAGGGTTGCCTACCCAGGGCTACGGCTGTCACGATTATGGCATTTTACATGACGATACATTTTCTCTCAAATAATTGCGATTAACGATTTAATTGTGTTTTTGTCGTTGACAATTACATTTCCGTTTGGCTTTTAGGCTTTGAATTACACATGGTAGATATGACACATATTAAGCTAAATATACAAAGAAATTACTGACATATTTGACAACTTTATACTTAAAAAAAGAACATTGATAGTGGAAATAGCCGATCTACAAGCTCACAACGCGTCGCATCGCGACGCGTTGTGAGCTTGTAGATCTGCTATTTCCACTATTTTTGACATGGAAACGATTATGACGATTATGAAAAATAATCACGATTATGTCAAATAATCACGATTTCCACGATTATGTAATAATTGTGACAGCCCTACCCAGGGCCCGCAACATTTGGAAAGAAGCCAATTGGAATGGAATCTGCTCAACTGACTGATACATCTTGATCATATGTACCGATTTGTGTGTGTTTTGCACAAAATGTTGAAGTAGTAGCAAAAAGTGTGTTTTGAAGAAAACGTGAAATGGTGGAAAGAATGTCCGGGGCCTATATGTGGAGTTGCATCACGATCCAAGGAATCTATTATTATAATATTTTGATTGTACGACCGTTATAGAACCACCATGAGACCATTTGGAAAGATTTCGGGCAGAGGTACTTTCTTTGCCTATACCGAGAATATGCGTGTAAAAGTTTCACGCCGATAGGTTCAGCGATGCCGGAGATTAGTTGTTCACAGACAGACGGGAGCGAGAACATAATCCCTCGCCTTCGGCCGTTCCAGCCTCCTGGCGGAAGGTGATTTCAGAGTTTCAGTCGATGATGGGCATTATGTTATCTTCTGAAGATACAGTAGCTCTACATGCTATCAACAGCCACTCGCTTTCCCGTTGGTCTAGTAGTGGACCATAATCCTGTTCACTGTCCTCCGTTCTTATCTGTCTGGTGGAGTTTCCCCCTGCTGACTAGTGTGAGCCATGTTTTTCCAGATGGCCTTGACCACAGTCTACTAAGGGTCCTCCGGGGGGTTTAAAAGGCGCTGACATGTGCGGTCTGTCTATGTGTTCACATGGCCCAGGTTTTTGAGTAATTATGAAATATGAAGTTCACTTGAGGTATGGCCGTGTTGGTTTGTGGAATGGTTTTACATTAAGAGAGAATCTTATATTATGTCTGCTCCATTGTGTTGGAAATTCTTCTCACTCATCCTTTCATATAAGATTCATGAACGAATAATGTGTTTAGTGCAACATGAATAATGTCCTTTGGCCTCACAGAATATGTAGCGGCCTGGTCTTGGCCTCATGCCCAGAGGGTTGGTCTCACACAGCTGGCCAGATGTTAGCGGGGGAGGGAATGGGTAATGGCTGTAGAAGAAGCATGGATATCCCAGCATCTCGCCACAACCCACCATATCACACCTCTTGACTGGATCTAGTCTTCTTGTGGGAGGGGGAATGGACATCAAGCCAGCACATCGTGCTGCTGACAGTTGCTCTCCAGCGGGCCCCCTTCCTCTCTGGTGGGGCTCCCCTCAGAGAAACTGGAAAGACAGGTTCTTTTTTTTCTCACCAGAGAGCCCTCTTTCTCTCAGCGACCAGTCAGGGGAACATGAAAGCTGAGATCCAGGTGGTGTGCGCCCCTTTTGTTTGGGACCACAGAGGCTGTGGTGCGTGGAAAGCCTTTTGCAAATCTCCAAACAAAAGAGCTGCTTGTACCAGTTTTACTGTAGATATTTTGCCCGCGTTTTTAAGGCTAATTCATCGTTTATCTCACCACCCTTTTGACAAGTGTCGCTTGACATAAAATAAAAAAAAAGAAATCAAACCTCGGTTCGAAGTGAAGCGGTGAATCTGAGTAAAAAATTGTCTGGAGAGCCAAATTGTCATGTGAAGCTCGACTATATTAGGACTACTGAATATAGCTATGAACTCTGTATATACATTCGGTTCGAAGTGAAGTGGTGAACTTTTATTCTCTGTGTTCTAGAGCTTCAGAATTCAGAATTCTGAATGATTGGACATTTTTAATCATCCAATCATCAGACCGGGATGGACACTACACACATATTCTGGACGTACGGGACAGATAAAACCTGTTCATTCTGGACTGAAATGACCATATATGGACATGAGGGGACACACATGGGAGGGACACACATTTACGGACAGATAAAACCTGTTCATTCTGGACTGAAATGACCATATATGGACATGGGGGGGACACACATGGGACACACATTTACGGACAGATAAAACCTGTTCATTCTGGACTGAAATGACCATATATGGACATGAACGGGACACATAAAGCCACTCCTTGGAAGCGGCTTTCACCGCTTCAAAAAACATCATAAAAGCTGTAGCCTTTACTGTAGTAATTGAATTAGAAAACATATAGAGGAATGAAGAACACACATGTTCAGCCATATGGATTAACCCATTTAGGCCTGAACACATTATGACGCAATATTTTATGCTTTAACTATTGAAAAATAGCAGATATACAAGCTCTCAGCGCGGCACCGAGTGCCGCGCTGCGAGCTTGTAGATCTGCTATTTTTGAAAAATCATGAAAATTAGATTTTTGACCCGATTACATAAGTGTCTTTTGAATCCTTCTAAGATTTTTTGAAAAACCGATGTTTGTATATGTCAACAATCTGGTTTGCCATCGTCAAAGAAAAGGTCCTTTTCACTTAACTGGAGCTCAGTTAATCTGTTCTTGAGAGACTACTATGTCAGTGGTGCTCAAACCTTTTCACGTGAAGGACCCCCAAAATGATATGTATTTGGCCACGGACCCCCATTTCAAAATATCTAGTTCCAGGGACCACCCAGAAGCAAAATTTGAGTTACAAACGTTCGCTTTGAAAATACATTATATTCAAAGATTTGCACACATTTTCACAACTTTAAAAAAAATAGTAGATCTACAAGCTCGCAGCGCGGCACTCGGTGCCGCGCTGTGAGCTTGTATAGCTGCTATTTTTTAATAGTTAAAGCATCCACTAATTTTAGGCCTAAATGGGTTAAAGTCTGTGGGTTATAGCCTGGGAACCCTTACCCGTATTGTCTTCCACTGGCATAGAACCAAGCTTGACTCAAGGCTTTGCCAGGGGCAAGGCAGAAAAAGGCATGCTCTGGCAGGTTTTATCCTTATGCTACCCAAACACCCTGTCAGACTCTCCAGCCTTCCTTCCATCCATCCATCCATCCATTCATCCATCCATACACCCCATCCATCCATCTGTTTTTTTTTTTTTTTTTTTTGCTCCCAGGTTGAGCTGACGGATGCATCTTACCCATGTTTGTTTGAATGTTAAGGGTGCCAAAGGGTGTAGCTAGATGGTGAGCCCTGACTCAAAGGAAGTATGCATGGCTCAAGGAACTGAGTCATGTGGAAAATAAGTCAAAGTTACCTCTGTATTGCCACCCTCTTAAATGGGCGAGATAGTGTTTCACTGATGTGTTTAGCCAGAGATAAAGTGATGCATTGAATAGATATAGAATGTATTGGGCCTGGAGCCTGGGGACTGGGCGATTATTAGCCAATGTTGTTACACTTCCTCGTTTTTATAACCTGTAAGCTGATGTGTGAATGTTGTTCATATAGTCATTTACTTTACACTACAGTTTATCATCGAGCGGAAACCTTGTATGTCCATGTCCATTGTCCTAAACCGTTACTTTTGGAATGGAAGAAAGAACCAGTGTAGTTATTATTTACTCACTGGCTCTTGTTAATTATTTTCATTGTTTACTAATGGATGTTTAGAATGTTTAGAATTATTAATAGGCTAACTAGTGATGGGAGTGAGTGGGAGCCAGGACGGAGGAAGAGAGAGAGAGATGAGAGAGGGAAGGAGGGACTTCATAGATTTTGCTGCAGCAATATCGTCACTCGTTTCCACACTACAGGAACACTGCTAGTTCTCTACCCCGCTGTGCGCTGATTTTCAAGCAAGTTTGATATTTTCTCCTGTCGGGTGGGTTGTAAAAAAGGTCGTAAAAAAGCTAATTAACATATCGGCGGGCACTTCCACACGACACGAGAAAAACTGTGCCTCGTGAGCGATATTGGGCTGTTTCTCGTCACAGTCATAAATTCCTCAAATGCCACAACATTGCGTACGAATTCTGTTATTCTGTGGGGGCCCTAAGCTACTCTTTGCTTCTTTTGCCCAACACTGTCATACGATGAAGTATAGTGCACAACAGGGCATTAATTTATGAAAAAAAAACATAAAAAGAGGAAAGAAATACGGACAGAATTTCTGCCCGACAGCAATGTTATTCAACCTGCTCCTAAACCCCCCAACGGTACTCGTTTTGTCAGTAGAGTCATTGTTTTTTAATTAAAAGCATGCTTCTTTACTTAGACCCAAAGTACAAAGTAGATTCCCACCCCCACCCCTCTTTGTCCCAATTGTTCTTTTTAACCAGGAAGACAAAATATGAAATGAGAGTCAAGTGGAGCTTGAGTGCTTATTATGTTATCAAAATGATACTCCTGTTGAGGATTAGACGACTGGGAAATCGGATAAGGTGCCTTTGTTGAACCATTATGGACAACACCGCATTAATAAATATAATTAACCCATTTAGAACGGGTACACATTATTTTATGCTTTAACTATTGAAAAATAGCAGATATACAAGCTCACAGCGCGGCACCGAGTGCCGCGCTGCGAGCTTGTAGATCTGCTATTTTTGAAAAATCGTGAAAATTAGAATTTTGACCCGATTCTATAAGTGTCTTTTGAATCCTTCTAAGATTTTTTGAAAAACCTATTTTTTCTATGTCAGCAATCTGGCTAGCCATCGTCAAAGAAAAGGTCCTTTTCACTTAAATGGAGCTCAGTTAGTCTGTTCTTGAGAGACTACTGTGTCAGTGGTTCTCAAATGTTTTCATGTGAAGGAAGGACCCCCAAACTGATATTCATTTGGCCACGGACCCCCATCTCAAAATATCTAGTTCCAGTGACCACTCCCAGAAGCAAAATCTGAGTTACAAACGTTCGCTTTGAAAATACATAATATTCAAAGATTTGCACACATTTTTACGACTTTTTCAAAAATAGCAGATCTACAAGCTTGCAGCGCGGCACTCGGTGCCGCGCTGTGAGCTTGTATATCTGCTATTTTTCAATAGTTAAAGCATAAAATAATGATACACAATAATGTGTACCCGTTCTAAATGGGTTAATATCCTAAACAACCCTCTGGGTGAACACAGAGAAACCTGTAAAACTGTATCTGGGGTGGAGAGGGGACAACTACAGCTCATTCTGGTTAGCTAGGTGTAGGGGTTCAGGGGTGTCGCACCAAATTCTGGGCCCTGCCTGGGTACAAGGATTCACTTCAACTATTTTGTGCTTTAAAGGAGCTATAGTCAACTTTTTCTTGAAAAACGGATGCTAAAATAAAAATAATGTTTCGAAACATATTTTATAAAAAAATAAGCTTCATATATGTGTTTCTATTCAAAAGAATGCCCACAAAAAGTGTAAAATAATGATAAAATAATCATTTTGGCCATTGTCAGACCGACACTTTGTTTACATTCTAGTCAATAGACTAGGATGTAAACAAAGTGTCGGCCCTACAATGAAAAAGTTGACTATAGCTCCTTTAACTATTGAAAAACGCAAGCTTGTAGATCAGCTATTTTTTTGAATCTTTGAATATTTCAAATCCTTCTAAGGTTTTTTGAAAAACCTATGTTTCTATGTATGTCAGTGGTGCTCAAACCTTTTCATATGAAGGACCCCCAAAATGATATGTATTTGGCCACGGACCCCCATCTCAAAATATGTAGTTCCAGGGACCCCCCCCAGAAGCAAAATTTGAGTTACAAATGTTCACTTAAAAAATACATACATTCAAGGATTTGCACACATTTTCATGACTTTTCAGATCTACAAGCTCGCAGCACGGCACTTGGTGCCACGCTGTGACCTTGTATATCTGTTATTTCTCTATAGCTAAAGTATAAAACAATTAAGGCCCCTCCACCTTGAGCCCTAGTAACTCAGTCCCCCCCCCCCCCCCCCCTTGTGACGCCCCTGGGTGGGTTGTCAGGGGGCAGTAACCATTGCAATGAATACTGAAAACGAGGCCTGTAGTCTGGTGCACTGGAGGGAATTCCTGCCCCCCTCCTCCTTCTTTCTCTCTCTCCTCTCTCTCTCTCTTGCTCTCACTCTCTCCCTCGCTCTCTCTCTCTACCAGTCTCTCTCATACACAAAGAGGGCACTGTACAGGCACTGTTTATAACCGAGCAGTCCCTGCACTGCAATTTAGGAGGCGTGCAGCTCAGGAAATTGCTGGCCTCTGCCGAGGCATGCTTTCACTGAGGGAATGGTATTCATCAGCCGAGTAATTGGCAGGTTATTTTTTTTAAATACCTTGTTAGTAATTACCTTATAAACAAAATAACACGTCCCTAAAGCCAAACGGCTGTTTTGACCTGTTGCAAAGAAGAACAGTGACATTGATAATGGTTAGCTGTGTGCCACTGCTGCGCCCCCCCGACCCTACCCCACCCCCCCACCCCCACATGACATTGACATTCAGACGCTGTCGCTTTTAAGAGAGAGCGTCTCGCCGTCTTAACGTTTGAGGAGAAACACGTTACAACGTTCAACAACAACGACGGCAAAAATACTGAAGCGGCTTCTTTCACACTGGGTGGTACGCTGCATTAGCTTAGCACGCGTGTGAGATTTTTCTAATTTTTGTTAATACCACGAGCTAATTGACTGGCTTGGCTGTTGTTTGTGTGTCTGGGAACATAAAACTGCTGTCCTTGCGCTAGTCAAATACACACTGTTTTTGGTCATTCATTGGAGCGATGGTGTCTGTATTTTCAGAGCAAACAACAGGATCACCAAGATTTCTCCCGAGCGGCTGAGGCCTCTGCTGGCGCTGGAAACGCTAGACCTCAGCAATAACAACATTGTGGACATAAAGGCCGACTCCTTCCCAGCTCTACCTCTCAAGAACCTGTGAGTTTCACCGCTTTTCTTTTTTTTTTCTACCTAAATGTATACAACAATTATAAATTGTGGTGAATTTAATTAAAACTAAAAACATGGAGGGGGGCCTCATCTGGGCTCACACTGAGATACTGCTGCGTGCTACATTACAACCACCAACAATAGCTCTTGCATCCTTTACTTGTCTCGTCCTCACTGCTTTTATCTCTTTAAAGTATTAAACTTGCGGCGGCAGTGGCTCAGGGGTAGAGTTGCCGTCTTAGAACAGGGAGGGTTCCCGAAGGGTTCCCAGTTCGATTCCAGGCTCCCCCAGAGTTAGCGTCGAAGAGTCCTTGAGCAAGACTCTGAACCCCTAGTTGCTCCCGATGAGCTGGTTGGTGCCTTGCATGGTTTCCTCCGCCATCGGTGTATGAATGTGTGTGTGAATGGATGAACGTAATGCACAATCTCTGCAAAGCGCCAAAGGCGCTATATAAATTCACCATTTACCATTTAAATGCACCATTTAACTCATACCCCGCCATTTGCAAATACCTTCGTACTTTCATATGCCTCTGTCTCCATAGACTTCCATGCAATTCATAGTGCACTGATAATGTCATGTCCATGCCTAGATCATGCACCACGTGTGTGTACATTGCTCACAGCTTTCAAACAAAAAAATCCGAATGGAAATCCGTTCAGGCATTCATGAACTAGCAGCCATTATGTTTTCCTAAAATGTAAACAAAGATGGCTGCCATGTTTGAAAGATGGGGTTGCTATGGGGGTTAAACATGCAATTTCGCGATTGCTATCATGCCTACTACATTTTTTGGGGTCCAAATTTTTTTTTTTTTTTCAAAAACTGGAAATTCTCTGGACTATCGGGCCTAGCAGGGAATGAGTTAAAGTTGTTTTTCTCTATTTTCTCTCCATTCAGCTTCCTCAACAACAACCGCGTTTCGGCGCTGGAGACGGGCTGCTTCGTCAACCTGTCCAACAGCCTGCAGGTGCTCAGGCTTAACCGGAACCGCCTCTCCACCATACCGGCCAAGATCTTCCAGTTGCCCAACCTCCAGCACCTGTAAGTAGGGCTGTCACGATTATTACATAATCGTCTAATCGCAATTATTTGACATAATTGCGATTATTTTTCATAATCGTCATAATCGTGAATGTTGAAAATGTTTCATATATATATTATTTTAAGTGAAAAATAGTGGAAATAGCAGATCTACAAGCTCACAACGCGTCGCATCGCGGCGCGTTGTGAGCTTGTAGATCGGCTATTTCCTATCAATGTTTTAAGTAGAAAGTTGTTAAATATGTCCATAATTTCTTTGTATATTTATTTAGGTTATGTGTCATATCTACCATGTGCAACTTCAAAGCCTAAAAGCCAAACAGAAATGTAATTATCAACGACAAAAACACAATTAAATCGTTAATCGCAATTATTTGAGTGACAATTAATCGTCATGTAAAATGTCATATCGTGACAGCCCCACCTGTAAGCCACCGTTTTGCATCTGAACAACTTGCGTCGTCCACGTCTCTGTTTCCCTGTAAACAAGGCTTCGAATTCATAGCGGCCACAGCTGAGTGGGTGGATAGGCTATCTGGGAATCGAAAGGCAGCTCGCCCTGTTGCTGACAGTGGTGGGAAAAGTACTCAAATGGTTTCCTTAGGTAAAAGTATCAATACAACAGTATATAAACAACAATATAGAAATACCCTGCTACACAGAAAAGTCTGGAATTCTAAATGTACTTAAAGGGTAAAAATATTATTTAATTATTTTTTGTCAAACGATGATGTCACCGGTAGGAAGGATTTGACAGCTCTCCTATGAGACCCAGACTGAATAGAAAAAAATTGTGCTATTTTATCATGAACATTAGTGAGGACCTATTATATGAAGACAGGTTGAAAAGTGGTGAACTACTCCTTTAAGTAAAAGAATGTACTTAAAGTACCAAAAGTAGAAAGTACTCCTTATGCAGAATGTCCCATTTCATGTTTTCAAATGTATAAAAATCTATTCAACATAGCAGATCTGCAGGCTGACAAGGCGTCTCGATGCGACGTATTGTGCGCTTGTAGATCGTCTATTTTCAAATGCCCGAAATGTATATACTTTAGGTCTGAAGTGGTTAATGTATGTTTAGTAATAATAATTGTTTTGTAATAATAATCTAAAACTACAAAGTAACTAGTAACTAAAGTGTTCAAATAATTGTAGTGGAGTAAAATGACAATATTTGCCTCTGAGATGTAGTGGAGTAGAAGTAAAAGTATTGGAAATACTCAAGTAAAGTACAAATACCTCAAACATTTACCTTCCACTACTGGTTACTGATTTTCCCTCTTGGGATAATAAAGGTATCTAGGCTATGTGTGCGCTCATCAGAGACGTCTGAGCAGCCATCTGTTGGGTGAAGCTGTTTTCTGGTCCCAGAAAATACTGCCTTTCACTGATGCTCAGTGATTGTACTTTTGGCAGAGCCCACTGTCTTTGCTGTCTTTTGCTTACAGTGGTCAGTTTTGCTCTCCTCCGTACTCATTGACTTGGCTATAGTATTGACTTCCGAGTCTCTCTTTGACGTCTCGCTGGCCACCCTTATAAGTAGAACGTACTGGCTGATCGCTATCATGGTGAAAAAAAAACACTTTAGGGCAGGGGTCTTCAACGTTTTCAGGCCAAGGACCCCTTGGTCGAGAGAGAGATGAAGCAGGGACCCCCATAACCTGTTCATAGATTCCATATAGTTTCATTGTTTGACAGCACAATCATCAGTGTATTTTGGATTCATGTCAATTTGTGTTTGCAGATATTTAACCACTTGTTGTTTGCAGATATTTAACCACTTGAACTGTCAATACAATAGCAGATCTACAAGCTCACAACGCCTCGCGCTGCGAGGCGTTGTGAGCTTGTAGATCGGCTATTTTTGGCTAAAGTTCTCCTAATATGGACGCTAGTGGTTAATATAAAAAAGGAGAAAAAACGTTCTATCACACAAAGATTTGGAGGATCCCCTGTAGTATCTCTGAGGACCCCCTAGGGGTCCCGGACCCCCTGTTGAAGACCCCTGCTTTAGGGTTTTTCTTTAGAAGTTATGATGGATGTGAATGTGTCTTGTCTTCCAGAGAGCTGAGCAGGAACCGGGTGCGAAGGGTAGAGGGCTTGACGTTCCACGGTCTGCATGCTCTTCGCTCCCTGAAAATGCAGAGAAACGGCCTTAGTCGTCTGATGGACGGAGCCTTCTGGGGTCTGAGCAACATGGAGATTCTGTAAGAAATGCATAATACACACATGTATACATACCCATTTGTGTCACTCCTATCCTCACTGTGAAGAAATCACTTTTAAAAATCACGTAAGCTCTAGTAGTAGTATATACTTTGTCGTACCAAGAATTGCGAACATGGCTACTCTACAAGCTCACGATGCATTGCATTCTCCCTGAGGTGAATTAACACCCAGGATTTTTCCCGTCTCTTCATAGAGGACGCATTTGAAAAGGTTCAAGTTTGAATTTATTGTGCACAAGCAGGGACGTACAGAGAATGTTAGAGAGGCAGGGGCTGAAATTTCAGCCCTTGCACGCCTTCTCTGCACGTCTAAAAGGGCCATTTTGGTGAAAATATAAAAAATAGCCGACCTCCAAGCTCACGACGCGTTGGAGGTTGGCTATTTTCAATGCTTGGCTTCTATGCAGAGAGGACAATTCTTTCAACATAAAATCAAGTTCAGGAGAGTTTGGACAAGGCAATTCTCTTGAATGCTGCCTTCAGCTATGGCATGGAAATAGGACATTTGCCAAACTGCATTCATGGTCTGGAGAGGGCACTTTTTTACACATGGATAAAAGGGCAGGGGCTCAAGCTCCCTTTGATGTCTATGTGTGCGCATGCCTGTGCACAAGTACATAAGAGTAAAACATATTCTTTTTTGTTCAGCTTCCTTCAGACAAGGTAGCAGCATAGGTAATAACAATTCACCCTTTGTCAAGTCCCGCCCGTTGTCCCGCCCCTCTTCGCACCCATTGGTTGCTGTGTCTTTGTGGGACACTCGGTGGGACACTCCATCCATTACCATTGTAATTCAGTTGCTTCGTATTGTTATTCTGTGTGTTCAATTCTCATTTCAAACTTGGTTTCAGTAAAATGGAGCTGCTCAGTGGCAGTGTAGTGACTCAGCATGTTTTTAAATATTTGTATTTCTCCAAGAATTATGTTTTAGCAAATTCAACATAAAAAAGGCGGAACCAGGGTGGGACAAGGCAGATAGAGCTTGCTGGTTGGTCAGTCAGGGACCAACCAGAAGGCTAACAAAGGGTGAATTGTGTGCGCGTGTGTGTGCTTTCAGGCAGCTGGACTACAACAACCTGACGGAGGTGAGTAAAGGCTGGCTGTATGGCTTGCTGACGCTGCAGCAGCTCCACCTGGCTCACAACGGCATCAGCAGGATTCGACCCGACGCCTGGGAGTGCTGCCAGAAGCTCAGTGAGCTGTGAGTGGCCTTTCTCTCTCTCTCTCTCTCTCTCTCTCTCTGTCTCTCTCTCTCTGTCTCTCTCTCTCTCTCTCTGTCTCTCTCTACCCCCACACCAGGGACGTGCTGGCCATTGGGAAAAGCAGGACAACTCCCGAGCGGCCCGTTCATTCCCGGCCGGTCCAGGCCGCGGCCATTAGTTAAGAAATAAAAATAAAATTTCGGCCTTCGTTCCATTTTGGGGGCTGGGCGGCCAACAAAGTAAATCGTCGCTGTCTGGCAGAAACCTCGTATCTCCAAATTTCAAATTTGTACATTTCTTTCGCAAAGCAAAGCCATGCTTCATCATACAAGGCCGTCGCACAAAAGTAGTGAAAACAGCAGATCTACAAGCACACAACGCCTCGCGGTGCGAGGCGTTGTGTGCTTGTAGATCGGCTGTTTTCACTAGTTTAAATCATTTTTAAAATGATAAATACAAAACAAACGGTTTTGGACATACAAGGTTTCC
Source organism: Nannobrachium achirus (assembly GCF_963921795.1). Lineage (NCBI taxonomy): Eukaryota > Metazoa > Chordata > Actinopteri > Myctophiformes > Myctophidae > Nannobrachium > Nannobrachium achirus. The sequence continues at coordinate 46,300,287 of NC_137830.1, forward strand.
ACCCGAGAACGACAAAATATAACTCATGTACAGTAATTGGCCCACTGGCTTGTCACTTGTCATGATCTGAAATGGCAAATCTTTGAGTAGCAGCAGCGCTATAGAGAGAGATCTCTCTCTCTATAGCGCGCAATGAGGGCCTCTCCAACTCTTTTTCCCGGGCTGAATCAGGGGCCCAGCGCGTCCCTGCCCCACACACACTCTTTTTTTTTTCTTGTCTTCCCCGCTCTAATTTTTTCCTCTTTCATGTTCCATTTACACTCTGAACCCCCGACACTTCTCTCTGTCACCCGCTTGCACCCTCTCCCGCCCTTCCTCGCGCGGTACACACGCACACCCGCGCGTGCGCACACACACACACACACAGTGCTTTCTGTTATCCAACGGCAAGAGTCTGTGCCCAAGTCTGTGTGCCTGCCAAAAATGTTTTGCACACAAACATTTTTTGCTGCCCTCTTTTTTTCCATGCACATGCATGGGGTGGCATGGAGCGAGGGTTATGTTTGTTTGCCTGCGTGCGCGAGGTGAGGTCCGTCTTTCACAGCTAGAGCGGGTCTCCAGCAACAAGTAAAGTGGCAGCAGTAACTGATGAGATTCCCTTTGTTGTTTCCGTTGTTTATGGCAATGCTCAGATAGTCAGTCAGCCATGTTCGCTTGTTTTTCCGAAAGGGGGAGGGGTCGTTGTGTGTTTTTCTCCACCTCTGCCCTTATCGCATGAACCTGAGCGTAAACAAAAAATGCCTTTTTTTCCTCTGGGTGCATGCCCTGCTGTCTTAACCCATTTAGAACAGGTACACATATTGTGTATCATTATTTTATGCTTTAACTGTTGAAAAATAGCAGATATACAAGCTCACAGCGCGGCACCGAGTGCCGCGCTGCAAGCTTGTAGATCTGCTATTTTTGAAAAATCTTGAACATTAGAATTTTGACCCGATTCTATAAGTGTCTTTTGAATCCTTCTAAGGTTTTTGGGGGAAAAAGAACTATGTTTCTATGTCAGAAATCTGGCCAGCCATCGTCAAAGAAAAGGTCCTTTTCACTTAACTGGAGCTCAGTTAGTCTGTTCTTGAGAGACTACTATGTTAGTGGTTCTCAAATCTTTTCATGTGAAGGACCCCCAAAATGATATGTATTTGGCCACGGACCCCCATCTCAAAATATTTAGTTCCAGGGACCACCCAGAAGCAAAATTTGAGTTACAAACGTTCGCTTTGAAAATACATACAGTATATTCAAAGATTAGCACACATTTTGACGACTTTTTCAAAAATAGCAGATCTACAAGCTCGCAGCGCGGCACTCGGTGCCGCGCTGTGAGCTTGTATATCTGCTATTTTTCAATAGCTAAAGCATTCAATAATTCTAGGCCTAAATGGGTTTAATGTTTTGCATGTTTTCAACTAAAGTTTACTTTGCGACGATATTCAGTACAGTAAGGCCACTGATCGAAGCAGTTTTCTTAATGGTTTTGTTTTGTTTTCTTGTTTTGTGCAGCTTTAAAGGACCTACACCATGAATTTTCACTTTTTCTATTTTAAAACCTTTTTTTGGGGTCCCACTGGCACCTTCTATCCTCACAAAGTCCTATTTCTGACCGTTGTGTCTTTCTCTGGTTTTGGGCAGACAGAGATGAAAAGCTTTCCACGGGTTCTCAGAACAGTGCTGTTCTGAGAGTTGACGAGAGTGACGTCACTCTCGGATTAAAAAAAAAAAAAATTCAAAAAAATTTTTTTTTTCAAAACTTTTTTTTTTCAAAACTTTAAAAAAAAAAAAATGCAATGCAGCCAAAAAAACATTTTTTTTCAAAAACATTTTTTTTTCAATTTTTTTTTTCAAAACTTTTCAAAAAAAATTCTTTTTCAACTTTTTTTTTCAAAAAACTTTTTTTTCAAAAACTTTTTTTTTTCAAAAAACTTTTTTTTTTTCAAAAAACTTTTTTTTTTCTGGAAAAACCCCACTAGATGCGCCCCTGAGCAAACAGAGGCCGTTTTGGTATTGCAGCTGGAGAGCCTCATTATAGTAGAGCTAGAAGAACAAACAAAAAGAATGGTCAGAGTGTTTTTTGAGGGTTAAAACCTGTCTAAGACTCAATTTTGAGCATATATTTATACAAAAAATATAGTTTTAAAAGCATGGTGTAGGCCCTTTAAGAGATTTGTGGTCATTATTTCTCTCATCCTAACATCTTTCCTGTAAAAAGAAGTTTCAGTGTTTTGATTTGTAGCTTTTGTGTCTTGTGCCTTAGAATGTGATTTCTTACAGTCCTATTCTCTCTCTCTGTGTCTCTTGGCACTCTACAGGGATCTGTCTTCAAACCATCTGTCCAGACTTGAGGAATCTAGCTTCATGGGCCTCAGCATGCTGGATGAGCTTCTTATAGGGAACAACCGTGTTAGCTTCATCGCAGACGGAGCTTTCCGAGGCCTCTCCCATCTACAGACGCTGTGAGTCACATTAAAAATCAAACCTGGTTCGAAGTGGAGCGGTGAATTTAAGCAGTTCCAGGTCTATGTTTTAGATTCAATCAATCCACTTGTGTTTCACGTAACTGTGACTGCTCCTCCACTCCACTTCTGCTGCGGTGAACAGTAGTCTATGTTAGAGATGGGACGTTCGCGAACGAATTGAGTCCTTTGAGCGGCTCTTTGAAATGAACGATGGGATCCGGTTCGCACTATAGGGAGCCGTTCCGAACGGCTCTTTGAAAGGAACAGATCCCAGAGAACCGGCTCACTTCAAAGAGACATAAATCCCATCAGCCTCCATGCATCCGGGCGGAGGGGAACTCAATTCGATAGGTACCGAAATGTTGTGTAACTGCTGTGCGCACGTGTGTGTGTGTGGTAAAATCGCGCATGCGCAGATCCTCTTCAAACTTGACTGGACAGACTTGTACTAGTGAGGACAGACTAGTGAGGACAGACACACATTACTGCCTATAGCGGAGCTGCTGTGTTTCACACACCGCTCCAAAAAAAACACAATGGTACTCTCATTTGAAAATAAGCAATTGTAAAATAGCAATTCCAACAATTCTAGCACTTATAAAACCATATATAAAAGTGTTGTCAAACACAAGCACCATTTTCCAGTTTAACATATAACGTGGAGCGTAAAACGCATGTGCACGGGGCCTCACTAAACAGTTAGCACACCATAAATGCTGGTGCCTCTCACATATCCCCCACCATCAATCCTCTGCTCCAGTGGAAATATTCTGCCTGATTTGTTGTTGGTATGTGAAAGAGATTAACGTGTTGTGGTCTCTCTCCACACATTAAAAAAAAAGGGGAAAAAAAAAAAGAAAACTCTTAGAAGCACGACTCTGACCTCAACAAGCCAGAGTCCCCCCCTCCCTCCCCCACCCATCCCCCAGCCCTTCTTCCCACAGAGAGGCTCCGTAACATTTCCCCTGGTTGGGGCTCTTAAATGGAACCAAATGTGAGCTCTGCTAGTGAGGTCACCAGAGGGCAGGTGTGTAGCTGGGTGGACGGGGATAGCTTGAGGCCTTCAGCACCGCTTTCTGTTCCCACTCCCAGCCCTCCTCAACCGCAATCAGTTATACCAGGGGTCTTCAACGTTTTCAGGCCAAGGACCCCTTAGCTGAGAGAGAGTTGAAGCAGAGACCCCCCCCCCCCCCCCCCCCTCTACATGTTGTATAAATGTGTGACGCGGATTTTCAGCGATTTCATAGATAGATTCATAGCCGATCTACAAGCTCTCAACGCCTCGCAGCACGAGGCGTTGAGAGCTTGTTGATCTGCTATTTTTGTCTCGGAATATGGATGCGAGGGTTCAAGTTGTTAATTTAAAAGAATTATCCTATCACACAAGGATTTGGCGGCCCCCCCCTATAGTAACTCTGAGGACCCCCTAGGGGTCCCGGACCCCTTGTTGAAGACCCCTGAGTTATACTCATGTGGGAGGGGGCGTAGAAATGTGAAAGTATTAGGATAACTACAATGTAAACCCCCCTATTTTTTCTTTCTTTTAAAGATTTGGTCTGATTTCTTTTTTGTTATGGCCTGAAATACGTTTTGGCTTTTTAGTTGCCTCTGTCTAGATGTGGAAATGTGTTGGCTAACGGCTCCTTTGAAGGATGGAATGCATACCCAAGTACCAATCAGACTATGTTTATATACTCTCTCAGATTAAGTTATGACAGGAAGTAGCACACATGTTGTGTTGCAGCGCTTCCTTATAAAACGTTGTGCATGTGAAGGCCTTTTTATTTGTTTTTGCTGTGACACGCGGAAAAACTATTACAGACATGCGAAGTCCCTAAAAAAAATAAAAAATAAAAATAAAGAGAAAACGAGAAAAAACTTCCCCAGTGATGGGGGCCCATTCTGAATTTAGTCTCAAGACTTTTTCCCCCTTCACACGAAATGCAAAGCCACATAAGTTTTATTAACATCGCAAACGCAGTTGTTTTCTGGGTGTGGATTTTTACGATGCGGTCTGTCTTTGTTTCTGTGCAAAAGGGATCTCCAAAATAATGAAATCAGCTGGACCATTGAAGACATGAACGGACCCTTTTCTGCTTTGGACAAGCTGAGAAAACTGTGAGTTGGCGTGCTCTTTTCCAACCCCTTGGTGATGGGATGAACCTCGATAATCTGTGTATAATAGACTCTATTAAATAGAGGAATCTGAAACTGCAGAGATGCTAACATAAGTACACCGTTCGTTCCCAGGTTTCTGCAAGGGAACCAGATCCGCTCCGTGACCAAGAAGTCCTTCTCCGGTCTGGACACACTGGAGCACCTGTAAGTGACCCGACATGTGTTGCGTTCTCATCGATTGTTTTCTAAAATACATAGCTGTAAACTAAGCAGGGTGAATCTCAGACGCCTTAGCAGAGCTTGTTTGTGAGCACTGCATGCCCAACCTGTTTTCTACCACTCTTCCCGCTTTGAAGGGGAACTAAAGCTTCCATAAGTATCTTTATATGTCTGCCAGGCTATATTGATCACTGGGGCAACTGGAGAGAAGAGAAGTGAGAAGTGTGTGTGTGTGTGTGTGTGTGTGTGTGTGTGTGCGTGTGCGTGTGCGTGTGCGTGCGTGTGTGTGTGTGTGTGTGTGTGTGTGTGTGTGTGTGTGTGTGTGTGTGTGTGCAGGGGCGTCACACCAAATTCTGGGCCCTGGGTACAAGGATTCACTGCGGGCCCCCCATGAATGTTAACTATTGAAAATGCCACTCGGTGCCGCGCTGTGAGCTTGTATATCTGCTATTTTTGATTTTTTTTTGAAAATGTGTGCAAGAAACCTATGTTTCCATGTCAGTGATGCTCAAACTTTTTCATGTGAAGGACCCTCAAAATGATATTTATTTAGCCACGGACCCCCATCTCAAAATATTTAGTTCCAGGGACCCCCCAGAAGCTAAATTTGAGTTACAAATGTTCGCTTAAAAAATATTCAAAGATTTGCACACATTTTCACAACTTTTCAAAAATAGCAGATCTACAAGCTCGCAGCGCGGCACTCGGTGCCGCGCTGTGAGCTTGTATATCTGCTATTTTTCAATAGCTAAAGTTACTAGGGCCCCTCCACCTTGGGCCCTGGTAACTCAGTCCCACTTTCCTACCCCTTGTGACACCCCTGTGTGTGTGTGTGTGTGTGTGTGTGTGTGTGTGTGTGTGTGTGTGTGTGTGCGCGTGCGCGCGTGCGCGTGTGCGTGTGCGCGTGCAGTGTGCATGTGCACGCATACTTGCTTTTGCACATATGTGCCAGAGTGTGCTTGTGGTAGTCATGCAACAGCTGCATTTGATTCTAATTAACGTCTTTTTCCCAGCCTTGTCGGAGCTCAAAGGAGCCAAAGTAAAGCCTCTCCTGATGAACACAGCGCAGCGCTGCCCAGATGGCGCATTGTTCTCCAGCCCAGAACCTTTTCTTCTCTCCGATTGTTGACGTGTTGTTTGCAGCTTTGGAGTCTACCAAATATGCCCTTGCTCGGAAATATAGTTTACCCGTTTCTCCTTCTGGGCTCTCTCTCTCACAAGGTTTCTCATCAACCCTTTGTTTCTTCTCTCTCCTCAGAGATTTGAGTCACAACGCGATCATGTCTGTCCAAGGGAACGCCTTCTCCCAGATGAAGAAGCTGGAGGAGCTGTAAGTCACTACCTTAAAAGTCTCAGTCCTGAAACCTTCTCATTTTTAGTTAGTACACCTAATACCAAAGCTGTTCCTATGAATATTCTTTTTATGTTTATTTGACAGGGACAATACAAAACATAATGTATCAAGTTATAAAAACATGGAACTGTTGATGTGGGGTTTCTTCTAGCCAAGGCTAATTTGCGACCCCTGTCCCTAGCAACATTCCCAAAATTATAGTCATGAAAGCTATGACGTTAACACTGTAAAACGTACATAACATATTACTGTTCGCAGCTTTGGTTTGATTTGAACCAAAACGTTGCATTTCTTCTCTTCAATTCTTTAAATTCTTTAGCGCTCAGGATCATGTCTTGTGCCACCCACTAAGTCTAGTTCAACCTCACTAAAGTCATTCCAGTTCTGAGCGTTACTGAGGTATCGTCTTACCTTGCTCTCCTTCCAGGCACCTGAACACTTCCAGCCTGCTCTGTGACTGCCAGATTAAATGGTTACCTTTGTGGGTGGCAGAGCAGGCCTTCCTGCCCTACGTCAATGCCAGCTGTGCCCATCCCCAGATGCTGAAGGGCAAGAGTGTGTTCAACGTCAGCCAAGAAGAGTTTGTGTGTGGTGAGTGATACGCACGCACGCGCACACTTGTGTGTGTATATACGTGCGTGTGCGTGCGCACACGCACACGCACGCACACACACACACACACACACACACACACACACACACACACACACACACACACACACACACACACACACACACACACACACACACACACACACACATTCACACTAGCTAGCCTTAAACTGCTGCTTGTTAAAAACAGCCATTTATCCGTGACAGGTTTTCCATTTATGAACTGACCCAGATTGTTCAGTATTTCCCCCCCCCAAACTCCTGGACATCCTAATGAGCCCACATCACGAGGGGAACATTATGGAAACTAGCTCATGAAATTTTAAGTTTTGCTGTCAGATAAAACTACCTAACGATATAATTCAGTGGCGTTTTTCCCCTTAAATTCCATTTCATGAGCCATATTGGCCCATTTGCTGTAGATGTCCGCAACTTATTTCTGTTTTCAATAACTGAAATGCATTACTAACTCATTCTATTGTTATATTACATTATATAGCATATTACAGGGGTCTTCAACAGGAGGTCCGGGACCCCTAGGGGGTCCTCAGAGTTACTACAGGGGGTCCTCCAAATCTTTGTGTGATAGAAACTTTTTTTTTCTCCTTTTTTATATTAACCACTTGAACCCTAGCGTCCATATTCGGAGAACTTTAGCCAGAAATAGCAGATCTACAAGCTCACAACGCCTCGCAGCGGCTATTTTTGGCAAAGAGGTTTGGTGTAGAGGGGTAAAAAGAGCACACTATAAAGATTGAAAGGTGTATTAAGTATTGATTGTTCAAGTGGTTAAATATCTGGAACCACAAATTTACATGAACCCAAAATACACTGATGATTGTGCTGTCAAACGATGAAACTATATGGTATCTATGGGTTGAGGGGGTCCCTGCTTCGTCTCTCACTCAACTAAGGGGTCCTTGGCATGAAAACGTTGAAGACCCCCGGCATATTATATAATCTTTGTATAGTTAGAATGTCGCCAAATACCAGTTCTAGCGCATTAAAAATACCGTCTCCTTTTCAGACGACTTCCCGAAGCCTCAGATCACGGTTCAGCCCGAGACCCAGTCGGCCATCAAGGGCACCAACGTCACCTTCGTGTGCTCGGCGGCCAGCTCCAGCGACTCGCCCATGACCTTCGCCTGGAAGAAGGACAACGAGGCGCTGAACGACGCCGAGATCCACAACCAGGCCCACCTGCGGGCCCAGGCGGGGGGCGGCGGGGAGGCGGAGGTGACGGAGTACACCACCACCCTGCAGCTGCGCCACGTGGAGTTCTCCAGCGAGGGCAAATACCAGTGCGTCATCTCCAACCACTTCGGCTCCTCCTACTCCACCAAGGCCAAGCTCACTGTCAACAGTAGGTGGAGAATCTGTCTTCTCTAATATTATAAATCACCTCTTTCAAAAGATTTTCAACTCCCCCGAAAAAATCTATATATACAGGGTTCCCACGGTCATGACATTCCTGGAAATATTTTGAAATTAGAAAAATACTTTTCCAGTACTGGAAAAGTTTTGGAATTGATCAAGGGTCCTGGAAGGTCCTGGAAAAAATAGCTATGCATTGTCTTTGGTTATTGATTTTGTTAATACCTCTGAAATGACAAATTAAACATTGGCCAAATTGTCCAATATTAGAGGCAGAAATTGTGAAAATGGCCGATCTACATGCTCACAACGCCTCGCAACGCGAGGCGTTGTGAGCATGTAGATCTGCTATTTTCACAATAGAACAGTGTTATACAAAATTCCTCAACTCTTAGTGCTCGTCAGTCGTCAGGGTGCCGGGGTCCCCAGTTAAAACATGATTATTTCGGGGGTCACGGCCTGAAAAGGTTGAGAACCACTGGCATACACTACCTGTCTTTGGGCATTTCTAATAGGAGTAAGCCACCTGTTATTGAGCTGAATTATTGTTATATAGTCCTGGAAATTGGGTTAAATATTCTGGAAAGGTTTTGGAAATTAATTGGTAAAAATGTGTGGGAACCCTGTACATATACTAGTCCTTGCCCGTTCGAACATATGTGCTCCGAACCATGGGTTATGGGGTGTGCACAGTGTATGAGGGATTGAATGTAGGAGTCTCAGAAGCAATGTTGAAGAATCCAGACGTATCAGCTACCGGTATGTCAGCCATCTCCAAATTTGGGCACTGTTTCAGCATGCAGCTGTTACCATGACGGGGACTCATGCACAGTACAGGCGGCGGTATCACTGATGTCAGTCATCTCCATATTTGGGCACTGTTTAGTATCAGTGATGTCAGCATGCGTGTATATCAGACAGACATCAGACAAATTCCATAAATGAAAATTAATAATAATCAAGAATTCCCGCCGCGTTGTGAGCTTGCAGATCGGCTATTTTCACTATTTTTGGTCCCGGGAAAACGTCCGATTTTTTTTGGGGGGGGGGGATAATAGCAACGTTAATAGCAATGTTAGAATAATAGCTTTACCATAACCATTTAAGCCCTATTTATGTAGAATAGCAAAGATCGCAGCTATTCTTTATTTTATTTTTTTTACTTTTTTACCTATAATGACGCGCCTAAAGTAGGAACGCCAGGTTGAAAGTGGGGACCGTGAAGGTGGTCTGTTGTATTCAGCCCACTGACTATGACTCATGGTGTACTTGGCATTACTGACGACCATTTTCCAAAGCACAGAGCGGTTTGTTTGATTTTCGAGTAAGCCTTTGGGATTCCACAGTGCGGTAGTAGAATCAACTAGAAGAGGCTTTAAACTTACTTGGGATGGTTAATTCAGCACAATGGAAGTCCTGTATGCATTTAAAAAAAAAATCTAATGTTCATGATGACTTGTTAACAGCAACAGAATTATCAGCCAGAAAGGTTTATAACAACGTTTGAATTTAAAAGATATAATTCAATTAGCCCAATTCACGGCCCGCCCACTAAGCATCCCAAGGGTGCTGAAGTCACATTTTGAAGGGGTAAATCCTACCATAGCCTATGGAGTTAGGACAGAAATCGCAAATTTAATGCAATTTCCGAATAGTAAAGTATAAAATACGGCTAGCATGATCAAGAACACAAGATACTAAACGGCACAAAGCACTATAATTTACTTTACTGTTAGAAATAATGATTTGTTGGCTTTAAGTCCAGTATAGTTTCCCCTTCTAAATTGAAGTCAGCACCCGGGGAAAACTGAGAAACGGAAGTAGGTGGGCGGGCCGTGAATAAGGCTAATTCAAAAGCAAAAATAGTCGGCCGCAACCGTGAGTTGTAATCAATAGGCTATACGTGCTAACTTTGTATAACTTACATAGTGATTGACATTACATACAGCGAGTATAGTAACGATCGGTTAAATGCAGACAACACGTACATGTGAAAATATAGTGTGACAAAAAATATCCCCAAAGTATTGGTGTCCATATCAAACATATAATTTACCGAATGTCTGAGTGAGTGAGTGAGTGAGTGAGTGTCTCTGTGACGACACAGTATCGAAACGGGTTTCTTACATTGATGCTCCTACATCATGCAAGCACCAGTTAAAGTTACTTTCCATCCCTCATATACTATATGCACAGTGCACATCCCATAACCCACCCACTGCACATCATTTCGGAGCTCATATCTTTGAACGGGTAAGGGCTAGTATTATGTATTTATTCATTTATTTTAACTCCTCATGTATTTCTTTTTTTCTTCTTCCAGTCCTGCCATCCTTCACCAAGATGCCCATGGACCTGAGCATTCGTGCTGGAGCCACAGCCAGGCTTGAGTGTGCGGCTGTGGGACACCCTTCTCCTCAGATCGCTTGGCAGAAAGACGGAGGCACCGACTTTCCCGCTGCCCGCGAACGGCGCATGCACGTCATGCCCGAGGACGACGTCTTCTTCATCGTCGACGTGACGACGGAAGACATCGGCGTTTACAGCTGCACCGCACAGAACACAGCCGGAGCGATATCGGCTAACGCTACGCTAACTGTTCTAGGTGAGAACGTGCAGTGTGTGCTGTTGAAATCACAAACGATAATTGTCCAAGTCATGACCATCATTTCAGTTGAAACAGCCACTAATGTGAACAACGAATAACACTTGTTACGGTTGGTTTTTAACCACTTATGAACGAGTACCAAAAATGTGACATATCAGCTATTTTTGTACAATTTAAGATTTTTATTTATTTCACCTATGAAGACATGCCCAAAACAGGGACTCCAGATTGAAAGTAATTAAAGACAGGTGCCATGACTTTTTACCCCCTAAAACATGATCATCAGGTATTATGATTATTCTTGGAGGAAGATGTTTTTCAAAAAAGTGTACAGAAAGTGTTAAAATTATGTTTTATGTGGCCACACCCACCTGTTCATTAAGTATACCTGGTTGTCAGGTAAGTGTTGACAACAGCTGAAGCCTCACCCACGACTGTTGTTGTATGGTAAAAAGGGGAGGGGATGATTTTATTGTGTCAGGGGTGTATTTCGATTGGGCCTTTTGACTCAGAGGCTTCCAGCTTTCAGGAAGAAACCAAAAATACACAGGGAAGACATATTTGCATATTATAACCACACCTGGGGGTCTATTAGAGTAATGTTAACTCCATAGTAGACAGGTCTTATCCTACAATCTTTTGATAAAAGGGTGTACCAAACTTTTCTCAGTTGATTCTAATGTATTTTTTCCTGTAGAATCCATTTCTGCCATGTACATGTGCATATTTAACGAGATAATTAGCATATTGACTCCAATATGCAAATTATCTCATTAACGATGCATGATACAAAAATGTACATGGCAGAAATGGATTCTACAGGAAAAAATACATTAGAATCAACTGAGAAAGGTTTGGTACACCCTTTTATCAAAAGATTGTAGGATAAGACCTGTCTATAGACACATGTATACAAAACAGAAAAGGCACAATGGCACCACCTCTTTAACCAAACCTCTTACCCCTACTGGATCACTGCTCGTCACAGAAACGCCCTCCTTCCTGCGCCCTCTCATGGACCGCACCGTGGCCAAGGGCGAGACGGCCGTCCTCCAGTGCATCGCCGGCGGCAGCCCCCCGCCACGGCTCAACTGGACCAAGGACGACAGCCCGCTGGTGGTGACCGAGCGCCACTTCTTCGCCGCCGCCAACCAGCTCCTCATCGTGGTGGACGCGGCGGAGGCGGACGCCGGGAAGTACACCTGCGAGATGTCCAACGCGCTCGGCACGGAGCGGGGCAACATCCGGCTGACGGTGCTGTCCAACCCCAACTGCGACTCCGGGTCGCAGGGCGGCATAGGGGTCGGCGGGGCGGCGAGCGGCGGGGGCTCGGACGAGGACGGCTGGACCACGGTGGGCATCGTCATCATCGCGGTGGTGTGCTGCGTGGTGGGCACCTCGCTGGTGTGGGTGGTCATCATTTACCACACCCGCCGGCGCAGCGAGGACTGCAGCGTCACCAACACGGGTGAGATTTGCTATTGAAAAAGAATATTGACAAATATTGAAATAACTGACTCTTTACAACAGGGGTTCCCAGCCTTTTTGTCACCACAAACGGGCTCGCAGTTCATGAAATGGTCGTTAATAGGTGGAGTCGTTTGTCGCGACGCATCTGTTTTTAACCCAAACTCAACAGTACCAAAATAGTAGTTGACTGCTATTTATTTAGATATTATTATACTGTATATATCATTATATCATGTTATATCATTGAGCTATGGAGTTGGTCTTTATCCACAAGAGGACGATTACGAAAGGTAATGTTAACCAATATTTCATGTCACTGTCTCAGAAATGAGTTTGGACCGGTGGAAACCTATAGCTAAACTTAGAGTGACGCCTTATTTGACCTGGGTTAGGCTACACCTTTTTGGTTGAAAAGACTAGGATAAGGATTCATCAGTGATGTCACTGTTTAGCGACAGTGAGATCGAACATGGATGTACACCATTATGCTCGAGGTTGGTTTTAAAGACACCAAGGATTCGTCAGTGATATCACTGTCATGCGACAGAATTGTTCAGACTCGAAGTTGCCTGCCCATATTTCTACAAGAGTCAACACCAGGCTAACAGTTAGCTAAACAAATGATGTACTCACGTTTGCATAGTCAATAGCACTACTGTCCACATTCCAGTACATTCCATCACTTAGGCACGAGTCCCGATCACATTAACATAATCTTCATGTATGTACATCCCATTACAGCAACGTAACGTTACTCTTTTTAATTTGCGGAGTTCTTCACCGGAAGTGCGTCCGGCCGTCAAATATGTCCGACCGGAAACGTGCTGCGGCACAATAGTTCCACAATAGTTAGTTTTTTCAAAAAACTTTTTTTTAGCGCCGCGAACCTCTAGTATTTCTACAATCTCCAAACTAGGCACCTGTCCGGGGACCGGCGGGTGGGAACCTCTGCTTTACAATATATTGACATGCCAAAGATATGTTTTAGAATTGATGAACAAAATGAATATATTGTATATATATATATATCCATTTTTTTAAGTGGTTGCATCACATGAGCTTATGATTGTGCTTCTGATTGTGCTACAGATGAGACCAACCTGCCCGCAGACATTCCCAGCTACCTTTCATCTCAGGGGACGTTGGCTGACAGACAGGATGGCTATGTTCCGTCTGAGACTGGCAGCAACCATCAGTACATGGCTTCCTCAATAAGTGGCTTCTACCTGCAGCCTAAAGACATGAATGGTATGACGTTCATTTTGACGTTGTGATGTCCATTATGTCCATATATTTAAGAAGAGCAAACGGAATATTATCTTGGAGCAAAAGCATCTAATTGCATCAAATGTCTTTATGGCGTGGCTCTGCAAGAGGCTATTCGTTTGTGACACGTTGTGTATGTGTCTGAAGCTAATCTCTTAATCAATCAGTGCCAAACTTTGTATGGTTTGTATAATTTTAACGGAAGTCAGTTTGGCTGTATGCAGAAAACCTTGCCCAGATTCAGTCATACGTCATAGATGGTCGTAGATAACCAATGTCTCAGACTGGTCAGTCAGAGGTCCACATCGGAGCCTACAGTATGTGGATTCTGAGATCCACATAATGTCCTAACTCAAACCTGAAGCATCATTACATTCTTTTTTTCTGTTTTTGTTTACCCTCACAGGTCTGTGTCAGCTGGATACAGGAAGTGAGACCGACATGGAGGCATCTATTGATCCACTGATCTGCCACTATCAAGGACCCGTTGGCTCCCTGCTTCGCAGGGACAACATGTACACAACAGAGCCATCTGACACCTTCACAGCTTTAGGCTGTGCCATCGATCCCAGGCCCATGTGCATTGACTCCTACAGTGGCAGCCTGAACAGGAGAAGGGACTACTATCCATGCAGCGGCTCCCTGGCGGACCCCTTTGACCACGGCTCCTCCAGTGTCCTGATGCAGCTCCCAAACGGCAGCCTCCACCACGGTGGCCTCCACCAGCTGGTTGACGGGCCCTCGCCCACGGACGAGGTGGATGGGAACGACTATGGACGCGCTCACGAGAGGATCTCCCCCTCCAGTACCTTCATGGGTAGGTGTAGACCTGGAACACACACACACCTACACACACACTCACACACACACACACACACACACTAGGGCATTCACCAAATATTCGAATATCAAAGTCACTATTCGACGTTGTTCACCGAAGTCAAATATTTGCCTTTTTTTTCTCTCTCTTTAAAAATATATATAATTTATAAAGCTTGGCTAGATAGGAAGTCATAAGAATGAGTTGTCAATGGTTCTCAAACCTTTTTAGGCAGTGACCCCCAAAATAAACATATTTGAACTGGGGACCCCCACCCTGACAAGCACTTGGAATTGTAGGTATTACATTTAATGTGACTCGGTTCCGCAGATAAATATTGTGAAAATAGCAGATCTACATGCTCACAACGCCTCGCAACGCGAGGCGTTGTGAGCATGTAGATCGGCTATTTTCACAATGCTCGCCTCTTGCTTACTTAATATTTGACAGTTTGACCAGTCCTGTCGAATATTCGACTATTCGAATACTTTGAGGTCGAATAATTCGAATACTAAAAATCACTATTCGTGAATGCCCTAACACACACGCACAAACGTACGCACGCGCGCGCACACACACACACACACACACACACACACACACACACACAGGCAGGTACTTTACCCCTGTGCCACCTGAGCGCCCCAACCTAGATTTTGTAACCAGTAGAATCGCGTCATAATGGGCAAACATCCTGCAAATAGCGAAGAGAGATTAAGAGAACGAGAGTATAGACCACTGGGGACACCGATCAACATAGTGCAGGTGTCTTCAACAGGGGGTCCGGGACCCCTAGGGGGGTCCTCAGAGTTACTACGCGGGGTCCTTCAAATCTTAGTGTGATAGAAACCTTTTTTCTCCTTTTTTCTATTAACCACTTGAACCATAGTGTCCATATTCTGAGAACTTTAGCCAAAAATAATAGAGCTTGTAGATCGGCAAAGATAGGGTGACCATATTCTGAAAATCCAAAAAGAGGACACTCTACCCGGCATATATATATATATATATATATATATATATATATATATATATATATATATATATATATATATATATATATAATTTTTCCCCCAATTTTTTTTTCTATTACTAGTTTACCGCTCAATTATGCCCTATACCACTAATAGCCTATTATGTATTCAATTTTGAGGGGGTTCCAATTGGACCCTTTACAAATCTAGACATCCACTGATAAAGTATGCCTTTTGGCTCCTGTATGAACGTTCAGCTTTGTAACTAAATAAAAGAGAGGTAGCCCATTATTCAAACCGCCGTATCTTCTGCTTTACAAGGTTGTAGAAAAGATTCTGTCAATTTAGTTAGCAGAAGAGCTCTCACCTCGCACAGACTGTCTTGTAAGCTACTTTGCAGTGTTATGGGCTTGAAGCAGAACTTTTATAATTGTAAATGCCTAAATGGACACAGAAGACTACCAGCTTTGCTGACAGAACGCTCTGCTTCTCAATGTTGGTCACTCGCACTTTTTGTGCATTTCATCAGTGATTGAAAGCCGCGGTCGTCGCGAGCACCTTCGCCTCGCCGATACGCATCCGTAGAGCCGTCTCCCGTCATTTTTAGACCAGGATTGAGGGAATAGCAGGCAAGATTCCTTCACCAATGTAAACACAGTTGCTGAGGGAGTGAGCATTAATAGCGTTTGCAGTTCGTTTGGCTCTGCGCTGCGCGATCTGCTGCAGAGCTCTGCTCTGCTCTGCCTCTGATCTGAAAGCGATACAGGCTGAGGGAGGGAGGGATCGCAGGCAGTTCCGGGGTTAGCGCCTCTCACAGTGTGTTTCCAAAAGAACCATTGAACGTGCATTGTAAATGTCCGTGCTTAAACTGTGATATGCGCGAAACCCCGGACATTTGAAGGAATTTATAAAACCCCCCCGGACCGGCCGGACAGCCCCCTAAAAGAGGACATGTCCGGGCAAAAGAGGACGTATGGTCACCCTAGGCAAAGAGGCGTTATGAGCTTGTATTTCGGCAAAGATCTTTGGTGTAGAAGGGAAAAAGAGCAGTAGAGAAAGGTCAAGTTTATCAAGTATTGACGGTTCAAGTGGTTCAATATCTGAAAACACAAATTGACATGAAGCCAAAATACACTGACGATTGTGCTGTCAAGCAATGAAACCATATGGAATCTATGAACAGGGTGTGGGGGTCCCTGCTTCATCTCTCTCTCTCAACTAAGGGGTCCTTGGCCTGAAAATGTTGAAGACCCCTGTTCTAAAGAGATATTATAGATGGTTGATAAATGAGTGTGAACTTCTCTGAACTTATGGATTGTTATGTTCTCCCCCAGGAACATTTGGTAAATCTCCCTGGAGGCCTCAGCAGGAACTCAACGCTGGGTTTGGGCCACCTCCCCTGGCCCTGCACAACGGCATGACTCTCCACGAGAACCCATATGCAGCGCTAGACACGGACTCGGACCACGAGGATACCGTTCACACTAAGGACTCCAGGTCGGAGACCAATGGCAATTTTTACCAACAGCCATTTCATGGGAGCAGGACTGACCCCATACATCATGGCAGCACAAGCACATAGCTTAGTATGGTGCCCAACAAAGGAAAAGAAGAAGTGAGCTTCTTTTGACCCCAAAACAAACAAAAAAACTTCTACCTCAGTGAATGGACACTTTTTTTGTCGTACGTCGAGACGTACCGGGCAATAGCCCTTATTTCAGTAAAAAGACTCTGCGAATATGCAACGAGTGAATGTAAAGGACAGTGCATGCACTGTTCCCAGAAAATGCAGAAAGCGATGTGAGGAGAATATTACCGGCAAAGACTGTTCCCGTGTGGGAAAGAAAATGTTAGTTAAAGAAGATAATGAATATATGCCTTTTTTATACAAAGTTTATTATATTTTGTAAATTAAATGTGTACAAACAGATTCAATTATTTTTGCTTACCTTCATTGTACAAGTGTTTTGTGTCATGCAATCCTGCCTGTTCAGTTATTCCAGCCTAAGCTTTTGTTTTTGTTTTGTTGCTTTGAACGAAGCAACTTTTTGCACATACCCAAACATAATAAAAACCCCTAAACATGTGCTGCTACATAAACTGAAGTTCTGTGAGTCCCCGACCTTTGTTGCTGTCTTTTAGGGGTAAGACAACAAACAAATTGATTATTTTTAAAAGATAATCGATTGTAAGGACATTTCTGTCTTAAAAGAAATGCAGAAAAACGTACAAAATGCACATGCTTTTCAGTTATATAACCCATTTAGGCCTGAACACATTATTACGCAATATTTTATGCTTTAAATATATAAAAAAAAGCAGATATACAAGCTCACAGCACGGCACCGAGTGCCGCGCTGCGAGCTTGTAGATCTGCTATTTTTGAAAAATCTTGAAAATTTGTGCAAATCTTTGAATATTTTGACCCGTGTCTTCTAAATCCTTCTAAGGTTTTTTTTTTTTTTTTTTTTTAACTATGTTTCTGCCAGTGGTTCTCAAAATGTTTCATGCCAAGGACCCCCAAAACTACATGTATTTGGCCACGGACCCCCATCTCAAAATATGTTGTTCCAGGGACCCCCCCCATCTCAAAATATTGTATCAGGGACCCCCCAGAAGCAAATATTTCACTTTCAAAAAGATATATTCAAAGACTTGCCAAAAAACAATATATATATATATATATATATATATATATATACTGTATATATATATATATATATATATATATATATCACGGTTTTTCAAAAATAGCAGATCTACAGCTGTGAGCTTGTATATCTGCTATTTTTCAATAGCTAAAGCATTCAATAATTCTAGGCCTAAAGGCCATTGATAGAATAATCACTACGGAAATAATCTAATACTCGCAGCCCTATACTGTCTTTATCGTTGACACATCATGGTGCTGTGGTGGGAGGATATGAAACAGCTTGCTGGGAGGAGGAGGAGGAGGAGGGGGGGGGGGGGGGGGGGGGGTGTTGATACTGGCATTTCGAAGAAGAACCACAGACCGCCAAGGACGGCATGTGCCTGTCATCAGCCCCCCCACGACGAGAGAGAGGTAAAGAGAGAGAGAGAGAAAGATGTTATGCATGGCTGTTTGGTTGTGCATATTAATGTATGTGTGTGGCATTTCAGGACCGTCGGTCTGGCGGCGTACAGACGCTTCTCTGGGTAGAGTTTGTGATGAAGGGCTTCCTTTGGGCTAAAAACGGAAGTTCCAAGTTAGGATAGCTGGTAGTGAAAGACCTTGAGCGTTAATGGTGGTCCAGTAGAATAATAGCAATCGTCATTGTTTAGAACTTTTCATAAGAAAGTCACTTTAATAAAAAAGCACAATACAGCTGGTTCCAATCGGCGTCAGTGAGCTGAAAGTCAAAGACCAACCCTTCTTTCCTTCTCTGATGTCTTCCTCTCTGTTTCTCACTTTTATTCACTGTCTGAAGCTCTGTTTAAAACCATGCAGGATGGTGGTTGCTAGCCTAGCTGCAGCCATACCATCATCCACCCATGTTAAAACAAGGAGGGAATGATACTGCGGTTAGTTAGCTAGATGCCTTAGTATCTAGGCTGGTTATACCAGGCTAGGTGGTTGGTTGCTGCTTTGGGTGAATTCAGCACATGGAGGCTTCAGGCTCCTCGGTTCATGACTCATTCCCCGATCCCAAACCCCCCTGCCTGCCCCTCCCCTCCAGCTTATTCACATGTAGGTTTGTTTTTTCAGGCCTCTCCTTTTCAACATGGGGGGAAAAAGGTGTGCTTGTGCACTCGGCTAGCTGTTGAAACTTGCACTTGGAAAGCATCTTGTGGGCTCCCCGACTGCCACAGTGAAGCCGTGTTTATGAAATGGCAGATTCACTGCAGGGCCGTGGCGGTGCCAGGGCTTTGGAGGGGATTTAGTCAGAAACCCTATTCAAGGACATAATGTTTGAGTCTAAAACTCAATCTGCCAGAGTGGAAAGTATTTAGACTGAAAGGCAGTAAAACATCTTTGATTTGTAATAATTATCTGCCTCCAAGAGGTCTGTGTTTTGACTCATGGTGCTGGTTTGTATTTGGAAATGATGACAAAAGGTTTGTTTTCACAGGGTATGTTGTTTCAGTTCTCATCGTTTTCGCCTGAGCAGTGTTTAAGTACACCTGGCTGTTGGCTGTGCTGTCCTGCCTGGTTTGTGCGAATTTACCCCACTGTAAAGGAATGAAGGGGTTTGTTGGAAGTCTTGCCAGTTCTTTGAGGAGCTTGCGATTAAGACAAGATGGTGGAGCCACACACGTCCAAACACCTGGGAGACAGCTGCTGCTGCTGCGAGTGCTGCTGAGGCAATTTTCAAGGACTGCTCGACTTCCTGCGAATCACGTTATCTCAGCCTGGTGTTGCACTGGTTTGGAGTCAGGGACGTGCTGGCCATTGGGAAAAGCGGGACAACTCCCGAACGGCCGGTTCATTCCAGGCCGGCCATTAGGAAAGAAATAAAAAATAAAATGTCTGCCTTCGTTCCATTTTGGGGGCTGGGCGGCCAACAAAGTAAATCGTCACTGTCGGGCAGAAACCTTGTATCTCCAAGTTTCAAATTTGTAATTTTTTTTCGCAAAGCCCTGCTTCATCATACAAGGCCGTCGCACAAAAGTAGTGAAAACAGCAGATCTACAAGCACACAACGCCTCGCGGTGCGAGGTGTTGTGTGCTTGTAGATCGGCTGTTTTCACTCGTTTAAATCATTTTTAAAATGATAAATACAAAACAAACGGTTTTGGACATACAAGGTTTCCACCCGACAACGACAAAATTTAACTCATGTAATTGGCCCACTGGCTTGTCACTTGTCATGATCTGAAATGGGAAAATGTTTGAGTAGCAGCAGCGCTATAGAGAGAGATCTCTCTCTATAGCGCGCAATGAGGGCCTCTACAACTCTTTTTCCCGGGCTGAATCAGGGGCCCAGCACGTCCCTGACCGTCATCATAATGTAGCCTATAAGAGCTAAATGATGATCTACGTATAGTGGGTTAACAACAGATCCTTGTCACAAGAAGTTTTAAATTACCGGTGATCCTCATATTTTAAAGGGTGTCTTGTATGATATTTGGGGAAAAGCATTCAGGCCTTTCTGAGGTTACAGTGTGATGTTTGGTTTGCTTGTAATGCATGTAAAGGTGTTGGGAAGCATATTTCAACCCAATTGTCCCTCAGGAAGTCCAGTATGAATGTGACTTTGTATTTCCTGTTTATTTTATCGCTTGTTTTTTGTTGTTGACAGAAATATGTCATTAGAAAGCAAGGTTGTACACTCCGCTAAACTATGCAAGTCTTAATTATGAGTGTGGCTGTAATTCACCTACAAATATGTTGGTCAGACCAAAATGGTTTATTTATTCCTCTGGGAAAGTCTTTGAAACTGCTTGCAATAGAGAAACAATTTGTCCTGTAACAAGGAGGATGAAGGGTGGGGAGGTTTCAGAACCAGGAGTCTCCTGCGAAGACTGCAGCCAGCTAGAACCTTAGCATTTCCAGCCGGGGGGAAAAAGAAAACACTGGCCAGATTGCAGAATAATTTCCCCTCTTTGATTTTGGCTCCAGAGAAACGAGACAGGAAGTTGACTATTCCTCCAGACCACCAATGACTGGCAGCAGGGATGACTGAGTCCTGTATATCCCCTGGTCTCAGATCAGCCTCAGATCTCGGTTCGGTGACCCTCTGACGTTTATGAACAGCAATCGGACACTGATCTTAGATCGGCTCCCTAGGCCAGCTCAGGTCCCCCCACCCCCACCCCGCTGACTAAGCCCAGAAAATGAATTTAGCATGCCAGGGCCTTATCTCATTGCCAGACACTCTGAATTTTGTAGCTAATTTGCCTTCATTGTTGCCAGATGTGTCGACGTGGAGACAGATGTATATTATATTAAATAGCTAAAAGGCAGCTCACAAGGATTGTTATTCTTTTGTTGTGAAGCTCAAGAAATCTGTTGGGTTCTTTAGTATGCCTGTGTTATTTCCAACATTAGTAACACTTTCTCAAAACTAATGCTCAGACGTTAAAATACACAAGTAAAAAATAAAAGGAGCTGATCCCTTTTCACCATGTGAGGTCCTTCTCTCTCTGGGTCAGAAATCCCTTACCGCTGACAACCTGTTGAAAATGGATCCACCAAGATTTGTGTTGTGCCGAGTTTATAAACCATTTCCCACTATTGATGATTCTCGTGTGTGATCTGAGTTTGCTGGCGAGTTTGCACAATCACAGTTTACTTTCATGGAACGATTCAAAACTACAGCTGTTTTATTTATTCGAGAAGGATGTTTGTCCTTTATGGCCTACCGCTAGAAATCCCTGGCATGATTCAGTATAGTGCATCACAGATTATCAGCAAGGAGTAAGTACAGTTATTGTAGCTTGAAGAGAGGCTTACACCATACTAACCACTTAAGCCCTGTGTACTTCATCATATGACGAATAGCGAAAATACACAATTAAGCTCACAACACGTTGCAATGCAATGCGCTCTGAGCTTGTAGATCAGCTATTTCCATAACAAAAGTGCCTATACTGATGTGCCCAAAATAGGGGCGCCAGGTTTAAAGTGGTATTCATAGCCGTACCAGTAGGTTAAACCTCATAATAGACGGCCTTAGAACACAGAAATCCCACGGTCAATGTTCACACGAGTAACCGTTGCTACAAATCCCACAGCTGACCCACCGTCGGTTCCCATCAGACCATATCAGTCCCCAACCCTCATAAAATTCTCTATTGTCTCTCCATGGGTCCTCTGTGATTAAAAGCACATAGCCTACAAGAGTTTTGCATCTTGCAGATGTTGCAATAAATCACTAGTTGGCCCTGCCTCTGCAACTGGCTGTCTGACAAATGTTCCACAATAACTCGGGCCCCTACCCCACCCTCCCGTAAAAAAAGAAACTTGGAATTTCTACCCGGCTGCTTGTAACTCTTTCGGGACAATTGTAAACCCTCAGCCATGTCAGCACAGGTGGAAACCTGAGGGGTCGTAAATGAAAGCATAAAAAAAAGAAGAAAAAAAGAAAAGAAAACGCCCACTCAAGGTTTCTCTTTCTCTCATTCTCCCATCAATGTCTTTAAACTAGCTGCTTTCTTGGCCAAGACCTCCACTGTGACTAATTCCACACAAAACGAGGGTTAAATCAGCCAGACTGCCTGAGTGCCTGTGGATGGTGGTAAGTGACACCCCCATGTCTGTAAAAAAGACACAACCATAATGGCTGAGACGAAGACCAAGGCCATGAATCAGACTATAGACACTGTCTGAACACAGTTTCAAAGCCAAACTCTTTCTCTTTCTGCAGACTTTCACACCATCACAAGAGACAGTCATGAATGGCTTGCTCTAGTATCTCAGAACATTGGAATACTACATTGTCATAAATTACACCTCATGGTTTATGTGACACATATGTAACTAGAAAATGGCGCTTCTCGAAGCACAGATCTCTGCCAGACCGGGTTGGCTACCCAGGGCCGACAAACTCTGAAAGTCAATCATAACCAATCGGGATGGAATATGAAAGATCTGACTGATACATCTTAATCATAGACTGCAGAGATAATGTGCGTGTATTTTGCACAAAATCTGTAGGAGTAGAAGCAGAACCTTTTGAATAAAACGTGAGATGGTGGAAAATCTAGTCTGGCACAAATAGGCAGGGCCTATATGGGAGGTGCGTCATGATGCAATGAATCCAGAGGAAAACATGTTTGATTGTACGACCTACGGCT
Source organism: Nannobrachium achirus (assembly GCF_963921795.1). Lineage (NCBI taxonomy): Eukaryota > Metazoa > Chordata > Actinopteri > Myctophiformes > Myctophidae > Nannobrachium > Nannobrachium achirus. The sequence goes on from NC_137830.1 coordinate 46,323,310, forward strand.
CAAGTGTTATAGGCAGGGTTCCCACACATCTTTACCAATTAATTTCCAAAACTGTTCCAGAATATTTAACCCGATTTCCAGGACTATATAACAATAATTCTGCTCAATAACGAGTCGCTTAGTCCTATGCGCAATGCCCAAAGACAAGTAGTGTATGCCGTTGTTCTCAACCTTTTCAGTCCGTGACCCCCGAAATAATCATATTTGAACTGGGGACCCTGAGTTGAGGAATTTTGTATAACACGGTTTTATTGTGAAAATAGCAGATCTACATGCTCTCCTCGCAACGCCTCGCAAGGCGGTGTGAGCATGTAGATCTGCTATTTTCACAATTTCTGTCTCTAATATTTGACAATTTGGCCAATGTTTAATTTGTCATTTCAGAGTTGTTAACAAAATCAATAAACAAAGACAATGCATTGCATAGCTATTTTTTCCAGGACCTTCAAGGACCCTTGATCAATTCCAAAACCTTTCCAGTACTGGAAAAATATTTTTCTAATTTCAAAATATTTCCAGGAATTTCATGACCGTGGGAACCCTGTATCGGCCAACATGTGAAGCCTGTTGTTGTATGTTTGCCATTGTGTGGATTTTGAAGGATAGAAGTGACAAAGGTATAAGAGTCCATACAGCTGAGAGGTGAGATTTATGAGGGAGATGGTGACAGCAACCTGCCAGAGGCTACAGTGGTCCACTGCACCTGGGAGATCTGAAGATTCCTTGTACAGTTTTCAATACTCCTTTATGCTTAACCACATTCTGGGCGATTCTGTGAAAGCAGCAGTGGTGCTTTACTGGAGTATTTCCAAATATTGTGTTCCTCTACAATTATTGGAAACCTTGAGTTACTTACAAGTAACTTTGTATATTCTGATTATTAGCCTAATACAAAACACACATTAACCACTTCCGCCCAATATAGCCTACATTTTCACAAAATCACAATGCGATATTTTGAAAATTGTACATTTGAAAATTGTACATTCTGCATGAGTACTTTCTATACTTTTACTTTTGGTATTTGAAATACATTTTGATACCAATACTTTTGTACTTTTAGGGTATTCTTTTTTTATTCCTGACTTTTACTTGTAAGGTTGCCCACACCAAAGTACCTATGAGAGTGGAATCCACGTTCCGCCAATGCATTTCAATGAGAGTGAAGCGGTTTCATGCCAGCAGAGGATTTCTGCAAAAAACGCTCCCTTATCATTGAAATGCATTGGCGGAACGCGGATTCCACTCTCATAGGTATTTTGGTCTGAGGGCACCCTCACACCAAAATACCTAGAGTGGAATCCGCCAATGCATTTCAATGAGAATGGAGTGTATTTTGCCAGTAGAGGATTTCTGCAAAATACGCTCCATTCTCATTGAAAGCCTATTTGTCAAATTAAACATTTGATATCACAATAAAGATGGTGGATGTTTTATGGGGTTTTAGTCGATCAACCTTTTGTATCTGTTCAAAAGCTTACCCAAAATGTGTTCTGTACTTTTATGGGCAACATGCAACTATGAGATGTATAATCAAACAAGCTACAAGGCTATATGTCTGCTCTCCTACAGTAGGTGTCAAACACCTCAGAAATAATCCTAAACAAATTACCAATAAAGAGGTAATTGTTGTCTGCGTTTAGCCTGACTCAAATTATAGCCCTGGACAAATCCAGACTGGTTACGTCTATGACTTGGGGGCATCTTTTGCGAGCCACAGGAGGAGAATGACCTTGCCAGTTTAGTTTAACTCCAGGTGGTTTCCGCTCATCCTGTCAACACAATTGATGTTCCAGCCCCTTTGCATTCCTTTACTGTATGCAAAGAGCCACCGCAAAGAGAGACAACACTGTGTTTTGTGACTGCAAGCTTTTGTTATACTGCAGACTATAATTATTATCATCTTCATTTGTTTTGCACCCATTTGATCCCCATGGAAGTGTGTGTTCAGGAGAAGTTCAGGATAGATAGATAGATAGATAGATAGATAGATAGATAGATAGATAGATAGATAGATAGATCATATCTTATATTATAATAAAAAAGAAATAGATGTAAAACAACACAATCTGTTGCAGCTCCTTATTGAACTGAATCAATTTTCAGAGTCAACAATCAGCCATAAAAGCCACAAAATAAAGCAGCAATCTCTCTTGACCTTTTAAACAAAAAAGAAAACCAAAAAAACAACAACAAAAAGGCAGCCAACAAAACCTTAACCTTGTGTGTGTGTGTGTGCGTGCGTGTGTGTGTGTGTGTGTGTGTGTGTGTGTGTGTGTGTGTGTGTGTGTGTGTGTACACAAGTGTAAAGGCCTATGACACACACATAGACACACAAAATAATAAAAAGTTATTAAATGTTAATACTAATATTGGAAAAGTTTTATCTTTATATATAATTTTATAGGATATAAAAAAATGAAGAGCTCCACCACCCATATAATTGTATATTATTTGTGGGCCTACAGTATGTTTTTAAATTCGTAATTAATCACAATGGAAATAAGCACAAGCCAATTGCAAACCTTTAATATGCCTACCTCTGAAATCTTGCAAATAATAGGCCTATTCAACCAATCAATCAATTAAAAAAATCAACATATAATTTATAGAACGCAGCTCCTGCTTTAGTGATTTCCCCATACAAGTGCACCTTTCACCTGTTTGACGCTGATGCACTACCACGCACCTGTCCTGTATCAAAGTGTGATTCAGGGGCAGCACGTGCATTGCCAGCTAGCTCAATGCTTAATTGCTGACTTGCTGGAATGTGATGTCTACTCCTAAATCAGTCTCACTCAGCTTAAGTTTAAATTGGGGGGAAAACGCGTTTTGAATTGTTTGTTATTAAACCCACTTCCAACTCACCTGGCTCCCCTTGAAGCATGGGAACTGTTTTCCCACCAAGAATCCATCTGTCATTTGAGTCTGAGAGAACTGACTGAGAGAATTGACTTCAAATCACGGGACGACGGGACGCCCTTCCCTTCAACCTGCTTTCTTGCTGCCAATGCCCCCATGCCTCATCCTCACAGCAGGACAGGTAGGGTGATAAGATAATGAGTATTGCCTTTATCTTGATAGAGGATGTGAATCTAGCCTGTTGCTAACCAACTGCCAATTGAATAACTCATTATGGCACTGCTTGATGTTTGTCTGATGCTGTCCTTAGATACTGCCATTTTGTGACAGCCTTTTACAATGACATATGACAACAAAGACGTAGGCCTATACTATAGGCATAAAAGATGAGTTACACAGAGATGCTAGAGCTTCCAGATATGATGCTATAGACTGGTGCTTCCAGATATGAAAAGCAACATTTCTCTCAGTTCATTTAGAGACATATCACACACCTATCAGTTCCCCACCTGACATTTTGACCTTTCTGTAGCACCAGCACTTCAGACACTCCTAGATGAAACACACTAACTGAATGTCTGCTTGACCCAGGTCCCTCCCACACACGCACGCATGCACGCACGCACACACACACACACACGCACGCACGCACGCACGCACACACACACACACACACACGCGCGCGCGCGCACAAGAGCAGCATGCTCATGCACACACACACACACACACACACACACACACACACACACACACACACACACACACACACACACACACACACACACATGCAGTATTTTAATTAAACTTTACCATAACCACTTAGGCCTATACAACTTTGTTGTAGGCAACAAGCTCAAAACACTGTCCTGTTACAACGAATGTTCTTCCATTTTTAGCTGAATGTCTTTCTATGACCAATGTTCACCTCTTATGACATGCTCAGAAAAGAGATGCTATAGGGGTCATGTGGTTGTGTGAGTGAGGGGAGCTACAATACTAATTGTTTTACCATTTGACCCATGTGATGTATGTTTTTTCCCTTCTTCCAGCATGCCAACAACCTCTCTGCCCACCTACCACGTTGAGATGCAATTGTTGGAGGGCCGTTTGCTTTTTTCCAAAAGATGTGAGCGATGCTCTCCATGAGAATAATGCCAAAAGCCTTGTGTTGACAAAGAGCAAACAAAACACCAAAGGGTTGTAATCTGAGGCCAAGTCTCCTGTCGACAGCTTAAACAACTGAATGCGAGGAAGGAAGGTCGGGGGCTCGGCTCGGTGGGGCTGAGAGGGGGAGACTTTAAACAGGGTAAACTGCAGATCGGTCCTCTGTGAAAAAGAGAAAAGATCTCACCTTCCCTGCTTCTAAATGCTCTTTGTAGAGAGAGGTCTGATAACAGAAAACAAATGTGGCAGACTGAGGTTGTTTTAGAAATTCACTGATCTGCTGTTTACTGAAACCCATATAGCTGGATAAGGGCAGCTGTTTTGAGATGGTCCAGAAGTCATGAAAAGCTGCAATCCATAACTTTCATGTCCAACCTGGGATTTGAACACTGCCATATGCACGCTAAAGTTTCTACTGCTGAGCTACAGCCTGTTTGTGTGGAGGATATATTGTGTTTTGAGCTTCATGAAATGTCACTTTAAACCAGTAGTGGTCCTACTCCCGACCACAGCTGTATCTTATACAATTGAGCAAAAGCCGCATCCCACTTCCAAGCCCATTCACGCCCACTTTGCATCCACTTCAATTCAACTTCAACTCAACGGTAGGGAGTTGGGACGTAGGGAATACCGCCCATAACTCTATCATTGGCCCCCCGTTGCCATGGTGACCGCCGTCCATTGGCTCGTATTCCCAGCTATGGGACCGGCGGATCCAATTTCAACCGAGGGGGGCGTAGCCAGAACACACACACACACACACACACACACACACACACACACACACACACACACACACACACACACACAAATAGCTAATAGTTAGCTCACAACTTTCCACTTTTCTCTTTCACCTCAATCGCAGTAACATCCGTATACACCACTTGGCTAGGACTGATCACGTGGCACACAGAGTTCTTAACCGGAAGTGCGTCCGGCGGTCAAATATGTCCGACCGGAAACGTGCGCTGCGCCACAATAGTTCCGCCACAATAGTTCCCCCCCAAAACTTTTTTTTTTTTTTTTTACTTTTTTTTTTAATTTTCTTTTTTTTTTTTACTTTTTTTTTTTTCAATAAACTTTTTTTTTTTTTTTTAAATAGTTTTTTAGTAAAGAAGCGGGCGTGGACTCTAGATGTGAGCGGCCCGAAGGGCCGCGAACCTCTAGTTGTATGTACATTTCTCAATAGAAGAGCAGGTAGACAAACCGCAGAAGTGTTAGTTACATTGTATGATTGAACATACTCAAAGTATCAAAATATACTTTTTTCACATACAGAAAGTTACAGTTTGGAGCTTTAAAAGAAACCTGCTGTGCCATACTGGATTCCATGAGTAATGCCTGCTACCGCTGCCTTGGACAATGCTTCCAGAGAAAAGTTTCATCTCTCACTGTTCATCTGTCTCCGTTTCAGCTTGAGTTTCAATAGTTTCACTGGGAAGGAACATTTTGAGGGCTGCCCGTTGTATGTTGGCTGGAACGTCACAGCAATTAACTCATACTTTCTCTGTGTTTGCCAATGATTAATGAGTCCAACATGCAAGGACACTGCTCCTCCCGATGCAATGATGGCTGATGTGTGGGGTTTGTGCGGCTCTTTTTGGACTTGGGAGAGCACACTAGATCAACTGTCCAAAAAAACAAGCACGTTTCTATGCTAAATTACATATGCGGCGAGGTACAATAATCACAGTCATGTTCATCAGCCACCACAAGCACCCAATGTAGATCTCAGCCATCAGAGATCTACATTGGTTAGGCCTACTTGTAGTACAGATAATATACTCAGCCCTCACTGCACTGTACTGTATATTAACCCAGTGTTTCTCAACCACTGTGCCTGGGGACCTTTGGTGTGCCCCTGAGAAGGGTCAAGTGTGCCCCTTGAAACTGCTTGAAAGCCAGTATTGTATTTATCATATTAAAAATGATTTAAACTAGTGAAAGCAGCCGATCTACAAGCACACAAGCACACAAGCACACAACTCCTCGCGGTGCGAGGCGTTGTGTGCTTGTAGGCGTTGTGTGCTTGTAGGCGTTGTGTGCTTGTAGATCTGCTGTTTTCACTACTGTTGTGCGACAGCCTTGTATGATGAAGCAGGGCTTTACTTTGCGAAGAAACGTATACATTTGAAACTTGGAGATACATGGTTTCTCACCGACAGCGACGATATTTCCACCCCCGTATTATGTTGGTGTGCCCATGGATTCTTGGGACATGAAAAGTGTGCCCATGCAGAAAAAAGGTTGAGAAACACTGTGTTAACCCATGGAAAATATTGTAACTACCTTACTCAATGAGTGGCCTATAATATGAATAATTCTGCAAGTAGCCTACTTAATGAAAAGTGCAAAAAAAAAAATAGGAAGTAGTAAACATTTTCTTGTACCATCCATGTACCAACACAGTATTAAGCGTTAACCAGGGTACATGAGGCCCTCAGCAGACAGGAGTGCACAATAGAGACAGCCTTCATCGTCACACACCATGAGCACCGAGAGCGTGTTCTGGCTCGCACTGTTGTGCAAACACTGCTTCTTTTAAAACAACTGAACTGTCTAATATTTATTGTTTGGTTTAGGTTACACTGCTTAAATCACTGCATTGGCGGGCGTTAATGGAACGACTCTGGGTCGGGGGATTTCCCAGTCTCAGCCTGCATGTGAGCTTGTGTGAGCTCTGGTTAGATACAATACAGCTGATCAATGTACCGTTTCCATAGCACATCTGTCCAAGAGGGGCTCTACTAGCTGGTGGTGATGGATTGATATGCCCTCTTTGACTGATTTCTTTTTGAAGTAAAAAAGGCACACACACACAAAAAAAAAAGGAACAACACTCAGAAAAATAAAGAAGAAATACTGTTAATCCCCCGCAGGCAGGCTTAATATGAGATGTACATCTGATTCTGAGCCCACCCAGAAGAGTGATTGCAATCAATTTTTCATAAGACATACAGCCATCTTCTGCACTTCAGCTTTGAAAATGTATACACTTTCTCCCTGTACACCCCCCCCCCCCCCCTTCCTCCCACATCAACACAGTGGGGCTCCAAATGGAAACTAAGATATCTTTCCCTGACATGAGGATTGAGGCAGAGGAGCGTCAATGTGGCTGAGCATCGCGCTCTTTTCATAACAAAGATTTTCTAATGTTTTCCAGACTGGAGGGCAGCAGCAGCAGGCGCTGACTGTGGCGAATCCGTCGGCGTGTTGGATAAATGTCTTGGCACCGTGACTCGGTTCTCGTGAAACGTAAATAAGACTGTCATGAAAGAAATGGTGCTGCTTGGTAGCGAGAGAGAGAGAGGCATGCCTAGCAGGCAGAGCTCCCCACATTGCACAGTCCTCTGCCGTTACATTGTGCCCCCTGCTGGTGCAGTGCGGTCACATTCACATTCATCCTCATTCTGGTGAACTCAACTCTTCTTATACAGAACTATAATTGATCATATAGTTTCCCAAACAATGTCTCGGGACCCATTTGTGGGTCGCAGACAGATTTTTATGGGAACTCCCTAAGCGGGGGTCTGGGAGTCCTCCCCCCTAATTATTTTTTTTAACAGAGTGGATGTATTTTGTGTTTAGTTGAAGTTTGCGTGTTTGATACTTTTATCAGGCTTGCTTTATTAGCGTGGAAAATGATGGGCACAATTTAAGCCATAAAAACGCAAAAAGTAGGCGTAGAGAAATTGATTTGATGACTGAAGCAATGTAAGACCCATCTTTAATAATAACCTGTTATTAAATGAATATCTCTGTATGTTTCATGCACTGCCACGAGATGTAATTTCCAGTGTTCTGGTGAATTTTGGGAGTTTGATACCAATTGGTATATATACTTCATGTATACTTTAAGTAAACTTAGAGTTTACTCGAGTATACTCAAAAGTGGGCCAAAACAGGTTACTTTTAGTACTGTAGGTATACTGTAAGTATACTAACTAGTACACTAACTAGTACATTTGTTAGTATACTACTTGTACATAAATATCAGTATACTTGTACTTAAAGTATACTTAAGAAATATACTCAAAGTTGACTTAAGTATACTTAGAAAAGTAAACTTGAAGTTTACTACTTTTTGGTAAGGGAAATCCAGGAGACATTCAGGAGAAATGACAATTCAGGAGCACCCTAGGAGATGTGGTCAAAATTCAGGAGACTCCTGCTGGATTCAGGAGGGTTGGCAGCCCTGCCTTGTGTCTCTATTTTAGGTACTACAGAAATGTATAAAAATACCAGTTCAGCTATTTCTTTGCTATTTATGAAAGTCTAAAATAAAAACAGGCCCATATCACACTGAAGAGAGGTTTTATTTATAAACTATGGCATCTTTGAGATCCCCTGTCTGTCTGCCAAAGGTCACTTGTAGTGTAGCTAACATTTCAACTGTGTCCAGCTTAACCCTCTAAGGCCCGCATTAAGAAATACTTGAAATAAAAAATTGAAAAAAATCAGATGGTGTTGTAGGAGTCCTATTAAGAGGAAAATGTAATGTTTTTTTCAAAAAAATGTTTTTGTAAGATTTTATAGCCATAAATCAAAAATCATAAATCATGCTCTAATTTACATATGGGGGATATTTTTCACAATAATAACATATGTACATGTTCTAGACATTCTAATGATCACCAAAACAAATAGTACAGGCATTTTACTTATGTTTTTGTGAGGTATAGCTTCCATGAAAAAGTGAGATGTTGTTCGTCAAAACTCTGGAATTTCAGCGGGTGTGGCGGGTGTGAATGTCAGCCCCTGTGGGGGGTATTTATATGCAAATATTGTGGCCAATGGCATTGTAATACTAAACAATAGAATCCAATGGTGGTGTTTAGGTGGTAGGGGGAGCTAAAATAAAATGATTTAAACCTTTTTTTGGATAAAATACAAACGTTGTAATATTACAACCGTGGGCCTTAGAGGCTGTTCCTCAACCACAGTTGATTACTTTCCACCTTTTCACTTTTTGGCAATACCACGAGTGCTAATGAGAAAGATGAGAAAGGGACGCATGGAAGTGGTAATGACACAACAGTTTAAAATAAGTCTGGGGAGGAGGGAGTGGGGTGCAAAAAATTACGAAAGAAAGAAAGAAAGAGGGAGAGAAAAAAGGGGGGTGAGAGGGAGAGAGAGAGAGAGAGAGAGAGAGAGAGAGAGAGAGAGAAAAAAAGAAAGAGCGAGCCTGCAGAGGCTACATCAATCCTGGCCTGAATTACTATCATTATTGTAATGGGTCTGTAATGTTTTCTTTCCTGGACCAGTAATTGTTACCTAGCCTGGTGTTCTGAGGTGCAGGTGGACAAATTACTCCCACCAGTGAAACAAGTATTACTTTCCATGATAGCGAGTGGAGTGGAACTTGTTTAGCTACACTTAAACTAATCACATCAACAACGCGCAGGCCAGACATGAGTGCATACCCCTGACGTTTTTCCTTTACCACAATCAAACAATTGACTTATGCAACCATTTTATTTGTTTCTGATCCTCTTCTGGGAGATTATATACATAACCCTTCAGGAGGTGTACTAATGTAATAACATTTCACATTCTGTGTGTGTGTAACCAACAAAAACAAAATGAAGAACATAGTTGGATGAAGTATTGATCAGATTGAGTAAAAGCAGTTTACAAGCAAATAAATATGATAAATCTTTTCTGTGGCTAGAGGCCATTTTCCCTTATTGTGACTTCCTACTGCACCTTGAGCCGCTCCCATGTAGGCCTACCCGCTCCCATGTAGGCCTACTCGTGCTGTATTAGCCCATGTCTGCCTTTGCTGACCCCTTTAAACTCCCATGGTTCATATAACTCATATGAACCTCCCACTGTCCGCTTCAAAATACCCATGAGTCTTAAAACGGACCATATGGTTCTTTAAGTCATGTAAATACACTGGACACATGTCATAGCTTCATCTAGGGTCAAGACGGGAAAAAACACACACTGGGGGCTCTTCAAAGAACTTGTTGCGTTACATTTTCAGACGTGAGTGTCCCAGAGAAGCCGTCTTATCCCTCTTTATGCATCAACGTCTTTCTGTTCGATCCCAGATGGTCCTTAGCTGGGGCTCTTCAAAGTCGCTGCAAACGAACATACATCAAAAGGCAAATTCCACGGCTTTGAAAGTGTTGTAATTACCAGTACACAAGCAGCACATATGTGAAACATATTGCATCAATCATACACAGAACACCTGATTTTAATCACTTTGCCACCACTGCAGTCATCGTCTTGACACCCACGAGAAAACATCATCTCGTATTTGTGGAGAACAGTCATAGTGACAGCCAGTGGTTCTCGTTGTTTTTGTGTGTAACTGGATCACACCCTCCTATAAACTTAAGACATGTGCCCCTAATGTCACGAAGACACATGGCCATTCTGCATTGCTGCACGCTGCACATTTAGAAAAACATATTATGGTTGGATAGAAAACATGGCCTTGGGGGGAGATGCGCTGCATTCTCAGACCTAACCACAGGAAAATGTTTTTCAGCAAATCATCACAATTTGAGCCCCATAATCTGTAGTTAACTGTTAAAGAGATTGTTTTAAGGCCCCATTTATATATATATATATATATATATATATATATTAGGGGTGCAACATATCGAACCGAATATGGAAAATCAAACCGAAGCGAGAAATATCGAACCGAATGACCCTGTACCGAACAATACAATACAATACCACTCCACATTCCCCTGGAAGCCCCTCAAGGACCCCTAGGGGTCCGCAGAGCCCACTTAGAGAACCACTGCCCTATAGGTTGGGTACCGTATTGTTCAAAGTTAAAACAAAAAAATACATAGTTATAAAAAATACATTTATAAATCAAGGACATTTCTGTTTATTTTTTGTATCGAAAAAGTATCGAACCGTGTCAACAAAATATCGAACCGAACCGTGAATTTTGTGAACCGCTGCACCCCTAATATATATATATATATATATATATATATATATATATATATATATATATATATATATATATATATAATTTATGTATTGTAAGACCACCAGGTTTTAGCCATGCAATGCATTTGATTGATCTAACCATTTTGTTAGAGAGATGTTTCTAGTCAGCGAGTTACTCAGACCATGTTAAACCGCAACTCCGTGCCCTTGTGTTATTGTGACTGTCCCCTCCTACACTCCGCTCCTCAGCAGCCCAGTAGAGTGCGCCTGTCTGTCGGAGCGTGCCCCTGAAACCATTTCCATGCTCTCTCTCAGAGAACAAACTTGCAAACAGCTGCATTTTCCATCAGAAGTGGTTTCAGAGTCATTTTTCTTTCTGAGGGGCAGAGGGGAGCGAGGGATTCAGGAGAATGGGTGGGAGGGTCGGAGATGAAAGCCAGAGAGGCCCGACTTTAAGTGAGAAAATATGACTGCTGCCTGGTGGCATGGTTGATGGTCGATGCATGCCTCAGCAAGCAAAGCCTTGGTTAAAAGAGGTAGGTAGGTAGGTGGGTAGGTAGGTAGGTAGGTAGGTAGGTAGGTAGGTAGATGGGTAGATAGATAGATAGATAGATAGATAGATAGATAGATAGATAGATAGATATGGAAGAAAACAATATGCACTGCACAGATGTTTTGAGCTCTCAGGTAGGTAGGTAGGTAGGTAGGTAGGTAGGTAGGTAGGTAGGTAGATAGATTAGATATATATATATATGGAAGAAAACAATATGCACTGCACAGATGTTTTGAGCACTCATAAAGCAGTCCTAAGTCCTAACTCCATAATAAACTCCATTAAAAAATCAAGATCATCTCTGCTCACAAGCTATCTTATCACTAGTTATGCTGATAATACTCAACTTTTCTCTCATCCCCACTCCTCTGCCATTCAGGTGGAAGAGTGCATCGCTACATGTCTGGCTGACATCTCACAGCGTATGTCTTCTCACCACCTCAAGCTGAACCCAGGTACAAGACCAAGCTACACATCTTCCCAGGTAAATCTCACTATTTCCATTGACAACTCCCTGGTGGCATCTGTTCCAACAGCCAAGAGCCTCGGTGTTGTCCTGGTCAGTCAGCTCTCATTACTTGCGCCAGCAGAGCATGCAAGTAGGGTGATCATAGCTGTCTGTGGCTATGTATGTGGGTTTGTATGTGGCCATACATACCCACATACCCAAATATGGGGTGAATACTGTATGACGACAGTCTGTCGAGGTGCCAACTTGCACCTTGTATCAGGTCGCACTTGTTCAAGGCGGTGATCACTTGATCCTGTAAGTTGGTTTACACTGTACGTAACATCAGAAGGATATTAGACCCTTCCTCACCCAGGAGGAGTCTGCCCAGCTCCTTATTCAGGCCTCAGTCAAAACCTGACGGCTGTAACTCCTTCCTTAGTACTGGCCTCCTGGCCCCTCCAAATGATCCAGAATACACGCTTGGTAGTACTGTGTTCTATTCTACTCTGTCATTCAATGTTATATGAGACACTTAAATGGTTTCCTGTGGAAATAAGCTTAGTCTTTTCTAGGATCTCCTTTTAGATCTCCTTGTACCAGTGAACTGTACCGTCATGAAACTGTACTTTCTCCTCTGCAAACTTCTAATAAATTCTTCAATCAATCAATCTTCAACCAGCCAAAAATATTCATGTCTTCTCCCTTCCCCTCTACTTCCTTTGGCTCCTAGTTCAGTGTTACTAGTTTAGTGTTACAAAACACTGATGTTGACTTTACAAAGCAACTAAAGGCATGGCACCCCCATACCTTCAAAGCCTGATTCAGCCTCTGCCTGATGACCAAAAGCTTTACTGTATCTCCCCCGGCCAAGGGGGAATTCCCCTTTAGGTTACTGGTTAAGATATTTGGCTTTCAACACGTTTAAGATTGATCAGACCCCCTTTGACTTACGCTTTAAGATTAAAGATGAATTGTAAAATCAAATATTTCAAAAGTATAAAATGTGGATAAAACGTTTGTTGCAGTGGTTTGTGTGATTAGTTCACTGCAGGCAGGCAGGCAGATAGACAGACTGACAGGCGCGCACGCACGCACACACACACACACACACACACACACACACACACACACACACACACACACACACACACACACACACACACACACACACACACACACACACACACACACACACACACACACACACACTCTTATGGATGGTTAGCCGCCTGAAGAGCCACGCTGCAAGAAAGCATGGCGGTGCTCCCTTGGCCTATACTGACAGCGTCCACAAGAGATACGCTCCAGCGTTTTGTGAGATTAGCCTCAGACAGACAAATTGTGCTCATTCAACACTTCCCCTTTATTTACCGTTGTTTTGACAGGTTGTCATCGGCACCTGTAGCCTAAATGTAACATATAAGAAGGATTGGTTGTCCCAAGTCATGAACCTCTTAGTTGATTCATGAGTTTGTAAGATACGTTTAGACTGCCAGTGTGGACTTTAAAAGGGACTATAACACTTGAACTTCCTTCTGTGGATCATTTGTGTCCTAATGCTTAGAGGTAGTGTAAGTGCATGATATATTTTGCTTCAAACTTTTTTTGTTGTTGTTAACACATCGGATGCCCACGTTAATTCAGGGTTTACCCTCGCAGGGGCCCATCGTCTCCATGGCAACACGTCATTTACGTACCTTTGCGTCGTGGAAAAAGTATCCGTAATACGTTGAGTAAATGTAATCCAAGTATGTCCAGTTTATTTTCACAATGATCTTTTCTTTCAGTCAGGACAGCTTTTTACCAATCTTGGGCCACAGCGTGTGTGTCACGGGCGGTAGAAAGGGTCGCGTTTTGAACATGGTGATTGAAAAAGCTAGACCAGGAGAGGAATCCGCCATGTTACGTTACCTCCGCCGCGTCACTGGGAAAATAGTATCCATGATACGAGTAAATGTAATCCACGGATGTCCTGTTTATTTTTACGATAAAGTTTTCTTTCAGTCAGGACATCTTTTTATCAAACCTGGGCCACAGCGTTTGTGTCACGGTAGGTAGAAAGGACCGCGCATTGAACATGGTGATTGAAAAAGCTAGACTAGGAGAAGAATCCGCCATGTTACGTGTATCTCCGCCAAGACTCCGTTACTGGGAAAATACTAGTATCCTGATACATATACGGGTCGTGCGAGCCTGCGAGGGGACGATAGAGTGCAGTGCAGGATAGGAACAGAAGCTTGTGATTGGCTGCAGGGAGACTGCACATCCTGGTCACGTGTACCGCGCTGCATTTTGGGAAATGTAGTGTTTTTCCCATATTGTTGGCGTTTGATCACCGTGGTAGAGCCTTCATTGCGGTAGCAATGTACAGTAACTACAGTACAGTATAGATTATTGTAAAACGCGTCAAACGCGTCGTGGGCCTCCAGAGACATCAAAGAGATTGGCGTGTAGACACCTCGTGGGCACCCGATGTGTTAAAAGGTTAAATCTCTGTTCTTTTTTTTTAGATTTGTTTTGGGGCTTTTATGCCTTTATTGATAGGACAGTAGACTGACAGTAGAGTGAGTGACACGCAGCAAAGGTCATCGGGATCGGGACTCGAACCCGCAACACGGTGTCAGGCATCAGAGCCTATGTGGTATGCTACTCATCACTATAGTGTTTGTTCAATATAAACACGTCTCCCCTTCTCTCCTGCTCTTGTTAAAACTGATTCACAGCCAAATCGCCAAAAATCGCCATTTTGTGGAGGGCTGAGGCAGCCAGATCGCCAAACGTCGCCTTTCTGATCATTTTCAGATTTTTTTGGTATTTTTTGACATTTTTAGAGCTATAAATGACCATTCTAGGTTCATATAAGCTTAAGCAATGATTTTGCGATGGAAATGACGTCATCGCCGGAAACCGGAAATCGAGCGTTTCTCCAAAGTAAACAACCATAATCTTTATTATACAACTGAGCAAAAGCCGCATCCCACTTCCAAGCACAGTCACGCCCACCCTGCATCCACTCCAACTCAACTTCAACTCAACGGTAGGTAGAGCGTACGGAAAAATACCGCCCACCTCTATGCCGATTCGCTAACCGGCCCATTCACTGCAGCCGAGAACACAGCCTGCCCTGCAACGCATCCTGCTCCCCCCTCCCCCCCTCAGTCACTCTGAGCAGACAGCAGAGGGGAGACCTCTCCATAGAGAGAGGCTAAAGCTGCCTGAAAAAAAGTTGTTTAAACAGCTTGGAAACCATTCGCTGCCACTGGATTAATAACTGATCAGCAATACATCTCAAATAGCAATCTACTACCTTTGGATGTTCAATTGGAGAGGACAACAGCAACACATTGAAATCCACGTTTTTATAGGCTCCAACCACTTGCATTAGATCCAGAGAAATGCGATGCGATGCCTGATCAGGCCCATTCACTGCAGCCGAGCACAGCCTGCCCTGCAACGCATCCTGCTCCCCCCTCCCCCTTCCCCCCTCCTCACACACTCAGTCACTCTGAGCAGACAGCAGAGGGGAGACCTCTCCATAGAGAGAGGCTAAAGCTGCCTGAAAAAAAGTTGTTTAAACAGCTTGGAAACCATTCGCTGCCACTGGATTAATAACTGATCAGCAATACATCTCAAATAGGGATCTACTACCTTTGGATGTTCAATTGGAGAGGACAACAGCAACACATTGAAATCCACGTTTTTATAGGCTCCAACCACTTAGATCCAGAGAAATGCGATGCGTGATCATGTGTCTTCTCTTCAACACTGCATTTTCCAGCTATCCTAGGCTGTGTAACGTTAGGTTAACGAGCTCGTTGACCCTCATTTGACATAGGCAATCGGCACAAGTCTGGTTTGTGCTGCGTGTGTCAACTGAATGCATTAGCCCAGATATCAAAATCATGATCTCCCCCTCATGCTAAAATGACTTTAAGTTCCACTTCTCCCCAAAATGTATTTTCCATCAATGACAAGCCTATACTATTGTTGCATTTAGGCTCTTTATTAAACTATAAGCCTGTGTTTTATTGCTACACAATAATGGTAAATAAAGTTGCTTACTCTAAAATAATCCATCCATCCATCCATCCATCTTCAACCGCTTATCCAGCATCGGGTCACTGGGGTAACAGTTCCAACTGAGATTTCTAGAGTTCCTTAATAATAATAATTAAAATAAACAATACTAATGATTATAATTGCGACCGTCAGGTCGCAGTTACTATGAAAACCTCCACCGCCTGTCTGTCTGTCCGTCAGTCTGTCTGTCTGTCACGTCACATCACACTTTTTTGCCCCTATCCATGTGAAATTTTCCACACACAATCCTTGTCTGCCAATCCACAACCTCCACCCTTCCAGGGACCCCCGCAGCTCCAGGGACCCCCGCCAAATTTTTTAAAACACATTTTTGAATACTGCTCCTACAGTTTTTGCCCTAAAATCACACAAATCGCTACACAGTATGTCTACACTTATCTCATCGACATGGATCTGTCCCATATAGCGCCACCATCAGGTCGATTTTTTGACACATTTTTGGACCTAAAATCACGCTGCGACCTGACGGTCGCTTATCATACATTCATAAATACATACAGTACATACTGTATAAATGTATCCGCCTTATTCCACCTTTATCTATACATTTCCACAACAATATACAGACAGAAATGGCATATTTTGGACATAGTTCGATTCGTGATTAATCATGATTAATTAATTTTTAAGCTGTGATTAATCTGATTAGAAATTGTAATCATTTGACAGCCCTAAGATGGATACATAGATAAAGATAAAGATTGGAATCTCGGAATCTCCATATCAGTTGCATCACTAACAATAATTAAAAACTAACAATAGTCATAATAATAATAATAACAATATCTGGAATTTACATAATACTTTTACAGTTCACTACAGTAAGGCACAGAACAGTACCCTACCATACTGTACAGTACAGAAGATACAGTACAGTAAGGTACAGCACAATACAGTACAGTAAGGTACAGTACACTACAGCACAGTAAGGTACAGTACAGAACAGTACAGTAGATACAGTAAGGTACAGTACAATACAGCACAGTAAGGTACAGTACACTACAATACAGTAAGGTACAGTACAATACAGTGCAGTAAGGTACAGCACAGTAAGGTACAGTAAGGTACAGTACAGTACAGTGCAGTAAGGTACAGCACAGTACAGCACAGTACAATACAATAAGGTACAGTACAGTAAGGTACAGTACAGCACAGTAAGGTACAGTACAGTACAGTACACTACAGTAAAGAAGCGGGGGTGGACTCTAGATGTGAGCGGCCCGTAGGGCCGCGAACCTCTAGTTTTTTACATTGGAAGCCATTACAGCAACTCCGCTCTATCTCACGATCAAAACGTCGGATTTTGATCCGGTTTGAAGTGTCTGTGCGTCTATTGGGCATCTAAGGCACATAGTCGCTACATTTTTTAGACCATCAAGCGCGCGTATGGCGTGCACGGGTCCCGCGCCGTTCCATGCTAACGCTAATGCTAAGTGGATGGACTGGTTGCTAATTTGAGGGCTTCTAGCAATCGCCAGAGACCTTAATCGTTGGCGACATCTAGTGTACACTATATAGACTACAGCCTACCAAAATGTCATGCATATGAGGGAGATCTACTGTGACTCTGAAAAATTAATAATATTCCTGGCAGTATAGGCGCACAAGCATATTGTAAATAGCTGTGAGTTAAAAGGGTTTTTATAGCATTCAAGTAAAAACATTGTCTACTCATTTATTTTATTTGTTCCAATTTCACGTTTATCCTGTAACCATGTGAGATCTCTCTCCTGATTGGATGGAATTGGTAGAGAAAGAAGAAAAAAGCCTGAACTGGTGACTCACCAGATTTTAAAATGCTTCCTTCAGTCTGTGCAAAGGAATGTTAGGAAACGTTGAAGATTATCCGGGAAGTAAAGCTTTGCAGTTGCATACATTTGTCCTACTTTAAATCAAATTAGTCGAAACATACTGTATATAGGGTGTGCCAAATGTAGTTCTAAGAGCGGCTGTGTTTTTACCCAAAAGATGGCCGCTAAGGACTACAATTGCGTCACCGTTGGCACACACTATACTGTAGCTTGTTCCTTATCAGACACAGATTTAAGATATTTTTAAAAATATTTTTGTGAACGAAAATGATGTACCGGTGACAGCATCCTTTCTCAGCCTTCAGGAGGTGTTGTTCAAGACTGTATACAGTATAGCCTTCAGAGATTGTGGAATAGTTGTATGGCTACGTGAGACTACACACTTACTCTGTGTGTGTGTGTGTGTGTGTGTGTGTGTGTGTGTGTGTGTGTGTGTGTGTGTGTGTGTGTGTGTGTGTGTGTGTGTGTTTGTGTGTGTGCTGCTGAATGTAGACATACATGTGATATACTTTTTGTTATCTGCGGGATGTACTGATCTTACAATCTTATGATCCATCATAAATCCTATGTTATAGTTTGTGAACAAAGTGTTTTTCACTGTGATACTAATTTAGGCATAGCAGAGAATAGATCTTAATTGATGTGAAGTATTCATGATAGTAGGCCTTTAACAGTAGCTTTAGAAAGGAGGAGTAGAGAAGTAGATAGATTTGATGTAAATATGGGCACTAGTGAAGCCTTGGCGTCCATATTTCAACAGGGTAAACAAATAACCTGTCCTGTGTTGTCAGAGTCTTCTTTTATTTAACCAGGCAAGGTATGATTAAGAAGGGAAAAAACATATTTACAACCGTGTGTGTTAAACATGGCCCAAGGCAAGGCCTCTTGAAGGAGAGGGGAAGTGGGGGCTAAAATAAATTAACAATAAAAAGAAAACAAAAACATCACAATGTAATAATTTATAGAACACAGTCAAGTGCACACTTTAAAGGAGTAGTTCACCCCCAAAATGACTTTTTTTTCTATTGATTAGTCACGCCATGGAGACTAGAGTTCAATAATACTTTTAGTTTTTTGTCGCATTCCTAAGACAAAAATGTGATAACAATAAATGTACCCCCATTCGTTCCGGATGGGGACCCGTTTCGAAACGGGTCCCCATCCAGAATCAATGGGGGTAAAAATGTACTCGAATCAAATTTTTGTCTTAGGAATGTGACAAAAAACAAAAAATATTATTGAACTCTACTCTCCATGGCATGAGTAATCAATAGAAAAAAAGTCATTTTGGGGGTGAACTACTCCTTTAATTACTGTATGATATATGTATATATATATATATATATATATATATATATATATATATATATATATATATATACACACACACAGTATATCAATTATAAACAACTTAATATAGTTTACATTAAACCCCTCACATCTACTTCTTACTGAAGTCTTTCCTGTTAGTTTATCCACCCAACCTCACTGCACTGGCAAAATGTTTTGCTCTCTCATGCCGGAGACAATAATTAGAGCGCATTCATGTGGTGCTAAGTGTGCATGTTCTCTCTGCCTTTACTTTTTAATTGCTCACCGCCTCGGGTGATGAAAACATTTTGCTACAGTATCTGATCAATAGCGGTGGGTACAGTTTTAAGGCTGGCTTGTGCTGTGGGGCTGGTCCTGCCTTATGCCAGGCGGCGACTAATGAGTGTGAGGCAGGGGCGTCACACCAAATTCTGGGCCCTGGGTACAAGGATTCACTGCGGGCCCCCCATGAATGTGCCGCGCTGTGAGCTTGTAGATCTGCTATTTTTGAAAAATCGTGAAATTGTGTGCAAGAAACCTATGTCAAGGACCCCCAAGATGATATGTAATTGTCCATGGACCCCGATCTAAAAATATTTAGTTCCAGGTACCCCCAGAAGCAAAATTTGAGTTAGAAATGTTCGCTTAAAAAATACATATATTCAAAGATTTTCATACATTTTCACAACTATTGAAAAATAGCAGATCTACAAGCTCGCAGCGCGGCACTCGGTGCCGCGCTGTGAGCTTGTATATCTGCTATTTTTCAATAGATAAAGTTATTAGGGCCCCTCCACCTTGGGCCCCAGTAACTCAGTCCCACTTTCCTACCCCTTGTGACGCCCCTGGCTGTGGGGCCGGTCCTGCCTTATGCCAGGCGGCGACTAATGAGTGTGAGGTGCAGCCAAGATGTGGCCGTCTGGGAGAGGCGGTCAACCTGCTGAGGAGCATCCTCCTGGATAATGAACCCCCTGCTGATTTAGTCCCGGCACAGGTTAACTCATACTGTATAATTATGCAAATGGTAATTATACAGATTCATATGGAATAGGTGCAGCTTTTTAGTGCAGGGCTCGATGAGGCGCTGGTATGGGTTAGAAGAAGTCACCCTTTGATGATTAATTGATTGACAAACCAGCGTGTACCTTCTTGGCCTAAAGTGTATATTCTCGCCACTTTAATGTTTGTTTTGTCAAATACAACGAGAATTACTGATTCATTATCCTACTAATAAACAACCGAATGTCTGTCTGTCTGTCTGTCTGTCTGTCTGTCTGTCTGTCTGTCCGATGGCTGTCTGATATACCTGACATCACTGATACTAAACAGTGCCCAAATATGGAGATAACCGCCACCTGTACTTTGCATCCATCGCCGCCATGGTAACAGCCGCATGCTCTGAAACAGTGCCCAAATTTGGAGATGACTGACATCACTGATACCACCGCCATGGTAACAACCGCATGATGAATGTCAGGGGAACCACTCGTAAAGAATGGGTTTGCCGGTTTCCGCTCTGACATTACGCTCTGGCTTGATGTCCCTTTTATGCCCATAGTATACTGTATGGAGATCGCTGATGTCATCACGAGTCACACTTGCAAATTAATTACGTCCTTGTCCGTTTTATGCCCATATATGGAGATCCCTGTCCCGATGTCATCAATATTAAGTGCATCTGGGAATGCCCATATTTGGTAATGCCCATATTTGGGCATGTTCTGACATCACATTGAGCAGGGGTCTCCATATATGGGTAACTGGTCCGATATACATCAATAGCCAGATGGCCAAGAATTGGCGCGACCTCGCAGTGTACTGTGCACACCCCATAACCCAAACTCTGCACATAATTCGGAGTACATAAGTTCAAATGTGCAAGGACTAGTTATTCATTAAAGGTGATACACCATGCATTTAAAAAGTATTCATGTCATATTGTTTATGTCCCAAAAACGTTTTCAAAAGGTTTGAGGCTAAATTACCACTCCTGAAAAGAGAGCCTCTCTCATTTTTGAATGGCTCTCAGAGCATTTCAGCTGCAGTACCACCTTTGGCCTGAACTGCGCCACCCCCCCCAATATCCTTTTGAAAACAATTTTTTTTTGAAAAAAAATTTTTTGAAAAAAATTTTTTTTTTACTTTTTTATTTTTTATTTTTATGACGTCACAATCGGCAGATGACGTCACAATCGGCAGCAAATCTGAACAGCCTGTTTTGAGAACCCGTGGGATACTTTTAACCTTCGCCTTCTCAAAACCAGAGAAAGACACATCGGTCAGAAATGGGACTTTGTGAGGATAGAAGGTGCTAGTGGGACCCCAAAAAAAGGTTTTAAAATAGGAAAAGTGAAATTTCATGGTGTATCACCTTTAAATACCATCACAAAACATGCCTGTGCACAATAGCTCATATATCACAATTATAAGTCAAACATATCCTACTGAATGAGAGACATGTAACTGTCAGGAAAGCAGAATGCATCAATCGTACTCTATTATCCAGGTCCAGGCGGTGTAATCCCTCTGGTCACCCCTTGTTCAGGTTCAGTTGCTTCGGTGCTGCCGGACCTCACGCACGCAGCCGTGACAAAGCCCCCAGATTGCGGGGACAGTTATCTGGACTCAGGAACGCTGGGGACAAGTCGAGGTCACGCTAAATTGGCTCACCAGAGAGAGAGCTCCACCCTCCAGGCAATCTGCCGCTCCTCCCTTCAATGATGTGTAACTCCCACAGCTGCCGTATTACACTGAGAAGGCCAGCCGCCGTCTTGCAAATGGGGCGAGAGAGGAGATGGAGGTGATTCTCCCGTGTCCTTGGGAGTTTAGAACAACACAGAAGGAAAACGCAGCAGAGATTTACAGTTGTCTCTCAAAAGTGACACTCAGATTGAGTGGATTATATGCTGATCCTAACCTAATTTATCAGACAGAACAAAATTACCTCACTGTTGTACATTCCACTGCACAGAAGACACAGGCAGAAATGTTTTCTTTAGGCGTCAAAGTCATGTAAAGTGTGTGTAAAAAAAACTTCAGGCTAATTGCCTCCTGCTCTGGAGAAAGTTGGTTCCCACGGTGAGTCAAAGCAGTGCTCTGGGGGTAGCCGTTTCTCTTGTGCTTCCTCTGTGAAGCCTCGGGAGAGTAGAGTCTGGGCAGCTTCATTTGCAGAGTCAAATTAACAAGAGTTAAATTCACCATACAATACTGATTGCTCGTCTAGAAGGATTCATGTTCAAACCTCAAATGTAGGCCTACCTTTCTTTTCAGCTTACAGTAGACTGTTAAGACAGACACATCATCAGTGCATTGGGCTGAACAATCGAGATATTTACGCTTTTGACCCCCTACAGTATATAATTGGATTACACTTGGTTTTGATTAATTACAAATATATAAAGAATGTTATAATAAACACAAATAGAACACGTTCTACATTTCATATTGCGCCATTTCTGACAACATACACCTATACCAATATATCTGTGATAAGCAGAAGTCGAACAAAATCGGCAGACCGATAAATCGGTCGGGCTTTAGAGAAAACCTCCATGGGAGGGGGGCAGGGATCTTGTCAAGGTTACTTGAACTTGGCACTAAGGACTTCTTAATGAGCACATGACTTGAGGGAAGGTTAATACAAAAAAACAGCCTTTCTCTTACCCCAGGATGTTGTCCAATGGTTGTTATGCTAATCGCTTAATTAATACCATACATATCATTAGCCAAATGAGGACTCAAATGCCAGGAAACATTAATTACTGTTCAAAGACTCATCCACATTTCTGCCACGAATGTTAACAGTCTGAGGCTAACAGTCTGCTAACAATAATTTACTTGAGCTCTTCTCAACTATCTCAGAAAATGAGATGTTGTGTCAGAGCACTTAAGAAATAATATAAGAGGGAAGGTTCTGGTAATAAAAGAAACATCTGAGCAATTATTTAGCCTACCTACTGTATAGTTTGCTTATTCCATATAAATCACTGAGAAATGACTATTACAACATGTAATATTTAGAGCAAGTTCAAGTGCTCTATTGTGTGCATTGGTTTGTGTGTGCAATTGAAGATCTTTGCCCTTGCATGCTTCCTGTCCTGCCAGAACTTGCTCCTCTCCATCTTACAGAAGCAGAGTATCTAAAATGATTTCAGGGGGGATTTCCTCATGTAATCTCAAGCCTCTTTGCTCTTATTGAATCCCCATTCACTGTGTGTCTAATAGCATGTTTATTTGTGTTGGTGAAATGACATGACATGACATGACATCTGGAGTAAGGGGGAACCTTGGGTAGGGATGAGGACAAGAGCCAGGGACGTGCTGGCCATTGGGAAAAGCGGGACAACTCCCGAAAGGCCGGTTCATTCCCGGCCGGTCCAGGCCGGCCATTAGGAAAAAAAAATAAATGACGCCCTTCGTTCCATTTTGGGGGCTGGGCGGCCAACAAAGTAAAACGTCACTGTCTGGCAGAAACCTCGTATCTCCAAGTTTCAAATTTGTAAATTTTTTCGCAAAGCAAAGCCCTGCTTCATCATACAAGGCCGTCGCACAAAAGTAGTGAAAACAGCGGATCTACAAGCACACAACGCCTCGCAGTGTGAGGCGTTGTGTGCTTGTAGATCGGCTGTTTTCACTACTTTAAATCATTTTTAAAATGGTTTTGGACATACAAGGTTGACGGAATATAACTCATGTAATTGGCCCACTGGCTTGTCACTCTGTCACAAATCTTTGAGTAGCAGCAGCGCTATAGAGAGAGATCTCTCTCTATAGCGCGCAATGAGGGCCTCTCCAACTCTTTTTCCCGGGCTGAATCAGGGGCCCAGCACGTCCCTGACAAGAGCACCATAATAACTTCCTTCTTGATCTCTGATTCATGAATGAATGAATAAATGACTGGCCTTATGCTTAACCATTTTCAACTTGGCAATTTGGGCTTGTCATTATAGGCACAACTTTTGGGACTTTTTTTTACCTAAAAACAGAACTGGTTGGTTGGACAAAATGTGGCCATATATTCCCAAATATGGAGATGACGTCTGACATCATAGATGTCAGACGTCATAGACCACGTGAGACTGACCTAAATATCGGCTATGTCCATATATGGGCATTCCCAGATATGCTATTCCTGAAGAAGATCCAAACGGATCGAAACGTCGAAGCAATAAAACAGAGCTGAGTATACCAGTGTTTTGCGGACTCTATTCTTCTTTTCCATTCCCAGATATGGGCTTAATATTGATGACATCAGCATAAAAGGGATTGTATTAGTGTGATTGCCCTAACAGGGCATCATCTGGGAATGCCCACATATGGACTTAATATTGACGTTTTCAGGACGGGTAAAATGTATGCTAATTAGTAAGGCCAGACAGGCTTGTTGAGAACGCTGAGCTGGTCGAGTCATCATTGTGATGTCAGAACAGGTCGGCTATATCCTTCTGCTGAGCTGGTCGAGTCATCATTGTGATGTCAGAACAGGTTGGCTATATCCTTCTGCTGAGCTGGTCGAGTCATCATTGTGATGTCAGAACAGGTTGGCTATATCCTTCTGCTGAGCTGGTCGAGTCATCATTGTGATGTCAGAACAGGTTGGCTATATCCTTCTGCTGAGCTGGTCGAGTCATCATTGTGATGCCAGAACAGGTTGGCTATATCCTTCTGCTGAGCTGGTCGAGTCATCATTGTGATGTCAGAACAGGTCAGTGCAAATTAATTCTGTCTTGGCCATTCATTTGCATCAGTGTGATGTCAGAACAGGTCAGGGCAAATTAATTATGTCTTGTCATTGTGATGTCAGAAGAGCATGAGGTGTGACAGACACACCTCAGACAGACTGGCGGACGGATATGAGCTAGGTTTTCATATTAAATAGCGACCTACGGTCGCTATTATAGTTTTTTTTAAAGTGAAAATAGTCACTCTACAGGCTCAGGTGTCGCATTTTCACTATTTATAATTCGACGATAGGATGACTAAGTATATTATTCCATTGAAGGATGGTGTACGTTGCCTGCCGATATATAGCATGAGAAGTGTTGTGAAGCTTGTAGATCTATTATCATGAGCAAAACAATCATACGATGAAGTAACACCTGCTGCTATTAAAGTATAGTAACCAGTAAAGACTCCCTAATCGGGAGATAAGCAACCGTCACGTCGCATACACAAACTTTAGAAGGCAACCAGGAAGGAATATGGGAAAGATCCATGTTGATGACGTGATGTTAGGCCAAGATGTGTTTTGCAAAAATCTGCCTGACTGACGGACTGACAGCCAGTGGGGCTTTGAATTCAGGCCTTTGTCCCAAGCATTCCAAATGACCTTCTAAAGCCTGTATCAGAGTCGGCACCGCGGTGTAGTGCGGTGCAGTCTTTTTGAGCGTTAACGTTGTAGTTTTATGACTCAAAAAGACTACACCGCACTGCGGTGCCGACTCTGATACAGGCTCTAGAATCCTTAGCAAAGTTCGGCAGGCTGCGTTAGTTAGAGCCTATGGGCCCTATTCTCCGTAAACTTTTTTTTTTTTACACTTTTTACTATTTTGAAAAACATTTTTAAATAGTTAAAATAGATGATCGACAAGCTCACAACGTGTTGATGTAGATCGGCTATTTGAAGTATTTTAAATTTATTTTCAAAATAGTAAAAAAAAAGGCAAAGAAGTTTAGGGATAAGAGAGGTAAGGCACCGATGAAAATAGGGCCCTATGTGGCATGCACCTTAACCACTATGCCATTAGCGCCATTAACTGTTCTTAACACTTGTGCCAGTCTCTAAATATCTCAGAGTATTGTGGAGTGTCACTAGAGGAGCGCAGCCTACTACTATTGGGGGTGTATGGTGACATTTTGGCTTCCTGCCATCATGGGTACACAAGACCTATGGATTTAAATGAATCTTTTGTTGAAGGTTATAAAGATATGCATATGATCTTACCCTGGCTTCTGAACAATGCCTAACAGTATGGATATGTGGTCCTGATATCTGTGTGTTACGTTGGGGGATAATACAAGGATTCAAGGTAGCCATCTTATTATGTGCTCTTGTCCTCAATCAACTGAATGTGATTGTTCACCTCGGGCTAAAGACCAGACACGTGAACTTGATATATTTTCTTTGAGTATTTCCCCAGAGAGTGCTGGAGATAGGATACTATACCTACAGTAGTGAAAGGATGCCATGTCTTCCAGGTGCTGCCATATTTAATTTGCATTCATCAGAATATCATCCAAGACCTTGAGAAAGCTACCATTATTATGTGCACATGTTCTCATCCTCCCTTTCTCGCTCGTATCAATTATTATTTAAAACCCATTTAGAACGGGTACACAGTATTGTGTATTATTATTTTATGCTATATTATTTTAACTATTGAAAAATAGCAGATATACAAGCTCACAGCGCGGCACCGAGTGCCGCGCTGCGAGCTTGTAGATCTGCTATTTTTTGAAAAATCGTGAAAATTAGAATTTTGACCCGATTCTATAAGTGTCTTTTGAATCCTTCTAAGATTTTTTGAAAAACCTATGTTTCTATGTCAGCAATCTGGCCAGCCATCGTCAAAGAAAAGGTCCTTTTCACTCAACTGGAGCTCAGTTAGTCTGTTCTTGAGAGACTACTATGTCAGTGGTTCTCAAACTTTTTCATCTGAAGGACCCCCAAAATGATATGTATTTGGCCATGGACCCCCATCTCAAAATATTTAGTTCCAGGGACCCCCCAGAAGCAAAATTTGAGTTCGCTTTAAAAATACATACAAGTCAAAGATTTGCACACATTTTCAAGACTTTTTCAAAAATAGCAGATCTACAAGCTGTGAGCTTGTATATCTGCTATTTTTCACTGGTTAAAGCATTCAATAATTCTAGGCCTAAATGGGTTAACAAAGTCAATCGCTAATATATGCCCTTGCAGGCGAGCGCGCCTCCGTTCCCATTACAATTAACTGATTCTGGCATTATTCTAATTAACGAGATGAAGTGCTCTCGGGGTTAATGTGTTGTCCTACAGCAGATTAGTGAAGACCAGGGATTTCAGTGAAGCTGGAGTATTCTAATTACATCACAGTGGGTGTCACCTGTTTAAACGGATGGAATAATGAAAGAAGCTGCTCTTCTCAGCAGCAGTCACTTGATTACTGCGGCGCGTCTCAGCCCATAAAAGGCCCAACGTTCACCTGAAACAGGACTCAAGGAAATTGATTAAATTACATGTGTCAATAAAACAGTGACAGCACTTTAAAAGTCTTTGAAAGTCTTAATGAAACTCACTTGTGCTGATGGTGTTAATCAGCGTACCAACATTGCCATCTAATGGACTGAAGCGGTACTACAGTCAGATTGATATGCAGGCTTAGTAAGTTTTAGAGGCTGATGCTGAAAATGACCACAAACAACTATATTTGCTATGTTCACCACAACTAAACTTGAGCCTATGTCTAAAATGTCTGCACTAAATTCAAGCTCCATGGAGAATAGTGTAGCAACCTCACACCATGTAATGTGTGCTTCTACAATTAGGCCTACATCTCTAAGCAAAAGAAGCTCATTAGCTCAACAAATTTGTTTTGCAATTTCATCAATTAAGCTTGACATTATTTTCTTTCTTGATTATACTTAAGTTAACATTTGCTTTGCTGTGTAGCATTGCAACAAACCAAACGGCTATTTGTGCTTACGTCGTTGATTATGCACTATGACTCACAATAAATCCCAGCCTGCCTATAAAGCAATTATCTGCAATTTTCTTTAAGCTTCTCAAAATAACGTAATCTTCTTTCCTCGCTCCAGTCCGCCCACGTGCCTTGTTGTTTGATCCCATATAAGTCTAGCTCATCTAGTTTGTAGCATTTTCCAGAGTTCATACAGAGAATGAGCATATACTCGCCCAGGGGTGTCGCACCAAATTCTGGGCCCCTGGTACAAGGATTCACTGCGGGGCCCCTGTGCTTTAACCATTGAAAAATAGCAGATATACAAGCTCACAGCGCGGCACCGAGTGCCGCGCTGCGAGCTTGTAGATCTGCTATTTTTGAAAAATCATGAAAATCTTTGAATATTTCAAACCCTTCTGAGGTTTTTTGAAAAACCAATGTTTCTGTCAGTGGAGCTCAAACCTTTTCATGTGAAGGACCCCCAAAATGGTATGTATTTGGCCACAGAACCCCATCTCAAAATATTGAGTTCCAGGGACCCCCCAGAAGCAAAATTTGAGTTACAAATGTTAGCTTAAAAATACATATATTCAAAGATTTGCACACATTTTCACGACTTTTCAAAAATAGCAGATCTACAAGCTCGCAGCGCGGCACTCAGTGCCGCGCTGTGAGCTTGTATATCTGCTATTTTTCAATAGCTAAAGTATAAAATAATTAAGGCCCCCCCTCCACCTTGGGCCCTAGTAACTCAGTCCCACTTTCCTACCCCTTGTGACGCCCCTGTACTCGCTACCAGACACTGCAAGTAAAAGCATAAATTCTGATTACAATGCGAGGGGTGGCGTCTGCAGTCTTTGTGATAGCCACAAAGCTGTTCGGGGGGAGATTATGAGGCTAATTCCCATATAACTTCTTATTATTAATCTCAGGGGAGGAATGAGATTCTTTAAATGCTAATGTCCAATTAAGATGTCACCAATGACATTTTACAGAGAAGTTAAGAGGTGCAAGATGCGATAGTTGTGTAAGAGACCATGTTGTTGTCGAAGAACTTTTCTTCTCAATTATCCTCACTAGGTATTGCATACCAACAGTTTAAAGTCACTTTGGTTGGGTACAAGGTTGAGCATTCTACGTGCCCTTGTACTAAAGAATTACCTCATCTATAAAGCAGTGTCTGTCAATAGAAACAAAGGCAACTCATTTAAATAGACAAGGCCCATGTGCACAGAGGATACATTTGAAATAAGTATTCTTGATATTTTTTACTAATATTAAAAAAAAAATCGCATCCGTGCGAAGTGAGCGGTGCAAACTAATTCCTGCGCGAATCAGTGTTGATAGGCATGCATGGCAATATTGTTTTTGTTGTGTATGATGTCAGTCTAGAGGTCTGCTCAGACTATATAAATCTTTATCGTCATTTCTCATCAGTTAGTTGACCAAGCTACGGATTGTAACTTATAAGAGTGTCGTAGTGTAATGATAAGTGACCTTATTTACCTCCAGAGAGGCGAGAAGAGGCCAGAAGATGAAAATTTTAGTTATTTTAAACTTGTATTAGCTGCCTATCATTTATAACCTGTAAGATTTTCCACAGTCTGTCTAAAAGTGTGGTTATTTTATCGCTTATAAGTGATATTCATCTAATACAATTTTGAAATTCAAGGTTAGCACCGCTCAAAAAAAATGTGACGTATTTTACGCGGCCTAAACGCGTTCTAAATCAAGGTTAACCAATCGGGTGCCTCTGTGACTATACATCATGGACAGATCAACAGAATCGAAGTGTTTCATTGGTCTAGCGAACTCATGTCATCATTTGTGACATCATAGTTTTGGTAAAAAAGTGGTCTATAGGAGCGGTTAGCACCGCTCAACAAAAATAACCATTCCATATAAATGCGTTTGTATGGAATGGAACCACTTCTCTAAATACATGTTTTGTCATCACAGATATCCTTACTATGTGTTTAGAACCCACACTGTAGGGACCAGAGAGAAAAATACTCAAAAAAGCTAGTTGACACTGTATAACTTGTAACTACACGTATGTACAGTGCAATTTAAATTCAATCAATTTACAAATACCTCAAAATCAGCTTTCATATGAATCAATCGGTTTAATTTCAAACAAGTTCATTTTATTTAAGTTAAGCACATGACTATTTACAGGCACCTTATCGTTTTCAGTTATTGTATGTCAATGTGGCAGTAGAGTGGTCCACTTTGTAGTCCTAAAATGCTAAACTGAGTTAGCAATTTTGGATTTATGCAGAACATTAGGTCTGTGGCTATCGTCAGCCTAATAGTTTCAAATGAATACCTCATACAT
Organism: Nannobrachium achirus; assembly: GCF_963921795.1. Taxonomy (NCBI): domain Eukaryota; kingdom Metazoa; phylum Chordata; class Actinopteri; order Myctophiformes; family Myctophidae; genus Nannobrachium; species Nannobrachium achirus. Next base: position 46,353,485 of record NC_137830.1, read on the forward strand.
GAAATGTTCACACACGATTTGAATGTGGTTCTCCGAAGATCTTAAATGATTTGTGAAGATTTTGTTATACAAAACGTGTAAGCCTTTATTTGCTGAAGAGCATTTTTTCTTAATTTATACAAAACTTCCATCTGAAATCTGCTGTGGAATGGTGGATACGCTGCAGTTTGGCGCACTAAAAATCAAGACGTCAAAAAAAGACGTCATTCTTGTAGCACTCTATGAAGCAGTAGGCATTCCCTCATAGAAATGCCTCCACAACTGCCGTGAAATGACTTTTTCTACTGCGTAATCATAATCCCTTTACAGAATGTATGTCCATATGACTCACAACAAAATAAACATCTCCTTGGGTCTCTCCTTGAATTTTGTAAATTAACTTTTCACAGGAGATTAGACTTGGAAGATTCCCTTATAAAAAATGTATTTTTACTTTCAGTTTGGACACAATTATTCTGCTATGGCTATTGTGGTCATCGGCCTTACTTTTGTTGACATCATTGTCAAAGCACCAAAGGAAATTAAACAAAGTGTGCAGGTGGACAGTTATAGGTTTCCATAATATCGATCTCTGTTCTCATAATCTCTGAAGGCAAATTTGGCATCCTTTTTGGTGTGTGGAATCCGGCCAAACGGCGCGTGGTCATTGAAACATGTGTCAAAGACCTCATCTACTATTTTCTCTGCCTCTTCTCTGGTTATCTTCCTCACGGCCAGGATAGAGCGCAAGGCACGTCCCCGGACACACTCCTGTCAACGCAAAAGAAAAATTAATAATAATAATAAGAGACAAGTAGTTTATAGTGCCAAGAACTGCTACAAAGAATATATTTGTGTATGGTCCGTTTTATACACATTGCTTTATTTAGACAGGAGCGATACAGGAATCTGGTAGGTGTACTGTAGGACAGGCAACTAGAGCCAGACCAATGCCAGATTTCTGTGTCCCAATTTTGGAATCATAAACCACAGATTATCAATGTTTTGACTGATATTTTCTTCCAAAAAACTAAACAAGGTGCTAAGTTTGTGATTTATTAAAGTTTCTATTTGCAATAAACAAAGTAACCAATCAAAAATAAAAATAAAATGTATTGATGAAAAACTTAAATTAAGTATTCTTCAAAATGAAAAGAACATTTAACTTTAACTACTATAGAAAAAGAAATACAAAAAAATGCTGATCTACAGTCTCACAAAGCGACACATTTTGAGCTTGATCTGCTATTTATATAGATTTTGTTTTTTTTAATCAGGACACATATCGGGTATCGGCTGCATAATTGCGGCATAATATGTCATCAGAAAAAGTCAAATAATGGCTGATATATTGGCCGGCTCTACAAGCAACATGTGTTCGGAACTGAACTGAACTGGGGTATGCTTGACATACAGATATATCCAGCACAATATTTGCTCAGCTTGAAATCATCCCTCAGTACCTGATGATGCTGCTTCAAGCCCACGTTGAATCTGGCAACTTCGTTGTTGAAGGTACAGTCTCCACTGAGGTTAGCTGCTCGAATCTGAAAACAAATAGGCACCAAAAATAAGCATTTACTAGAGCAGTGGTTCTCAACCTTTTCAGGCCGCGACCCCCAAAATATTCATATTTTAATTGGGGACCCCCCCTCCACCCTGACGAGCACTAAGAGTTGAGGCATTACATTTTGTATAACACGGTTCTATTGTGAAAATAGCCGATCTACATGCTCACAACGCCTCGCAACGCGAGGGGTTGTGAGCATGTAGATCGGCTATTTTCACAATTTCTGCCTCTAATATTTGACAATTTGGCATCTTAAAGGTATTAAAAAGTCCTTAAATTGTCACTTTAGAAATGTTCCAATATATACCCTCAAACCAACATAAGTGTATACACTTAAACTTTGTTGGTTTGTTTAATGTTGAGTGAGAATTAGAAACAATGTTGCACATTAACACATTCCCCGCCATTTAACAATACCTTCGTACTCTCCCCTGCCTCTGTCTCCATAGACTTCCATGTAATTCATAGTGCACGGATCATGCACACCCATGCCTAGATAATGCACCACGTGTCTGCACATTGCTCACAGCTTTCAAACAAAAAAATCCGAATGGAAATCCGTTCAGGCATTCATGAGATAGCAGCCATTATGTTTTCCTAAAATGTAAACAAAGATGGCTGCCATGTTTGAAAGATGGGGTTGCCATGGGGGTTAAACATGCAATTTCGCGATTGCTATCATGCCTACTAAAGTTTTTGGGGTCCAAAAACGTTTTTGATTTTTTTTTTTTTTTTTTTTTTCTCAGGATTATCGGGCCTGGCGGGGAAAGACATTGAAATAATCTCAGGACTATCGGGCCTGGCATGCAATGAGTTAAGTTAATCATCTGGGGACCCCCCGAAATAATTTGGGGACCCCCCCAGAGTAGTAGTGAACCAAATACCACGCTGAAACAACCCACTCAAACACCCCCCAGGACGCTTTATTGCTGACCTCTGAACAAGCCAAATGTCTGAAGTTGGTGAACCAGTCCACGTGTGCCCGACAGTGGTCAAAGGCATGGATGAGCTCATGTGTGACAACTCTGTTCATATGTGGCTGCTGGTGAATATTATTCTGACACAGCACAATCTGCAACAAATGAAAATGTTATTAGTGACAGTATAATAAAGCATATTTGTGAAACTATCTATCTGCGCTGAGTGACATCTTCCTTACTTGAGATGAGGCCGCGTCAAACCCTCCACTGACAGTCCCATCACAATCTTCACAGGAAAAATGACGGTCTTTTAACACTGTACTGTGTAAACATAAGTGTGAACAGTTTATCAACATAATGATTTGACTCGGTCTTTAAAGACAGAAATATCTAAGGCTGGGACTTTAACTGATTAATTGCGATTAATTAATTACAGAAAAATTTACGCGATTAAAAAAAATTACGCATTTTAATCGCACTTAGTTTTTGCACCACAGAACCTTCAGTTTCGGGCATACCGATCATAGCGATGCACCAACCAAGAAGAGACAACAAACGCAAAGGGAGAAGTAGCCGATCAGAGCGCTTTGCTTGGCCCAGTGGATGCGAAATTTAGATTTAAAAAACTCACTTGTTGATTCACTCGTACAACAAAATGTGTTTTACTTGAGAAAAAAAAAGCTTCTCAGGTCAAATATCGATGTGCGATTAAAATGCGATTAATTAATCACAGAGCCTGTAATTAATTAGATTAAAAATTGTAATCGCATCCCAGCCCTAATCTAAACATTGGCACACTGCCATCAACAAAGATATTTGAATCCAATCAAGTATGTATGACACTGACTGCATACAGTGGTCAGGAGATACACGCACATCCACAAAATAGGGACGGGTGCTGGATCAACGGGTGCTGGAAGACTGAAGAGAAGAATGAAATTGTTCTTCAATGTTTTATGTTTTTATTTTTCTGCTTTATTGTAATCATTTTAATTATTTATTTTTATTACGTATTTTATTTTACATTTTCTCTGTTAAGCACTTGTGCTTCATTTTATGCTCTGTAAAGCACTTTGAGCTGCATTTCACGCCAATCCCAGCCAACACAAATGTCAATTGTGTGCCCCATACGTTTGTGCATCCCAAACACATGTGTCCTCAAAGGAAGTTTTCATATCATGTTCAGTCCAGCAGTCATTAAGTTCAGGTCTGGCCCCCTCGCTGACAGAGAATGACGTCTGTGTGAAGCTCGTGGAAAAGTGGAGACGTTTTAACTAAACACATTTTTTTTTCCGTCAGAACTTTCAAAATGATATCAAACTAGAGTACAATATCTGACTCCAAGTCTTAGGAATTAATTATTGGCCGAGTAGTAGGTAACGCCGAGTTTATCCAGCATAGATCAGTCTGCTGACCGTGGGTGGATAGGACAGATCTATGGCGAGTATTTAATAGGAATATATGAATTGTATGTAAAATCACAGACATATAAAGTAGCTAAAGTAAAGGTGGTACCTACCATCCTGAACCTTTCATGGCTTGAAGGAGTAGTTTTGCATATGGACCTAGAGAGAGAGAGAGAGAGAGAGAGAAAGAGAGAGAGAGAGAGAGAGAGAGAGAGAGAGAGAGAGAGAGAGAGAGAGAGAGAGAAAGACACACACACACACACACACACACACACACACACACACAGATTTATCAATAACAGGTTGACATCAGGAACCATGCACAGTTGCACACAGTAAATTAATCAGAGCTAATGTGTTCACTTAACTATTTGTTACATTTACACGAATTAAACTAACAGAAAATGATGTTTACACAGTACAGTGTCACACGTTTATGTTGATCTTCAATCAATAAATCAATAATGTCATTTTCAGCATCAAGCTCCAGCTACTCACTAGTTTCCATAGCGAACTGTAACATGACCTGACACTTGTGATTGAAAGTGAACAGGCTCTGTGCAATGGATCCTTTCTTGTGTTTCCCTCCTTGATTCCGGTCTGGAAAAAGGTCGTAGCCAAAGTCCTCTTCTTCGTGTTTGGCCTGAGCCATGGTTGCATGAAGATCTACGATCTTTGGTTACAAATATATTGAGTTGGTTGGACGTTAGCCTAGTGTTGTTAGCCAGCAAGAGGTCATAATCTTCTCTAGTTTGTGCAGATCACGTGATAGGTCGGAGGACAAAGGTAGGGTGTGGCTAGACTGACATCAGTTAGCATATCCGGTTTGAAGCGGAAACGGAAACGGTCTGTAATTTTACATGTATGTGTATTTGCAAATTACCGGATACAGTAGGCGGGCTCCCGACCGGATCTGACAATAACTTTAAACCAGGCTTTCTGCAGTGGTGACGCGGAGCAAGAATATCCCACATTTCTTTGGAGACAAAATAATAATAATTTGTTAAATGGATCTTATGATCAAAATAAGAATATTATAATGACTACAAAATCTACAGATTGTAGGCTAGAAACAAACTATATGTCAGAAGAACAAGAACACTCACCTCAAGCTGCTACAGTCTAAAGTGCAGGTGCACGTGATGACCTGTAGGAGTCACTGTGGTGCTGGTGGTGAGTCTGTTTGGACTACAGGGCCAACACAGGTCACCAGCACTTTCGCCTATAACATATTCGCCTACACGCATTTGGTCCTTTCGCCTGGCATTTTCGCCTTGGAGGAGAGTCTTTTCACCTACCTGTCTGAGCCATTTTGCCTACCCTCAATTCTGCTGTCAGACTGTCCATGTTTGCAAATTATCTCTTTGTCATTTAAATATTATAGTGACTGTGACAGTGGTGTCAAGTGAATCTAACAGTTTACTTGACATTTATTATTTACATCACATTTTATTCCTAAAAAATGGCAACATAGTTTTTTATGCCTGTTTGTCGCAAGGTTGATTCTATAGGCTATTTAGGTGTAGCATATCTTATATAGATCTATATAGGCTAATAGCCTACATATATATTTTGTATAGCCTAATGTTAAAACAATATAGGCCTACAATACTGTTCATTTTACAATACTGTTCAATACTGCACCAAAGAATGTATAGTATCGGGACATGGATTAATTAATTATTTGGGCGCACCTGATTCCAATAGCTCTGTATTTATGTGATTACTATGGAGTGCATAGGATAGCCGTGTGTAGGTTTGACATGTAACACCACTGTCACAGTCACTATAATATTTAAATGACAAAGAGATAATATGAAAACATGGACAGTCTGACAGCAGAATTGAGGGTAGGCGAAATGGCTCAGACAGGTAGGTGAAAAGACTCTCCTCCACGGCAAAAGTGCCCCGCGAAAAGACCTGGCGAAAATGTTATAGGCGATTACAGACCTCCAAAGTACATTTACTTAAAGTACTGTACTTAAGTACACTTTTGAGTTACTTGTAGTATTTACTTGGGTATTTCCAATTTCCAATTGCTTTTGATGACATTAACATTTTATTGCAAACGGTTTACACAGCTTGTCTAAAATGCAGAATCCATTTCATATTCAAACTAGAAGCAGTGCTCTTCCGAGCACAGGTCTCCACCAGGCCGTGCGTCCTGGTGGTGCTACTGTATAATAGGCCAATGTAAAAAGGGTGGCATATGTTCTTCACCTTAGATCTTTCATGGCAATCGGACGCTGCATGCATGATTTCAAGCATTGTGTTCCAAAAATGTGTTTTGCTAAAGTCTACCTGCTGGTGGCGCTATAACAGGACAATGTTAAAAAGGTAGCATTTGTTCCTTGACCTAGTGGGAATATGTGTGGCAAATGTCACGGTAATCGCAAGCTGCGTTGATGATTTGAGGCATTTTGTTCAAAAACGGAGCAATCCTGCAAACTTTGGAAGCTAATATTAGCCAATCAGGATGGAATGTGAAATATCAGACGGATCGGACTTGATCACATGACTATAGAGATACTGTGTACCGATTTGCATGATTTTTGGATAAAATCTCAAGGAGTAATATCCAAAAATGTGTTTTACATAAGTCGGGCCAAAGGTGGCGCTATAAAAGGCTGATGTGAAAAATGCAGGGCAAAGGTTTATCCTTAGCCTCTAGGGAGTGCGCTTACAAAGTTTGAAACTGATCGGTGGAGTTATAGGTAAAACCACAAATCGGGCTGTTATAGCGCCACCATGAGGCTGATTTAAAAAAAATTAAGTGGCATTTCTTCCTCGGCTTAGTGGGAACGTGTGTGCGCGATTTCATGATAATTGCACTTTGCGTTTGTGATTTGAGGCATTTTGTTCAAAACGGCTCAATCCCACAAACTTTGGAAGCCAATCTTAGCCAATCAGGATGGAATATGCAAAATCGGACAGATCCGTGTCGATCACATGACTGTCGAGATATTGCCTACCGATTTGTAGGATTTTTGGACAAAATCTGTAAGAGTAGTGCACAGAAATGTGTTTAGCAAACATCGGCCACTAGTTGGCGCTAGAAAAGGCCCATTTGAAAAATTTAGGGCAGAGGTTCTAGATTGGCATCCAGGGAATGTGTGTGCTCACTTTGGCAGCGACCGGGCCAACGGCGACTGAGATTTGGCGCTCACAAACTGCGAGGACGCACGGACGGACGCACGCACGCACGGACGGACGGACGCACGGACGGACGGACGGACGCACGGACGGACACACGGACGGAGGGGAAAACATACTCTCCCTCAGCCTTCGGCTGGTGGAGACAATGAATCTTTGTAAAACAAGGCTGCAAGGATCAGAGGGAAGGGAGCTGGGCTTATAGCTCAGGTGGCTTTGCTTCTCTGTTGTGTGTGTGTGTGTGTGTGTGTGTGTGTGTGTGTGTGTGTGTGTGTGTGTGTGTGTGTGTGTGTGTGTGTGTGTGTGTGTGTGTGTGTGTGTGTGTGTGTGTGTGTGTGCGTGCGCGCGCGCGCGTGCGTGCGTTTGTGTGTGTGTGTGTGCGTGCGTGTGCGTGCGTGCGTTTGTGTGCGTGTGTGGTGGGTGTGTGCGTGCATGCGCGCATGCATGTGTGTGTGTGTGTGAGGCCCGGAGGCAGTCTCAGGCACCCATAACCTCAGCATTGGGCCGTGCCCCTGTGAGACATGCCTGGCATGACTGCATGGCAAAAGGCCATGCATGTTGGTGATGATGGTATGTTTTGTGTGGACGCAGCACATTGTTATAAGTAAGTACTGTATATCCCATCAAACAAGAAAAGTTAACATGCAATATGGGAACCCATTCAGTAAAAAAAAGATACTATGTTGTTAATGTACACTGGTAACAGACAGATGGACACACAGACTGACACAGACGGACAGGATGCAGAACATAGTCTCCCCATGCCTTTCGGCCTGGTGGAGACAATAATTAATAAATAAACGCATGAATTCAAGTCTCTATGGGGTGAGTAATCCATAGAAACTGGGTGAACTATCCCTTTAATGAGCAGAATCACAGATCTAAAAGTGTAGTGTTATTTAGCCTCCTGTGCACAGTATCCCTCCTATTACTTGTGCCATAATGGTGGTAGAGGAGGTCTCCCCGAACGCGTGCGTGTCTTCAAAGTGCCGACGCAGCGAGCCGTCTGCTCTCCAGCGCCAACTAGAGTTTGAAAATGTCTGAAAATGTCACTCTTTTGAGCGGGTGGCTGCACTGGAAAGCCATCAAATTTTTATTTTACACCTCTCCCGCTTAGCGGAGAGTGTGGTGTGGTAGAGGAGGTCTCCCCGAACGCGTGCGTGTCTTCAAAGTGCCGACGCAGCGAGCCGTCTGCTCTCCAGCGCCAACTAGAGTTTGAAAATGTCTGAAAATTGTACTTTTCTATGTCTAGCCACACTGGAAGGCCATCAAATTTTTATTTTACACCTCTCCCGCTTAGCGGAGAGTGTGGTGTGGTAGAGGAGGTCTCCCCGAACGCGTGCGTGTCTTCAAAGTGCCGACGCAGCGAGCCGTCTGCTCTCCAGCGCCAACTAGAGTTTGAAAATGTCACTCTTTTGAGCGGGTGGCTGCACTGGAAAGCCATCAAATTTTTATTTTACACCTCTCCCGCTTAGCGGAGAGTGTGGTGTGGTAGAGGAGGTCTCCCCGAACGCGCGTGTGTCTTCAATGTGCCGACGCAGCGAGCTGTCTGCTCTCCAGCGCCAACTAGAGTTTGAAAATGTCTGAAAATTGTACTTTTCTATGTCTAGCCACACTGGAAGGCCATCAAATTTTTATTTTACACCTCTCCCGCTTAGCGGAGAGTGTGGTGTGGTAGAGGAGGTCTCCCCGAACGCGTGCGTGTCTTCAAAGTGCCGACGCAGCGAGCCGTCTGCTCTCCAGCGCCAACTAGAGTTTGAAAATGTCTGAAAATATCACTTTTTTGAGCGGGTGGCTGCACTGGAAAGCCATCAAATTTTTATTTTACACCTCTCCCGCTTAGCGGAGAGTGTGGTGTGGTAGAGGAGGTCTTCCCGAACGCGTGCGTGTGTTCAAAGTGCCGACGCAGCGAGCCGACTACTGTCCAGTGTCCAATTTGTAAAGGCTATGCACTTCAGTGAACGGCATTTATCTATTAGATGTAAAAAAAAAAAAAAAAAAAAGTCATTAAAACTTCATTTTTACACAGTATCATTATTTTTGTTGTATAGCTTTAAGTAAATGGTAAATCTATATTTTTAATGTGTATATCATATACAAACTAGAAAAATATTGTTCCTTCGAAACAATTGTGGGCTCGCTTCAAGCCAGAAAACAATGGCTAGAAAAGTACAAAATGTCAAGATCGCAGGCAGTGCTCTCTTTGACGTTACTGACGTCAAAGATTGGTCCATTTTGTTCCAAAAATGTGTTGTGCAAAAGTTGACCCGCTGGTGGCGCTATAACAGGCCAATGTGAGAAGGTTGGTATCTGTTCCTTGACCTATTGGGAATGTGCTTGCAAGATTTCACGCACATCCCAGGCTGTGTTCATGATTTGAGGTGTTTTTGGCTTTGGACACTTTATCGCTGCTTGCAGCTATATTTATTATTATTATTTTATATTTTTTTTGTGTGCACTTCATAGGCATGTTAGATAAAGGTCCTTAGATTGTGTGTAGAATGTTTCATGCAAATTGCAAAAAAAATCCTAGAATAAAAACGGGTTTAAGCGTTTTACAAACTGCTCAAAATTATATAGCGCCCCCCTTTGGCCATTTGGGGTAAGATTGGTTTCAGTGATATTTGAACTAACCCTCTACACTATTTTGTCATGAAAATGTGACTTTGCTTGTATGTTTTAGAGGCAGAAGAATAATTTGCATAAAAATGCAATATTGTTTGAATTATTTAAAAAAGCATGTTTCAATGTTAAAGAAATCCGATCTGACAGATCTTTAGATATCGGTCCAAAGTTCACGTAAAAAAAGTTTTGTGCACGTGACGCGAAAATTCCAGAATAAAAGCGGGTTTACGCGTTTTACAAACTGCTCAAAGTGGCGGAAAATCGAAGGGCGGAGCTTACTTAACAACGACACAGATGTCTTCCGCTTGAGTCAAAGCACGCGTGTAACAAGTTGCATGTCTTCAAACGAAACGAGTCATGACTTATGCCCGTTTGAAGTTTGAATTTTCAGACGCTTCGTATAGCGCCCCCCTTTGGCCGATTGGAATAAAATTGGTTTCAGTGATACCTTGACTAACCCTCTACATCTTTGCCAAATGCCATGAACGTGTAACTTTGCATGTATGATTTAGAGGCCGAAGAATAATTTGCATAAAACTGCAATATTTATTGAATTATTAAAAAATTATATTTCACTTTAAAAGAAATCCGCCGAGATTAGTTTGACCGTATTGGTCCAAAGTTCATGTGAAAAAAGTTTTGTGCGCGTATCGAAAAAAACCCAGGAGGAGATAGATTTTTACTGTTTTTCATATAATTCCGAATTGTGGGAGATCTAAAGGTCAGAGGTCAAAAGTCAGAGGCTAAAAGTTGTTCGGCATGAGGAGACGCATACGTGTATACAGGTTTCATGCCTGTACCTCAAACACAGCATGAGCTATACCTGTTCAAAGTTCGCACTTTCGAAGGCTTCGTGCAGCGCCACCATTTGGCCGATTGCTATAAAAAATAATAGCGCACTTCGCCACTGTAAACTGAACACATTGATGTTTTTATTTTCATTTTCTCACTAAGTATGTAGGAGTAGAAAGGAACCGAAGTTCCCGTCTACTGTCTGACTGACTGACTGATAGATAAACTAGAAAAATATTGTTCCTTCGAAACAATTGTGGGCTCGCTTCAAGCCAGAAAACAATGGCTATAAAAGTACAAAATGTCAAGATCGCAGGCAGTGCTCTCTTTGACGTTACTGACGTCAAAGATTGGTCCATTTTGTTCCAAAAATGTGTTGTGCAAAAGTTGACGCTATAACAGGCCAATGTAAGAAGGGTGGTATCTGTTCCTTGACCTATTGGGAATGTGCTTGCAAGATTTCACGCACATTGCAGGCTGTGTTCAATGATATAGCGCCCCCCTTTGGCCAATTGGGCTAAGATTGGTTTTAGTGATATTTGGACTAACACTCTACATCTTTGCCAAATGCCATGAACATGTTACTTTGCATGTATGATTTAGAGGCAGAAGAATAATTTGCATAAAACTGCAATATTCATTGAATTTATTTAAAAAAGCATGTTTCGATTTTAAAGAAATCCGATCTGACAGATCTTTAGATATCGGTCCAAAGTTCACGTAAAAAAAGTTTTGTGCACGTGGAGCGAAAATTCCAGAATAAAAGCGGGTTTACGCGTTTTACAAACTGCTCAAAAAGGCGGAAAATCGAAGGGCGGAGCTTACTTAACAACGACACAGATGTCTTCCGCTTGAGTCAAAGCACGCGTGTAACAAGTTGCATGTCTTCAAACGAAACGAGTCATGACTTATGCCCGTTTGAAGTTTGAATTTTCAAACGCTTCGTATAGCGCCCCCCTTTGGCCGATTGGAATAAAATTGGTTTCAGTGATACTTTGACTAACCCTCCACATCTTTGCCAAATGCCATGAACGTGTAACTTTGCATGTATGATTTAGAGTCTGAAGAATAATTTGCATAAAACCGCAATATTGATTGAAGTATTAAAAAATTATATTTCACTTTAAAAGAAATCCGCCGAGACTAGTTTGACCGTATTGGTCCAAAGTTCATGTGAAAAAAGTTTTGTGCGCGTAACGCAAAAATCCCAGGAGGAGATAGATTTTTACTGTTTTTTATATAATTCAAAATTCTGGGGGATCTAAAGGTCAGAGGTCAAAAGCCAGAGTGCAAAAGTTGTTCGGCATGAGGAGACGCATACGTGTATACAAGTTTCATGACTGTACGTATAACAGAGCATGAGCTCTATCTGTTCAAAGTTCGCACTTTCGAAGGCTTCCTACAGCGCCACCATTTGGCCGATTGCTGTAAAAAATAATAGCACACTTCGCCACTGTAAGCTGAACACATTGATGTTTTTATTTTCATTTTCTGTCTAAGTATGTAGGAGTAGAAAGGAACCGAAGTTTTGAGGAGAACTTGATATGACGGTTAGATATTGTCACTAGAAAATATTGTTCCTTCGAAACAATTGTGGGCTCGCTTCAAGCCAGAAAACATTCGCTATAAAAGTACAAAATGTCAAGATCGCAGGCAGTGCTCTCTTTGACGTTACCGACGTCAAAGATCGGTCCATATTGTTCCAAAAATGTGTTGTGGAAAAGTTGACCCGCTGGTGGCGCTATAACAGGCCAATGTAAGAAGGGTGGTATCTGTTCCTTGACCTATTGGGAATGTGCTTGCAAGATTTCACGCACATTGCAGGCTGTGTTCATGATTTGAGGTGTTTTTGGCTTTGGCCACTTTATCGCTGCTTGCAGCTATATTCATTATTATTTTTATTTTTTTTGTGTGTATGCACTTCATAGGCATATTAGATAAAGGTCCTTAGATTGTGTGTAGAATGTTTCATGCAAATTGCAAAAAAAATCCTAACGGGTTTAAGCGTTTCACAAACTGCTCAAAATGATATAGCGCCCCCCTTTGGCCAATTGGGGTAAGATTGGTTTTAGTGATATTTGGACTAACACTCTACATCTTTGCCAAATGCCATGAACATGTTACTTTGCATGTATGATTTAGAGGCAGAAGAATAATTTGCATAAAACTGCAATATTCATTGAATTTATTTAAAAAAGCATGTTTCAATTTTAAAGAAATCCGATCCGACAGATCTTTAGATATCGGTCCAAAGTTCACGTAAAAAAAGTTTTGTGCACGTGGAGCGAAAATTCCAGAATAAAAGCGGGTTTACGCGTTTTACAAACTGCTCAAAATGGCGGAAAATCGAAGGGCGGAGCTTACTTAACAACGACACAGATGTCTTCCGCTCGAGTCAAAGCACGCGTGTAACAAGTTGCATGTCTTCAAACGAAACGAGTCATGACTTATGCCCGTTTGAAGTTTGAATTTTCAAACGCTTCGTATAGCGCCCCCCTTTGGCCGATTGGAATAAAATTGGTTTCAGTGATACTTTGACTAACCCTCCACATCTTTGCCAAATGCCATGAACGTGTAACTTTGCATGTATGATTTAGAGGCCGAAGAATAATTTGCATAAAACCGCAATATTGATTGAATTATTAAAAATTTATATTTCACTTTAAAAGAAATCCGACCAGACAGTTTGACCGTATTGGTCCAAAGTTCATGTGAAAAAGGTTTCGTGCGCGTAACGAAAAAAACCCAGGAGGAGATAGATTTTTACTGTTTTTCATATTATTCAGAATTGTGGGAGACCTAAAGGTCAGAGGTCAAAAGTTAGAGGGTAAAAGTTGTTCGGCATGAGGAGACGCATAAGTGTATACAGGTCTCATGGCTGTATGTATAACACAGCATGAGCTATACCTGTTCAAAGATCGCACTTTCGAAGGCTTCCTACAGCGCCACCATTTGGCCGATTGCTGTAAAAAGTAATAGCACACTTCGCCACAGTAAACTGAACACATTGATGTTTTTATTTTCATTTTCTCACTAAGTATGTAGGAGTAGAAAGGAACCGAAGATCCCGTCTACTGATTGCCTGCCTGATAGATAAATAACTAGAAAAATATTGTTCCTTCGAAACAATTGTGGGCTCGCTTCAAGCCGGAAAACAATGGCTATAAAAGCACAAAATGTCAAGATCGCAGGCAGTGCTCTCTTTGACGTTACTGACGTCAAAGATTGGTCCATTTTGTTCCAAAAATGTGTTGTGCAAAAGTTGACCCGCTGGTGGCGCTATAACAGGCCAATGTGAGAAGGTTGGTATCTGTTCCTTGACCTATTGGGAATGTGCTTGCAAGATTTCACGCACATCCCAGGCTGTGTTCATGATTTGAGGTGTTTTTGACTTTGGACACTTTATCGCTGCTTGCAGCTATATTTATTATTATTATTTTATAGTTTTTTTGTGTGCACTTCATAGGCATGTTAGATAAAGGTCCTTAGATTGCGTGTAGAATGTTTCATGCAAATTGCAAAAAAAATCCTAGAATAAAAACGTGTTTAAGCGTTTTACAAACTGCTCAAAATTATATAGCGCCCCCCTTTGGCCATTTGGGGTAAGATTGGTTTCAGTGATATTTGAACTAACCCTCTACACTATTTTGTCATGAAAATGTGACTTTGCATGTATGTTTTAGAGGCAGAAGAATAATTTGCATAAAAATGCAATATTGTTTGAATTATTTAAAAAAGCATGTTTCAATGTTAAAGAAATCCGATCTGACAGATCTTTAGATATCGGTCCAAAGTTCACGTAAAAAAAGTTTTGTGCACGTGACGCGAAAATTCCAGAATAAAAGCGGGTTTACGCGTTTTACAAACTGCTCAAAGTGGCGGAAAATCGAAGGGCGGAGCTTACTTAACAACGACACAGATGTCTTCCGCTTGAGTCAAAGCACGCGTGTAACAAGTTGCATGTCTTCAAACGAAACGAGTCATGACTTATGCCCGTTTGAAGTTTGAATTTTCAAACGCTTCGTATAGCGCCCCCCTTTGGCCGATTGGAATAAAATTGGTTTCAGTGATACTTTGACTAACCCTCCACATCTTTGCCAAATGCCATGAACGTGTAACTTTGCATGTATGATTTAGAGGCCGAAGAATAATTTGCATAAAACTGCAATATTTATTGAATTATTAAAAAATTATATTTCACTTTAAAAGAAATCTGGTTGATCAATCTGACCGTATTGGTCCAAAGTTCATGTGAAAAAAGTTTCGTGCGCGTAACGAAAAAAATCCAGGAGGAGATAGATTTTTACTGTTTTTCATATTATTCCGAATTGTGGGAGACCTAAAGGTCAGAGGTCAAAAGTTAGAGGGTAAAAGTTGTTCGGCATGAGGAGACGCATAAGTGTATACAGGTTTCATGGCTGTACCTCAAACTCAGCATGAGCTATACCTGTTCAAATTTCGCACTTTCGAAGGCTTCCTACAGCGCCACCATTTGGCCGATTGCTTAAAAAAATAATAGCACACTTCGCCACTGTAAACCGAACACATTGATGTATTTATTTTCATTTTCTCACCAAGTATGTAGGAGTAGAATGGAACCGAAGATCCCGTCTACTATAAATAAATAAACAAATAAATAACTAGAAAAATATTGTTCCTTCGAAACAATTGTGGTCTCGCTTCAAGCCAGAAAACAATGGCTATAAAAGCAAAAAATGTCAAGATCGCAGGCAGTGCTCTCTTTGACGTTACTGACGTCAAAGATTGGTCCATTTTGTTCCAAAAATGTGTTAGGCAAAAGTTGACCCGCTGGTGGCGCTATAACAGGCCAATGTGAGAAGGTTGGTATCTGTTCCTTGACCTATTGGGAATGTGCTTGCAAGATTTCACGCACATCCCAGGCTGTGTTCATGATTTGAGGTGTTTTTGGCTTTGGACACTTTATCGCTGCTTGCAGCTATATTTATTATTATTATTTTATATGTTTTTTGTGTGCACTTCATAGGCATGTTAGATAAAGGTCCTTAGATTGCGTGTAGAATGTTTCATACAAATTGCAAAAAAAATCCTAGAATAAAAACGGGTTTAAGCGTTTTACAAACTACTCAAAATTATATAGCGCCCCCCTTTGGCCATTTGGGGTAAGATTGGTTTCAGTGATATTTGAACTAACCCTCTACACTATTTTGTCATGAAAATGTGACTTTGCATGTATGTTTTAGAGGCAGAAGAATAATTTGCATAAAAATGCAATATTGTTTGAATTATTTAAAAAAGCATGTTTCAATGTTAAAGAAATCCGATCTGACAGATCTTTAGATATCGGTCCAAAGTTCACGTAAAAAAAGTTTTGTGCACGTGACGCGAAAATTCCAGAATAAAAGCGGGTTTACGCGTTTTACAAACTGCTCAAAATGGCGGAAAATTGAAGGGCGGAGCTTACTTAACAACGACACAGATGTCTTCCGCTTGAGTCAAAGCACGCGTGTAACAAGTTGCATGTCTTCAAACGAAACGAGTCATGACTTATGCCCGTTTGAAGTTTGAATTTTCAGACGCTTCGTATAGCGCCCCCCTTTGGCCGATTGGAATAAAATTGGTTTCAGTGATACTTTGACTAACCCTCCACATCTTTGCCAAATGCCATGAACGTGTAACTTTGCATGTATGATTTAGAGGCCGAAGAATAATTTGCATAAAACCGCAATATTGATTGAATTATTAAAAAATTATATTTCACTTTGAAAAAAATCTGGTTGATCAATCTGACCGTATTGGTCCAAAGTTCATGTGAAAAAAAGTTTTGTGCACTTGACGCGAAAATCCCAGGAGGAGATAGATTTTTACTGTTTTTCATATAATTCCGAATTGTGGGAGACCTAAAGGTCAGAGGTCAAAAGTTAGAGGGTAAAAGTTGTTCGGCATGAGGAGACGCATACGTGTATACGGGTTTCATGGCTGTACCTCAAACACAGCTTGAGCTATACCTGTTCAAAGTTCGCACTTTCGAAGGCTTCCTACAGCGCCACCATTTGGCCGATTGCTGTAAAAAGTAATAGCACACGTCGCCACAGTAAGCTGAACACATTGATGTTTTTATTTTCATTTTCTCACTAAGTATGTAGGAGTTGAAAGGAACCGAAGTTTTTTGATACTTGCACTGACTGCCTGCCTAGTATAGAAATAATGACAATATCTAAAGTGTGCTCGCCTTATAGGCGAGCCCACAACTAGAAAAATATTGTTCCTTCGAAACAATTGTGGGCTCGCTTCAAGCCAGAAAACAATGGCTATAAAAGCACAAAATGTCAAGATCGCAGGCAGTGCTCTCTTTGACGTTACTGACGTCAAAGATTGGTCCATTTTGTTCCAAAAATGTGTTGTGCAAAAGTTGACCCGCTGGTGGCGCTATAACAGGCCAATGTGAGAAGGTTGGTATCTGTTCCTTGACCTATTGGTAATGTGCTTGCAAGATTTCACGCACATCCCAGGCTGTGTTCATGATTTGAGGTGTTTTTGGCTTTGGACACTTTATCGCTGCTTGCAGCTATATTTATTATTATTATTTTATAATTTTTTTGTGTGCACTTCATAGGCATGTTAGATAAAGGTCCTTAGATTGCGTGTAGAATGTTTTATGCAAATTGCAAAAAAAAAATCCTAGAATAAAAACGGGTTTAAGCGTTTTACAAACTGCTCAAAATTATATAGCGCCCCCCTTTGGCCATTTGGGGTAAGATTGGTTTCAGTGATATTTGAACTAACCCTCTACACTATTTTGTCATGAAAATGTGACTTTGCTTGTATGTTTTAGAGGCAGAAGAATCATTTGCATAAAAATGCAATATTGTTTGAATTATTTAAAAAAGCATGTTTCAATGTTAAAGAAATCCGATCTGACAGATCTTTAGATATCGGTCCAAAGTTCACATAAAAAAAGTTTTGTGCACGTGACGCGAAAATTCCAGAATAAAAGCGGGTTTACGCGTTTTACAAACTGCTCAAAGTGGCGGAAAATCGAAGGGCGGAGCTTACTTAACAACGACACAGATGTCTTCCGCTTGAGTCAAAGCACGTGTGTAACAAGTTGCATGTCTTCAAACGAAACGAGTCATGACTTATGCCCGTTTGAAGTTTGAATTTTCAGACGCTTCGTATAGCGCCCCCCTTTGGCCGATTGGAATAAAATTGGTTTCAGTGATACTTTGACTAACCCTCCACATCTTTGCCAAATGCCATGAACGTGTAACTTTGCATGTATGATTTAGAGGCCGAAGAATTATTTGCATAAAACCGCAATATTTATGGAATTATTAAAAAATTATGTTTCACTTTAAAAGAAATCCACCGAGTTAAATCTGACCGTATTGGTCCAAAGTTCATGTGAAAAAAGTTTTGTGCGCGTAACAAAAAAAACCCAGGAGGAGATAGATTTTTACTGTTTTTCATATAATTCCGAATTGTGGGAGACCTAAAGGTCAGAGGTCAAAAGTTAGAGGGTAAAAGTTGTTCGGCATGAGGAGACGCATAAGTGTATACAGGTTTCATGGCTGTACCTCAAACACAGCATGAGCTATACCTGTTCAAAGATCGCACTTTCGAAGGCTTCCTACAGCGCCACCATTTGGCCGATTGCTTTAAAAAGTAATAGCACACTTCGCCACTGTAAACCGAACACATTGATGTTTTTATTTTCATTTTCTCACTAAGTACGTAGGAGTAGAAAGGAACCGAAGTTCCCGTCTACTATATGACTGCCTGATAGATAAATAAATAAATAATGACAATATCTAAAGTGTGCTCGCCTTATAGGCGAGCCCACAACTAGAAAATATTGTTCCTTCGAAACAATTGTGGGCTCGCTTCAAGCCAGAAAACAATGGCTATAAAAGTACACAATGTCAAGATCGCAGGCAGTGCTCTCTTTGACGTTACTGACGTCAAAGATTGGTCCATTTTGTTCCAAAAATGTGTTGTGCAAAAGTTGACCTGCTGGTGGCGCTATAACAGGCCAATGTGAGAAGGGTGGTATCTGTTCCTTGACCTATTGGGAATGTGCTTGCAAGATGATTTAGAGGCAGAAGAATAATTTGCATAAAACTGCAATATTCATTGAATTATTAAAAAAGCATGTTTACATTTTAAAGAAATCCGATCTGACAGATCTTTAGATATCGGTCCAAAGTTCACGTAAAAAAAGTTTTGTGCACGTGGAGCGAAAATTCCAGAATAAAAGCGGGTTTACGCGTTTTACAAACTGCTCAAAATGGCGGAAAATCGAAGGGCGGCGCTTACTTAACAATGACACAGATGTCTTCCGCTCGAGTCAAAGCACGCGTGTAAGCAAGTTGCATGACTTCAAACGAAACGAGTCATGACTTATGCCCGTTTGAAGTTTGAAATTTCAAACGCTTCGTATAGCGCCCCCCTTTGGCCGATTGGAATAAAATTGGTTTCAGTGATACTTTGACTAACCCTCTACATCTTTGCCAAATGCCATGAACGTGTAACTTTGCATGTATGATTTAGAGGCCGAAGAATAATTTGCATAAAACCGCAATATACATTGAATTATTAAAAAATTATATTTCACTTTAAAAGAAATCTGCCGAGATAAATCTGACCGTATTGGTCCAAAGTTCATGTAAAAAAAAGTTTTGTGCGCGTAACGAAAAAAACCCAGGAGGAGATAGATTTTTACTGTTTTTCATATAATTCCGAATTGTGGGAGACCTAAAGGTCAGAGGTCAAAAGTTAGAGGGTAAAAGTTGTTCGGCATGAGGAGACGCATAAGTGTATACAGGTTTCATGGCTGTATGTATAACACAGCATGAGCTATACCTGTTCAAAGATCGCACTTTCGAAGGCTTCCTACAGCGCCACCATTTGGCCGATTGCTATAGAAAATAATAGCACACTTCGCCACTGTAAACTGAACACATTGATGTTTTTATTTTCATTTTCTCACTAAGTATGTAGGAGTAGAACGGAACCGAAGTTCCCGTCTACAGTATGCATGATAGATAAATAATGACAAGAACTAAAGTGTGCTCGCCTATAGGCGAGCCCACAACTAGAAAAATATTGTTCCTTCGAAACAATTGTGGGCTCGCTTCAAGCCAGAAAACAATGGCTATAAAAGCACAAAATGTCAAGATCGCAGGCAGTGCTCTCTTTGACGTTACTGACGTCAAAGATTGGTCCATTTTGTTCCAAAAATGTGTTGTGCAAAAGTTGACCCGCTGGTGGCGCTATAACAGGCCAATGTGAGAAGGTTGGTATCTGTTCCTTGACCTATTGGGAATGTGCTTGCAAGATTTCACGCACATCCCAGGCTGTGTTCATGATTTGAGGTGTTTTTGGCTTTGGACACTTTATCGCTGCTTGCAGCTATATTTATTATTATTATTTTATAATTTTTTTGTGTGCACTTCATAGGCATGTTAGATAAAGGTCCTTAGATTGCGTGTAGAATGTTCCATGCAAATTGCAAAAAAAATCCTAGAATAAAAACGGGTTTAAGCGTTTTACAAACTGCTCAAAATTATATAGCGCCCCCTTTGGCCATTTGGGGTAAGATTGGTTTCAGTGATATTTGAACTAACCCTCTACACCAGGGGTCTTCAACAGGGGGTCCGCGACCCCTAGGGGGTCCGCGGAGGTACTGCAGGGGGTCCGCGAAATTATTGCAAAAAAAAAAAAAAAAAAAAAAAAGTTTCAATTTTTTTTTTTTTTTCACATTTATGTAAAAAAATTAATCATGATTCTATCCATTTTGAATAGCTTGAATACATGATTACTATGCAATTGACAGATTGTTGATATTATTG
This sequence comes from Nannobrachium achirus, assembly GCF_963921795.1. Lineage (NCBI taxonomy): Eukaryota > Metazoa > Chordata > Actinopteri > Myctophiformes > Myctophidae > Nannobrachium > Nannobrachium achirus. The sequence continues at coordinate 46,373,760 of NC_137830.1, forward strand.
ACATTGGTTCTCACTTAATAAGTAGTATGTTTAGAAATGGTAGTGGTATGGCCCACCCTGCTCGCTGTAACTTGTACATGTTTAAAATAAAAAATATGTCGTAGCCCCGACCCCCCCACCCTACGTGGTGGTAGGGGGTCCCTGCTCCATCTCCCCCTTAGTTTGGGGGTCCCCGGCCTGAAAACGTTGAAGACCCCTGCTCTACACTATTTTGTCATGAAAATGTGACTTTGCTTGTATGTTTTAGAGGCAGAAGAATAATTTGCATAAAAATGCAATATTGTTTGAATTATTTAAAAAAGCATGTTTCAATGTTAAAGAAATCCGATCTGACAGATCTTTAGATATCGGTCCAAAGTTCACGTAAAAAAAGTTTTGTGCACGTGACGCGAAAATTCCAGAATAAAAGCGGGTTTACGCGTTTTACAAACTGCTCAAAGTGGCGGAAAATCGAAGGGCGGAGCTTACTTAACAACGACACAGATGTCTTCCGCTTGAGTCAAAGCACGCGTGTAACAAGTTGCATGTCTTCAAACGAAACGAGTCATGACTTATGCCTGTTTGAAGTTTGAATTTTCAGACGCTTCGTATAGCGCCCCCCTTTGGCCGATTGGAATAAAATTGGTTTCAGTGATACTTTGACTAACCCTCCACATCTTTGCCAAATGCCATGAACGTGTAACTTTGCATGTATGATTTAGAGGCCGAAGAATAATTTGCATAAAACCGCAATATTGATTGAATTATTAAAAAATTATATTTCACTTTAAAAGAAATCCGACCAGACTAGTTTGACCGTATTGGTCCAAAGTTCATGTGAAAAAAGTTTTTTTGCGCGTAACGCAAAAATCCCAGGAGGAGATAGATTTTTACTGTTTTTTATATAATTCAAAATTCTGGGGGATCTAAAGGTCAGAGGTCAAAAGTCAGAGCGTAAAAGTTGTTCGGCATGAGGAGACGCATACGTGTATACAGGTTTCATGACTGTACGTATAACAGAGCATGAGCTCTATCTGTTCAAAGTTCGCACTTTCGAAGGCTTCCTACAGCGCCACCATTTGGCCGATTGCTGTAAAAAATAATAGCACACTTCGCCACTGTAAGCTGAACACATTGATGTTTTTATTTTCATTTTCTGTCTAAGTATGTAGGAGTAGAAAGGAACCGAAGTTTTGAGGAGAACTTGATATGACGGTTAGATATTGTCACTAGAAAAATATTGTTCCTTCGAAACAATTGTGGGCTCGCTTCAAGCCAGAAAACAATGGCTATAAAAGTACAAAATGTCAAGATCGCAGGCAGTGCTCTCTTTGACGTTACTGACGTCAAAGATTGGTCCATTTTGTTCCAAAAATGTGTTGTGCAAAAGTTGACCCGCTGGTGGCGCTATAACAGGCCAATGTAAGAAGGGTGGTATCTGTTCCTTGACCTATTGGGAATGTGCTTGTAAGATTTCACGCACATTGCAGGCTGTGTTCATGATTTGAGGTGTTTTTGGCTTTGGCCACTTTATCGCTGCTTGCAGCTATATTTATTATTATTATTATTATTATTTTTGTGTGTGTGTGCACTTCATAGGCATATTAGATAAAGGTCCTTAGATTGTGTGTAGAATGTTTCATGCAAATTGCTAAAAAGAATCTTAACGGGTTTAAGCGTTTCACAAACTGCTCAAAATGATATAGCGCCCCCCCTTTGGCCAATTGGGGTAAGATTGGTTTTAGTGATATTTGGAATAACACTCTACATCTTTGCCAAATGACATGAATATGTTACTTTGCATAGATGATTTAGAGGCAGAGGAATAATTTGCATAAAACTGCAATATTGATTTAATTTATTAAAAAAGCATGTTTCAATTTAAAAAAAAATCCGATCTGACAGATCTTTAGATATTGGTCCAAAGTTCACATAAAAAAGGTTTTGTGCACGTGACGCGAAAATTCCAGAATAAAAGCGGGTTTACGTGTTTTACAAACTGCTCAAAATGGCGGAAAATTGAAGGGTGGAGCTTACTTAACAATGACACAGATGTCTTCCGCTTGAGTCAAAGCACGCGTGTAACAAGTTGCATGTCTTCAAACGAAACGAGTCATGACTTATGCCCGTTTGAAGTTTGAATTTTCAAATGCTTCGTATAGCGCCCCCCTTTGGCCAATTGGAATAAGATTGGTTTCAGTGATATTTTGACTAACCCTCTACATCTTTGCCAAATGCCATGAACGTGTGACTTTGTATGTATGATTTAGAGGCAAAATAATTATTGGCATAAAACTGCAATATTGAGTGAATTATTAAAAAATAATGTTTCACTTTAAAAAAAATCTGGTTGATCAATCTGACCGTATTGGTCCAAAGTTCATCTGAAAAAAGTTTTGTGCGCTTAACGCAAAAATCCCAGGAGGAGATAGATTTTTACTGTTTTTCATATAATTCCAAATTGTGGGAGACCTAAAGGTCAGAGGTCAAAAGTTAGAGGGTAAAAGTTGTTCGGCATGAGGAGACGCATAAGTGTATACAGGTTTCATGGCTGTACGTATAACACAGCATGAGCTATACCTGTTCAAAGATCGCACTTTCGAAGGCTTCCTACAGCGCCACCATTTGGCCGATTGCTATAATAAATAATAGCACACTTCGCCACTTTAAGCTGAACACATTGATGTTTTTATTTTCATTTTCTGTCTAAGTATGTAGGAGTAGAAAGGAACCGAAGTTTTCAGGAGAACTTGATATGACGGTTAGATATTGTCACTAGAAAAATATTGTTCCTTCGAAACAATTGTGGGCTCGCTTCAAGCCAGAAAACAATGGCTATAAAAGTACAAAATGTCAAGATCGCAGGCAGTGCTCTCTTTGACGTTACTGACGTCAAAGATTGGTCCATTTTGTTCCAAAAATGTGTTGTGCAAAAGTTGACCCGCTGGTGGCGCTATAACAGGCCAATGTAAGAAGGGTGGTATCTGTTCCTTGACCTATTGGGAATGTGCTTGCAAGATTTCACACACATTGCAGGCTGTGTTCATGATTTGAGGTGTTTTTGGCTTTGGCCACTTTATCGCTGCTTGCAGCTATATTTATTATTATTATTTTTTTTTGTGTGTGTGCACTTCATAGGCATATTAGATAAAGGTCTTAGATTGTGTGTAGAATGTTTCATGCAAATTGCCAAAAAAATCCTAACGGGTTTAAGCGTTTCACAAACTGCTCAAAATGATATAGCGCCCCCCTTTGGCCAATTGGAGTAAGATTGGTTTTAGTGATATTTGGACTAACACTCTACATCTTTGCCAAATGCCATGAACATGTTACTTTGCATGTATGATTTAGAGGCAGAAGAATAATTTGCATAAAACTGCAATATTCATTGAATTATTTAAAAAAGCATGTTTCAATTTTAAAGAAATCCGATCTGACAGATCTTTAGATATTGGTCGAAAGTTCACGCAAAAAAAGTTTTGTGCACGTGACGCGAAAATTCCAGAATAAAAGCGGGTTTACGCGTTTTACAAACTGCTCAAAATGGCGGAAAATTGAAGGGCGGAGCTTACTTAACAAAGACACAGATGTCTTCCGCTCGAGTCAAAGCACGCGTGTAAGCAAGTTGCATGTCTTAAAACGAAACGAGTCATGACTTATGCCCGTTTGAAGTTTGAATTTTCAAACGCTTCGTATAGCGCCCCCCTTTGGCCGATTGGAATAAAATTGGTTTCAGTGATACTTTGACTAACCCTCTACATCTTTGCCAAATGCCATGAACGTGTAACTTTGCATGTATGATTTAGAGGCCGAAGAATAATTTGCATAAAACCGCAATATTGATAGAATTATTAAAAAATTATATTTCACTTTAAAAGAAATCCGCCGAGATTAGTTTGACCGTATTGGTCCAAAGTTCATGTGAAAAAAGTTTCGTGCGCGTAACAAATAAAACCCAGGAGGAGATAGATTTCTACTGTTTTTCATATAATTCCAAATTGTGGGAGATCTAAAGGTCAAAGGTCAAAAGTCAGAGCGTAAAAGTTGTTCGGCATGAGGAGACGCCTACGTGTATACAGGTTTCATGGCTTTACCTCAAACACAGCATGAGCTATACCTGTTCAAAGTTCGCACTTTCGAAAGCTTCCTACAGCGCCACCATTTGGCCGATTGCTGTAAAAAGTAATAGCACACGTCGCCACAGTAAGCTGAACACATTGATGTTTTTATTTTCATTTTCTCACTAAGTATGTAGGAGTAGAAAGGAACCGAAGTTTTTTGATACTTGCACTGACTGCCTGCCTAGTATAGAAATAATGACAATATCTAAAGTGTGCTCGCCTTATAGGCGAGCCCACAACTAGAAAAATATTGTTCCTTCGAAACAATTGTGGGCTCGCTTCAAGCCAGAAAACAATGGCTATAAAAGCACAAAATGTCAAGATCGCAGGCAGTGCTCTCTTTGACGTTACTGACGTCAAAGATTGGTCCATTTTGTTCCAAAAATGTGTTATGCAAAAGTTGACCCGCTGGTGGCGCTATAACAGGCCAATGTGAGAAGGTTGGTATCTGTTCCTTGACCTATTGGGAATGTGCTTGCAAGATTTCACGCACATCCCAGGCTGTGTTCATGATTTGAGGTGTTTTTGGCTTTGGACACTTTATCGCTGCTTGCAGCTATATTTATTATAATTATTTTATAATTTTTTTGTGTGCACTTCATAGGCATGTTAGATAAAGGTCCTTAGATTGCGTGTAGAATGTTTCATGCAAATTGCAAAAAAAATCCTAGAATAAAAACGGGTTTAAGCGTTTTACAAACTGCTCAAAATTATATAGCGCCCCCCTTTGGCCATTTGGGGTAAGATTGGTTTCAGTGATATTTGAACTAACCCTCTACACTATTTTGTCATGAAAATGTGACATTGCATGTATGTTTTAGAGGCAGAAGAATAATTTGCATAAAAATGCAATATTGTTTGAATTATTTAAAAAAGCATGTTTCAATGTTAAAGAAATCCGATCTGACAGATCTTTAGATATCGGTCCAAAGTTCACGTAAAAAAAGTTTTGTGCACGTGACGCGAAAATTCCAGAATAAAAGCGGGTTTGCGCGTTTTACAAACTGCTCAAAATGGCGTAAAATCGAAGGGCGGAGCTTACTTAACAAAGACACAGATGTCTTCCGCTTGAGTCAAAGCATGCGTGTAACAAGTTGCATGTCTTCAAACGAAACGAGTCATGACTTGTGCCCGTTTGAAGTTTGAATTTTCAGACGCTTCGTATAGCGCCCCCCTTTGGCCGATTGGAATAAAATTGGTTTCAGTGATACTTTGACTAACCCTCCACATCTTTGCCAAATGCCATGAACGTGTAACTTTGCATGTATGATTTAGAGGCCGAAGAATAATTTGCATAAAACCGCAATATTGATTGAATTATTAAAAAATTATATTTCACTTTAAAAAAAATCTGGTTGATCAATCTGACCGTATTGGTCCAAAGTTCATGTGAAAAAAGTTTTGTGCACTTGACAAGAAAATCCCAGGAGGAGATAGATTTTTACTGTTTTTCATATAATTCCGAATTGTGGGAGACCTAAAGGTCAGAGGTCAAAAGTTAGAGGGTAAAAGTTGTTCGGCATGAGGAGACGCATACGTGTATACAGTTTTCATGGCTTTACCTCAAACACAGCATGAGCTATACCTGTTCAAAGTTCGCACTTTCGAAGGCTTCCTACAGCGCCACCATTTGGCCGATTGCTGTAAAAAGTAATAGCACACGTCGCCACAGTAAGCTGAACACATTGATGTTTTTATTTTCATTTTCTCACTAAGTATGTAGGAGTAGAAAGGAACCGAAGTTTTTTGATACTTGCACTGACTGCCTGCCTAGTATAGAAATAATGACAATATCTAAAGTGTGCTCGCCTTATAGGCGAGCCCACAACTAGAAAAATATTGTTCCTTCGAAACAATTGTGGGCTCGCTTCAAGCCAGAAAACAATGGCTATAAAAGCACAAAATGTCAAGATCGCAGGCAGTGCTCTCTTTGACGTTACTGACGTCAAAGATTGGTCCATTTTGTTCCAAAAATGTGTTGTGCAAAAGTTGACCCGCTGGTGGCGCTATAACAGGCCAATGTGAGAAGGTTGGTATCTGTTCCTTGACCTATTGGGAATGTGCTTGCAAGATTTCACGCACATCCCAGGCTGTGTTCATGATTTGAGGTGTTTTTGGCTTTGGACACTTTATCGCTGCTTGCAGCTATATTTATTATTATTATTTTATAATTTTTGTGTGTGCACTTCATAGGCATGTTAGATAAAGGTCCTTAGATTGCGTGTAGAATGTTTCATGCAAATTGCAAAAAAAATCCTAGAATAAAAACGGGTTTAAGCGTTTTACAAACTGCTCAAAATTATATAGCGCCCCCCTTTGGCCATTTGGGGTAAGATTGGTTTCAGTGATATTTGAACTAACCCTCTACACTATTTTGTCATGAAAATGTGACTTTGCTTGTATGTTTTAGAGGCAGAAGAATAATTTGCATAAAAATGCAATATTGTTTGAATTATTTAAAAAAGCATGTTTCAATGTTAAAGAAATCCGATCTGACAGATCTTTAGATATCGGTCCAAAGTTCACGTAAAAAAAGTTTTGTGCACGTGACGCGAAAATTCCAGAATAAAAGCGGGTTTACGCGTTTTACAAACTGCTCAAAGTGGCGGAAAATCGAAGGGCGGAGCTTACTTAACAACGACACAGATGTCTTCCGCTTGAGTCAAAGCACGCGTGTAACAAGTTGCATGTCTTCAAACGAAACGAGTCATGACTTATGCCCGTTTGAAGTTTGAATTTTCAGACGCTTCGTATAGCGCCCCCCTTTGGCCAATTGGAATAAAATTGGTTTCAGTGATACTTTGACTAACCCTCCACATCTTTGCCAAATGCCATGAACGTGTAACTTTGCATGTATGATTTAGAGGCCGAAGAATAATTTGCATAAAACCGCAATATATATTGAATTATTAAAAAAATATATTTCACTTTAAAAGAAATCCGCCGAGACTAGTTTGATCGTATTGGTCCAAAGTTCATGTGAAAAAAGTTTTGTGAGCGTAACGCGAAAATCCCAGGAGGAGATAGATTTTTACTGTTTTTCATATAATTCCAAATTGTGGGAGATCTAAAGGTCAAAGGTCAAAAGTCAGAGCGTAAAAGTTGTTCGGCATGAGGAGACGCATACGTGTATACAGGTTTCATGGCTGCACGTATATCAGAGCATGAGCTATACCTGTTCAAAGTTCGCACTTTCGAAGGCTTCCTACAGCGCCACCATTTGGCCGATTGCTGTAAAAAATAATAGCACACTTCGCCACTGTAAGCTGAACACATTGATGTTTTTATTTTCATTTTCTGTCTAAGTATGTAGGAGTAGAAAGGAACCGAAGTTTTGAGGAGAACTTGATATGACGGTTAGATATTGTCACTAGAAAATATTGTTCCTTCGAAACAATTGTGGGCTCGCTTCAAGCCAGAAAACAATGGCTATAAAAGTACACAATGTCAAGATCGCAGGCAGTGCTCTCTTTGACGTTACTGACGTCAAAGATTGGTCCATTTTGTTCCAAAAATGTGTTGTGCAAAAGTTGACCTGCTGGTGGCGCTATAACAGGCCAATGTGAGAAGGGTGGTATCTGTTCCTTGACCTATTGGGAATGTGCTTGCAAGATGATTTAGAGGCAGAAGAATAATTTGCATAAAACTGCAATATTCATTGAATTATTAAAAAAGCATGTTTACATTTTAAAGAAATCCGATCTGACAGATCTTTAGATATCGGTCCAAAGTTCACGTAAAAAAAGTTTTGTGCACGTGGAGCGAAAATTCCAGAATAAAAGCGGGTTTACGCGTTTTACAAACTGCTCAAAATGGCGGAAAATCGAAGGGCGGCGCTTACTTAACAATGACACAGATGTCTTCCGCTCGAGTCAAAGCACGCGTGTAAGCAAGTTGCATGACTTCAAACGAAACGAGTCATGACTTATGCCCGTTTGAAGTTTGAAATTTCAAACGCTTCGTATAGCGCCCCCCTTTGGCCGATTGGAATAAAATTGGTTTCAGTGATACTTTGACTAACCCTCTACATCTTTGCCAAATGCCATGAACGTGTAACTTTGCATGTATGATTTAGAGGCCGAAGAATAATTTGCATAAAACCGCAATATACATTGAATTATTAAAAAATTATATTTCACTTTAAAAGAAATCCGCCGAGATAAATCTGACCGTATTGGTCCAAAGTTCATGTAAAAAAAAGTTTCGTGCGCGTAACGAAAAAAACCCAGGAGGAGATAGATTTTTACTGTTTTTCATATAATTCCGAATTGTGGGAGACCTAAAGGTCAGAGGTCAAAAGTTAGAGGGTAAAAGTTGTTCGGCATGAGGAGACGCATAAGTGTATACAGGTTTCATGGCTGTATGTATAACACAGCATGAGCTATACCTGTTCAAAGATCGCACTTTCGAAGGCTTCCTACAGCGCCACCATTTGGCCGATTGCTATAGAAAATAATAGCACACTTCGCCACTGTAAACTGAACACATTGATGTTTTTATTTTCATTTTCTCACTAAGTATGTAGGAGTAGAACGGAACCGAAGTTCCCGTCTACAGTATGCATGATAGATAAATAATGACAAGAACTAAAGTGTGCTCGCCTATAGGCGAGCCCACAACTAGAAAAATATTGTTCCTTCGAAACAATTGTGGGCTCGCTTCAAGCCAGAAAACAATGGCTATAAAAGTACAAAATGTCAAGATCGCAGGCAGTGCTCTCTTTGACGTTACTGACGTCAAAGATTGGTCCATTTTGTTCCAAAAATGTGTTGTGCAAAAGTTGACCCGCTGGTGGCGCTATAACAGGCCAATGTAAGAAGGGTGGTATCTGCTCCTTGACCTATTGGGAATGTGCTTGCAAGATTTCACGCACATTGCAGGCTGTGTTCATGATTTGAGGTGTTTTTGGCTTTGGCCACTTTATCGCTGCTTGCAGCTATATTCATTATTATTATTTTTTTTGTGTGTGTGCACTTCATAGGCATATTAGATAAAGGTCCTTAGATTGTGTGTAGAATGTTTCATGCAAATTGCAAAAATAAATCCTAACGGGTTTAAGCGTTTCACAAACTGCTCAAAATGATATAGCGCCCCCCTTTGGCCAATTGGGGTAAGATTGGTTTTAGTGATATTTGGACTAACACTCTACATCTTTGCCAAATGCCATGAACATGTTACTTTGCATGTATGATTTAGAGGCAGAAGAATAATTTGCATAAAACTGCAATATTCATTGAATTTATTTAAAAAAGCATGTTTCAATTTTAAAGAAATCCGATCTGACAGATCTTTAGATATCGGTCCAAAGTTCACGTAAAAAAAGTTTTGTGCACGTGGAGCGAAAATTCCAGAATAAAAGCGGGTTTATGCGTTTTACAAACTGCTCAAAATGGCGGAAAATCAAAGGGCGGAGCTTACTTAACAACGACACAGATGTCTTCCGCTTGAGTCAAAGCATGCGTGTAACAAGTTGCATGTCTTCAAACAAAACGAGTCATGACTTATGCCCGTTTGAAGTTTGAATTTTCAAACGCTTCGTATAGCGCCCCCCTTTGGCCGATTGGAATAAAATTGGTTTCAGTGATACTTTGACTAACCCTCCACATCTTTGCCAAATGCCATGAACGTGTAACTTTGCATGTATGATTTAGAGGCCGAAGAATAATTTGCATAAAACCGCAATATTGATTGAATTATTAAAAAATTATATTTCACTTTAAAAGAAATCCGCCGAGACTAGTTTGACCGTATTGGTCCAAAGTTCATGTGAAAAAGGTTTTGTGCGCGTAACGCAAAAATCCCAGGAGGAGATAGATTTTTACTGTTTTTTATATAATTCAAAATTCTGGGGGATCTAAAGGTCAAAGTTCAAAAGTCAGAGCGTAAAAGTTGTTCGGCATGAGGAGACGCATACGTGTATACAGGTTTCATGACTGTACGTATAACAGAGCATGAGCTCTATCTGTTCAAAGTTCGCACTTTCGAAGGCTTCCTACAGCGCCACCATTTGGCCGATTGCTGTAAAAAATAATAGCACACTTCGCCACTGTAAGCTGAACACATTGATGTTTTTATTTTCATTTTCTGTCTAAGTATGTAGGAGTAGAAAGGAACCGAAGTTTTGAGGAGAACTTGATATGACGGTTAGATATTGTCACTAGAAAAATATTGTTCCTTCGAAACAATTGTGGGCTCGCTTCTAGCCAGAAAACAATGGCTATAAAAGTACAAAATGTCAAGATCGCAGGCAGTGCTCTCTTTGACGTTACTGACGTCAAAGATTGGTCCATTTTTTCCAAAAATGTTATGCAAAAGTTGACCCGCTGGTGGCGCTATAACAGGCCAATGATAGAAGGGTGGTATCTGTTCCTTGACCTATTGGGAATGTGCTTGCAAGATTTCACGCACATCCCAGGCTGTGTTCATGATTTGAGGTGTTTTTGGCTTTGGCCACTTTATCGCTGCTTGCAGCTATATTTATTATTATTATTTTATTATTTTATTGTATGCACTTCATAGGCATGTTAGATAAAGGTCCTTAGATTGCGTGTAGAATGTTTCATGCAAATTGCTAAAAAGAAATCCTAGAATAAAAACGGTTTTAAGCGTTTCACAAACTGCTCAAAATGATATAGCGCCCCCCTTTGGCCAATTGGGGTATGATTGGTTTTAGTGATATTTGGAATAACACTCTACATCTTTGCCAAATGCCATGAACATGCTACGTTGTATGTATGATTTAGAGGCAGAAGAATAATTTGCATAAAAATGCAATATTCATTGAATTATTTAAAAAAGCATGTTTCAATTTTAAAGAAATCCGATCTGACAGATCTTTAGATATCGGTCCAAAGTTCACGTAAAAAAAGTTTTGTGCACGTGACGCGAAAATTTCAGAATAAAAGCGGGTTTACGCGTTTTACAAACTGCTCAAATTGGCAGAAAATCTAAGGGCGGAGCTTACTTAACAACGACACAGATGTCTTCCGCTTGAGTCAAAGCACGCGTGTAACAAGTTGCATGTCTTCAAACGAAATGAGTCAAGACTTATGCCCGTTTGAAGTTTGAATTTTCAAACGCTTCGTATAGCGCCCCCCTTTGGCCGATTGGAATAAAATTGGTTTCAGTGATACTTTGACTAACCCTCCACATCTTTGCCAAATGCCATGAACGTGTAACTTTGCATGTATGATTTAGAGGCCGAAGAATAATTTGCATAAAACCGCAATATTGATTGAATTATTAAAAAATTATATTTCACTTTAAAAGAAATCCGCCGAGACTAGTTTGACCGTATTGGTCCAAAGTTCATGTGAAAAAAGTTTCGTGCGCGTATCGAAAAAAACCCAGGAGGAGATAGATTTTTACTGTGTTTCATATAATTCCGAATTGTGGGAGACCTAAAGGTCAGAGGTCAAAAGTTAGAGGGTAAAAGTTGTTCGGCATGAGGAGACGCATAAGTGTATACAGGTTTCATGGCTGGACCTCAAACACAGCATGAGCTATACCTGTTCAAAGTTCGCACTTTCGAAGGCTTCCTACTGCGCCACCATTTGGCCGATTACTATAATAAATAATAGCACACTTCGCCACTGTAAGCTGAACACATTGATGTTTTTATTTTCATTTTCTCACTAAGTATGTAGGAGTAGAAAGGAACCGAAGTTCCCGTCTACTGTATGACTGCCTGATAGATAAATAAACTAGAAAAATATTGTTCCTTCGAAACAATTGTGGGCTCGCTTCAAGCCAGAAAACAATGGCTATAAAAGCACAAAATGTCAAGATCGCAGGCAGTGCTCTCTTTGACGTTACTGACGTCAAAGATTGGTCCATTTTGTTCCAAAAATGTGTTGTGCAAAAGTTGACCCGCTGGTGGCGCTATAACAGGCCAATGTAAGAAGGGTGGTATCTGCTCCTTGACCTATTGGGAATGTGCTTGCAAGATTTCACGCACATCGCAGGCTGTGTTCATGATTTGAGGTGTTTTTGGCTTTGGCCACTTTATCGCTGCTTGCAGCTATATTCATTATTATTATTTTTTTTGTGTGTGTGCACTTCATAGGCATATTAGATAAAGGTCCTTAGATTGTGTGTAGAATGTTTCATGCAAATTGCAAAAATAAATCCTAACGGGTTTAAGCGTTTCACAAACTGCTCAAAATGATATAGCGCCCCCCTTTGGCCAATTGGGGTAAGATTGGTTTTAGTGATATTTGGACTGACACTCTACATCTTTGCCAAATGCCATGAACATGTTACTTTGCATGTATGATTTAGAGGCAGAAGAATAATTTGCATAAAACTGCAATATTCATTGAATTTATTTTAAAAAGCATGTTTCAATTTTAAAGAAATCCGATCTGACAGATCTTTAGATATCGGTCCAAAGTTCACGTAAAAAAAGTTTTGTGCACGTGGAGTGAAAACTCCAGAATAAAAGCGGGTTTACGCGTTTTACAAACTGCTCAATATGGCGGAAAATCGGGGGGCGGAGCTTACTTAACAACGACACAGATGTCTTCCGCTCGAGTCAAAGCACGCGTGTAACAAGTTGCATGTCTTCAAACAAAACGAGTCATGACTTATGCCCGTTTGAAGTTTGAATTTTCAAACGCTTCGTATAGCGCCCCCCTTTGGCCGATTGGAATAAAATTGGTTTCAGTGATACTTTGACTAACCCTCCACATCTTTGCCAAATGCCATGAACGTGTAACTTTGCATGTATGATTTAGAGGCCGAAGAATAATTTGCATAAAACCGCAACATTGATTGAATTATTAATAAAATTATATTTCACTTTAAAAGAAATCCGCCGAGACTAGTTTGACCGTATTGGTCCAAAGTTCATGTGAAAAAAGTTTCATGCGCGTATCGCAAAGATCCCAGGAGGAGATAGATTTTTACTGTTTTTCATATAATTCCAAATTCTGAGGGATCTAAAGATCAGAGGTCAAAAGTCAGAGCGTAAAAATTGTTCGGCATGAGGAGACGCATACGTGTATACAGGTTTCATGGCTGTACGTATAACAGAGCATGAGCTATACCTGTTCAAAGTTCGCACTTTCGAAGGCTTCCTACAGCGCCACCATTTGGCCGATTGCTGTAAAAAGTAATAGCACACGTCGCCACAGTAAGCTGAACACATTGATGTTTTTATTTTCATTTTCTCACTAAGTATGTAGGAGTAGAAAGGAACCGAAGTTTTGAGGAGAACTTGATATGACGGTTAGATATTGTCACTAGAAAAATATTGTTCCTTCGAAACAATTGTGGGCTCACTTCAAGCCAGAAAACAATGGCTATAAAAGCACAAAATGTCAAGATCGCAGGCAGTGCTCTCTTTGACGTTACTGACGTCAAAGTTTGTCCATTTTGTTCCAAAAATGTGTTGTGCAAAAGTTGACCCGCTGGTGGCGCTATAACAGGCCAATGTGAGAAGGTTGGTATCTGTTCCTTGACCTATTGGGAATGTGCTTGCAAGATTTCACGCACATCCCAGGCTGTGTTCATGATTTGAGGTGTTTTTGGCTTTGGACACTTTATCGCTGCTTGCAGCTATATTTATTATTATTATTTTATAATTTTTTTGTGTGCACTTCATAGGCATGTTAGATAAAGGTCCTTAGATTGCGTGTAGAATGTTTCATGCAAATTGCAAAAAAAATCCTAGAATAAAAACGGGTTTAAGCGTTTTACAAACTGCTCAAAATGATATAGCGCCCCCCTTTGGCCATTTGGGGTAAGATTGGTTTCAGTGATATTTGAACTAACCCTCTACACTATTTTGTCATGAAAATGTGACTTTGCATGTATGTTTTAGAGGCAGAAGAATAATTTGCATAAAAATGCAATATTGTTTGAATTATTTAAAAAAGCATGTTTCAATGTTAATGAAATCCGATCTGACAGATCTTTAGATATCGGTCCAAAGTTCACGTAAAAAAGGTTTTGTGCACGTGACGCGAAAATTCCAGAATAAAAGCGGGTTTACACGTTTTACAAACTGCTCAAAATGGCGGAAAATTGAAGGGCGGAGCTTACTTAACAACGACACAGATGTCTTCCGCTTGAGTCAAAGCACGCGTGTAACAAGTTGCATGTCTTCAAACGAAACGAGTCATGACTTATGCCCGTTTGAAGTTTGGATTTTCAAACGCTTCGTATAGCGCCCCCCTTTGGCCGATTGGAATAAAATTGGTTTCAGTGATACTTTGACTAACCCTCCACATCTTTGCCAAATGCCATGAACGTGTAACTTTGCATGTATGATTTAGAGGCCGAAGAATAATTTGCATAAAACCGCAATATTGATTGAATTATTAAAACATTATATTTCACTTTAAAAGAAATCCGCCGAGACTAGTTTGACCGTATTGGTCCAAAGTTCATGTGAAAAAAGTTTTGTGCACTTGACGCGAAAATCCCAGGAGGAGATAGATTTTTACTGTTTTTCATATAATTCCAAATTGTGGGAGACCTAAAGGTCAGAGGTCAAAAGTTAGAGGGTAAAAGTTGTTCGGCATGAGGAGACGCATAAGTGTATACAGGTTTCATGGCTGTACGTATAACACAGCATGAGCTATACCTGTTCAAAGAACGCACTTTCGAAGGCTTCCTACAGCGCCACCATTTGGCCGATTGCTGTAAAAAGTAATAGCACACTTCGCCACAGTAAACTGAACACATTGATGTTTTTATTTTCATTTTCTCACTAAGTATGTAGGAGTAGAAAGGAACCGAAGTTTTGAGGAGAACTTGATATGACGGTTAGATATTGTCACTAGAAAAATATTGTTCCTTCGAAACAATTGTGGGCTCGCTTCAAGCCAGAAAACAATGGCTATAAAAGCACAAAATGTCAAGATCGCAGGCAGTGCTCTCTTTGACGTTACTGACGTCAACGATTGGTCCATTTTGTTCCAAAAATGTGTTGTGCAAAAGTTGACCCGCTGGTGGCGCTATAACAGGCCAATGTAAGAAGGGTGGTATCTGTTCCTTGACCTATTGGGAATGTGCTTGCAAGATTTCACGCACATTGCAGGCTGTGTTCATGATTTGAGGTGTTTTTGGCTTTGGACACTTTATCGCTGCTTGCAGCTATATTCATTATTATAATTTTTTTTTGTGTGTGCACTTCATAGGCATATTAGATAAAGGTCCTTAGATTGTGTGTAGAATGTTTCATGCAAATTGCAAAAAAAAAATCCTAACGGGTTTAAGCATTTCACAAACTGCTCAAAATGATATAGCGCCCCCCTTTGGCTAATTGGGGTAAGATTGGTTTTAGTGATATTTGGACTAACACTCTACATCTTTGCCAAATGCCATGAACATGTTACTTTGCATGTATGATTTAGAGGCAGAAGAATAATTTGCATAAAACTGCAATATTCATTGAATTTATTTAATAAAGCATGTTTCAATTTTAAAGAAATCCGATCTGACAGATCTTTAGATATCCGTCCAAAGTTCACGTAAAAAAAGTTTTGTGCACATGGAGCGAAAATTCCAGAATAAAAGCGGGTTTACGCGTTTTACAAACTGCTCAATATGGCGGAAAATCAAAGGGCGGAGCTTACTTAACAACGACACAGATGTCTTCCGCTCGAGTCAAAGCACGCGTGTAACAAGTTGCATGTCTTCAAACAAAACGAGTCATGACTTATGCCCGTTTGAAGTTTGAATTTTCAAACGCTTCGTATAGCGCCCCCCTTTGGCCGATTGGAATAAAATTGGTTTCAGTGATACTTTGACTAACCCTCCACATCTTTGCCAAATGCCATGAACGTGTAACTTTGCATGTATGATTTAGAGGCCGAAGAATAATTTGCATAAAACCGCAACATTGATTGAATTATTAATAAAATATATTTCACTTTAAAAGAAATCCGCCGAGACTAGTTTGACCGTATTGGTCCAAAGTTCATGTGAAAAAAGTTTCATGCGCGTATCGCAAAGATCCCAGGAGGAGATAGATTTTTACTGTTTTTCATATAATTCCAAATTCTGAGGGATCTAAAGATCAGAGGTCAAAAGTCAGAGCGTAAAAATTGTTCGGCATGAGGAGACGCATACGTGTATACAGGTTTCATGGCTGTACGTATAACAGAGCATGAGCTATACCTGTTCAACGTTCGCACTTTCGAAGGCTTCCTACAGCGCCACCATTTGGCCGATTGCTGTAAAAAGTAATAGCACACGTCGCCACAGTAAGCTGAACACATTGATGTTTTTATTTTCATTTTCTCACTAAGTATGTAGGAGTAGAAAGGAACCGAAGTTTTGAGGAGAACTTGATATGACGGTTAGATATTGTCACTAGAAAAATATTGTTCCTTCGAAACAATTGTGGGCTCGCTTCAAGCCAGAAAACAATGGCTATAAAAGCACAAAATGTCAAGATCGCAGGCAGTGCTCTCTTTGACGTTACTGACGTCAAAGATTGGTCCATTTTGTTCCAAAAATGTGTTATGCAAAAGTTGACCCGCTGGTGGCGCTTTAACAGGCCAATGTGAGAAGGTTGGTATCTGTTCCTTGACCTATTGGGAATGTGCTTGCAAGATTTCACGCACATCCCAGGCTGTGTTCATGATTTGAGGTGTTTTTGGCTTTGGACACTTTATCACTGCTTGCAGCTATATTTATTATTATTATTTTATAATTGTTTTGTGTGCACTTCATAGGTATGTTAGATAAAGGTCCTTAGATTGCGTGTAGAATGTTTCATGCAAATTGCAAAAAAAATCCTAGAATAAAAACGGGTTTAAGCGTTTTACAAACTGCTCAAAATTATATAGCGCCCCCCTTTGGCCATTTGGGGTAAGTGATATTTGAACTAACCCTCTACACTATTTTGTCATGAAAATGTGACTTGCATGTATGATTTAGAGGCAGAAGAATAATTTGCATAAAAATGCAATATTGTTTGAATTATTTAAAAAAGCATGTTTCAATGTTAAAGAAATCCGATCTGACAGATCTTTAGATATCGGTCCAAAGTTCACGTAAAAAAGGGTTTGTGCACGTGACGCGAAAATTCCAGAATAATAGCGGGTTTACGCGTTTTACAAACTGCTCAAAATGGCGGAAAATCGAAGGGCGGAGCTTACTTAACAACGACACAGATGTCTTCCGCTTGAGTCAAAGCACGCGTGTAACAAGTTGCATGTCTTCAAACGAAACGAGTCATGACTTATGCCCGTTTGAAGTTTGGATTTTCAAACGCTTCGTATAGCGCCCCCCTTTGGCCGATTGGAATAAAATTGGTTTCAGTGATACTTTGACTAACCCTCCACATCTTTGCCAAATGCCATGAACGTGTAACTTTGCATGTATGATTTAGAGGCCGAAGAATAATTTGCATAAAACCGCAATATTGATTGAATTATTAAAAAATTATATTTCACTTTAAAAGAAATCCGCCAAGACTAGTTTGACCGTATTGGTCCAAAGTTCATGTGAAAAAAGTTTCGTGCGCGTTATGCAAAAATCCCAGGAGGAGATAGATTTTTACTGTTTTTCATATAATTCCAAATTGTGGGAGACTTAAAGGTCAGAGGTCAAAAGTTAGAGGGTAAAAGTTGTTCGGCATGAGGAGACGCATAAGTGTATACAGGTTTCATGGCTGTACGTATAACACAGCATGAGCTATACCTGTTCAAAGATCGCACTTTCGAAGGCTTCCTACAGCGCCACCATTTGGCCGATTGCTGTAAAAAATAATAGCACACTTCGCCACTGTAAGCTGAACACATTGATGTTTTTATTTTCATTTTCTCACTAAGTATGTAGGAGTAGAAAGGAACCGAAGTTTTGAGGAGAACTTGATATGATGGTTAGATATTGTCACTAGAAAAATATTGTTCCTTCGAAACAATTGTGGGCTCGCTTCAAGCCAGAAAACAATGGCTATAAAAGCACAAAATGTCAAGATCGCAGGCAGTGCTCTCTTTGACGTTACTGACGTCAAAGATTGGTCCATTTTGTTCCAAAAATGTGTTGTGCAAAAGTTGACCCGCTGGTGGCGCTATAACAGGCCAATGTGAGAAGGTTGGTATCTGTTCCTTGACCTATTGGGAATGTGCTTGCAAGATTTCACGCACATCCCAGGCTGTGTTCATGATTTGAGGTGTTTTTGGCTTTGGACACTTTATCGCTGCTTGCAGCTATATTTATTATTATTATTTTATAATTTTTTTGTGTGCACTTCATAGGCATGTTATATAAAGGTCCTTAGATTGCGTGTAGAATGTTTCATGCAAATTGCGAAAAAAATCCTAGAATAAAAACGGGTTTAAGCGTTTTACAAACTGCTCAAAATTATATAGCGCCCCCCTTTGGCCATTTGGGGTAAGATTGGTTTCAGTGATATTTGAACTAACCCTCTACACTATTTTGTCATGAAAATGTGACTTTGCATGTATGTTTTAGAGGCAGAAGAATAATTTGCATAAAAATGCAATATTGTTTGAATTATTTAAAAAAGCATGTTTCAATGTTAAAGAAATCCGATCTGACAGATCTTTAGATATCGGTCCAAAGTTCACGTAAAAAATGTTTTGTGCACGTGACGCGAAAATTCCAGAATAAAAGCGGGTTTACGCGTTTTACAAACTGCTCAAAGTGGCGGAAAATCGAAGGGCGGAGCTTACTTAACAACGACACAGATGTCTTCCGCTTGAGTCAAAGCACGCGTGTAACAAGTTGCATGTCTTCAAACGAAACGAGTCATGACTTATGCCCGTTTGAAGTTTGAATTTTCAGACGCTTCGTATAGCGCCCCCCTTTGGCCGATTGGAATAAAATTGGTTTCAGTGATACTTTGACTAACCCTCCACATCTTTGCCAAATGCCATGAACGTGTAACTTTGCATGTATGATTTAGAGGCCGAAGAATAATTTGCATAAAACCGCAATATTGATTGAATTATTAAAAAATGATATTTCACTTTAAAAGAAATCCACCGAGATAAATCTGACCGTATTGGTCCAAAGTTCATGTGAAAAAAGTTTTGTGCGTGTAACAAAAAAAACCCAGGAGGAGATAGATTTTTACTGTTTTTCATATAATTCCGAATTGTGGGAGATCTAAAGGTCAAAGGTCAAAAGTCAGAGCGTAAAAGTTGTTCGGCATGAGGAGACGCATACGTGTATACAGGTTTCATGGCTTTACCTCAAACACAGCATGAGCTATACCTGTTCAAAGTTCGCACTTTCGAAGGCTTCCTACAGCGCCACCATTTGGCCGATTGCTGTAAAAAGTAATAGCACACGTCGCCACAGTAAGCTGAACACATTGATGTTTTTATTTTCATTTTCTCACTAAGTATGTAGGAGTAGAAAGGAACCGAAGTTTTTTGATACTTGCACTGACTGCCTGCCTAGTATAGAAATAATGACAATATCTAAAGTGTGCTCGCCTTATAGGCGAGCCCACAACTAGAAAAATATTGTTCCTTCGAAACAATTGTGGGCTCGCTTCAAGCCGGAAAACAATGGCTATAAAAGTACAAAATGTCAAGATCGCAGGCAGTGCTCTCTTTGACGTTACTGACGTCAAAGATTGGTCCATTTTGTTCCAAAAATGTGTTGTGCAAAAGTTGACCCGCTGGTGGCGCTATAACAGGCCAATGTAAGAAGGGTGGTATCTGTTCCTTGACCTATTGGGAATGTGCTTGCAAGATTCCACGCACATTGCAGGCTGTGTTCATGATTTGAGGTGTTTTTGGCTTTGGCCACTTTATCGCTGCTTGCAGCTATATTCATTATTATTATTTTTTGTGTGTGTGTGTGCACTTCATAGGCATATTAGATAAAGGTCCTTAGATTGTGTGTAGAATGTTTCATGCAAATTGCCAAAAAAAATCCTAACGGGTTTAAGCGTTTCACAAACTGCTCAAAATGATATAGCGCCCCCCTTTGGCCAATTGGGGTAAGATTGGTTTTAGTGATATTTGGACTAACACTCTACATCTTAGCCAAATGCCATGAACATGTTACTTTGCATGTATGATTTAGAGGCAGAAGAATAATTTGCATAAAACTGCAATATTCATTGAATTTATTTAAAAAAGCATGTTGTAATGTTAAAGAAATCCGATCTGACAGATCTTTAGATATTGGTCCCAAGTTCACGTAAAAAAAGTTTTGTGCACGTGACGCAAAAATTACAGAATAAAAGCGGGTTTACGTGTTTTACAAACTGCTCAAAATGGCGGAAAATCGAAGGGCGGAGCTTACTTAACAACGACACAGATGTCTTCCGCTTGAGTCAAAGCACGCGTGTAAACAAGTTGCATGTCTTAAAACGAAACGAGTCATGACTTATGCCTGTTTGAAGTTTGAATTTTCAAACGCTTCGTATAGCGCCCCCCTTTGGCCGATTGGAATAAAATTGGTTTCAGTGATACTTTAACTAACCCTCTACATCTTTGCCAAATGCCATGAACGTGTAACTTTGCATGTATGATTTAGAAGCCGAAGAATAATTTGCATAAAACCGCAATATTGATTGAATTATTAAAAAATTATATTTCACTTTAAAAGAAATCCGACCAGACTAGTTTGACCGTATTGGTCCAAAGTTCATGTGAAAAAAGTTTTGTGCGCATAACGCAAAAATCCCAGGAGGAGATAGATTTTTACTGTTTTTTATATAATTCAAAATTCTGGGGGATCTAAAGGTCAGAGGTCAAAAGTTAGAGGGTAAAAGTTGTTCGGCATGAGGAGACGCATACGTGTATACAGGTTTCATGACTGTACGTATAACAGAGCATGAGCTCTATCTGTTCAAAGTTCGCACTTTCGAAGGCTTCCTACAGCGCCACCATTTGGCCGATTGCTGTAAAAAATAATAGCACACTTTGCCACTGTAAGCTGAACACATTGATGTTTTTATTTTCATTTTCTGTCTAAGTATGTAGGAGTAGAAAGGAACCGAAGTTTTGAGGAGAACTTGATATGACGGTTAGATATTGTCACTAGAAAAATATTGTTCCTTCGAAACAATTGTGGGCTCGCTTCAAGCCAGAAAACAATGGCTATAAAAGTACAAAATGTCAAGATCGCAGGCAGTGCTCTCTTTGACGTTACTGACGTCAAAGATTGGTCCATTTTGTTCCAAAAATGTGTTGTGCCAAAAGTTGACCCGCTGGTGGCGCTATTATAACAGGCCAATGTAAGAAGGGTGGTATCTGTTCCTTGACCTATTGGGAATGTGCTTGCAAGATTTCACTGACATTGCAGGCTGTGTTCATGATTTGAGGTGTTTTTGGCTTTGGCCACTTTATCGCTGCTTGCAGCTATATTTGTTATTATTTTTCTTTTTGTGTGTGTGTGCACTTCATAGGCATATTAGATAAAGGTCCTTAGATTGTGTGTAGAATGTTTCATGCAAATTGCAAAAAAAATCCTAACGGGTTTAAGCGTTTCACACACTGCTCAAAATGATAGAGCGCCCCCCTTTGGCCAATTGGAGTGAGATTGGATTTAGTGATATTTGGACTAACACTCTACATCTTTGCCAAATGCCATGAACATGTTACTTTGCATGTATGATTTAGAGGCAGAAGAATAATTTGCATAAAACTGCAATATTCATTGAATTATTAAAAAAGCATGTTTCAATTTAAAAAAAAAATCCGATCTGACAGATCTTTAGATATTGGTCCAAAGTTCACGTAAAAAAGTTTTGTGCACGTGGAGCGAAAATTCCAGAATAAAAGCGGGTTTACGCGTTTTACAAACTGCTCAAAATGGCGGAAAATCGAAGGGCGGAGCTTACTTAACAAAGACACAGATGTCTTCCGCTCGAGTCAAAGCACGCGTGTAAGCAAGTTGCATGTCTTAAAACGAAACGAGTCATGACTTATGCCCGTTTGAAGTTTGAATTTTCAAACGCTTCGTATAGCGCCCCCCTTTGGCCGATTGGACTAAAATTGGTTTCAGTAATACTTTGACTAACCCTCTACATCTTTGCCAAATGCCATGAACGTGTAACTTTGCATGTATGATTTAGAGGCCGAAGAATAATTTGCATAAAACCGCAATATTGATTGAATTATTAAAAAATTATATTTCACTTCAAAAGAAATCTGGTTGATCAATCTGACCGTATTGGTCCAAAGTTCATGTGAAAAAAGTTTCGTGCGCGTAACGAAAAAAACCCAGGAGGAGATAGATTTTTACTGTTTTTCATATAATTCCAAATTGTGGGAGATCTAAAGGTCAAAGGTCAAAAGTCAGAGCGTAAAAGTTGTTCGGCATGAGGAGACGCATACGTGTATACAGGTTTCATGGCTTTACCTCAAACACAGCATGAGCTATACCTGTTCAAAGTTCGCACTTTCGAAGGCTTCCTACAGCGCCACCATTTGGCCGATTGCTGTAAAAAGTAATAGCACACGTCGCCACAGTAAGCTGAACACATTGATGTTTTTATTTTCATTTTCTCACTAAGTATGTAGGAGTAGAAAGGAACCGAAGTTTTTTGATACTTGCACTGACTGCCTGCCTAGTATAGAAATAATGACAATATCTAAAGTGTGCTCGCCTTATAGGCGAGCCCACAACTAGAAAAATATTGTTCCTTCGAAACAATTGTGGGCTCGCTTCAAGCCGGAAAACAATGGCTATAAAAGTACAAAATGTCAAGATCGCAGGCAGTGCTCTCTTTGACGTTACTGACGTCAACGATTGGTCCATTTTGTTCCAAAAATGTGTTGTGCAAAAGTTGACCCGCTGGTGGCGCTATAACAGGCCAATGTAAGAAGGGTGGTATCTGTTCCTTGACCTATTGGGAATGTGCTTGCAAGATTTCACGCACATTGCAGGCTGTGTTCATGATTTGAGGTGTTTTTGGCTTTGGCCACTTTATCGCTGCTTGCAGCTATATTCATTATTATAATTTTTTTGTGTGTGTGCACTTCATAGGCATATTAGATAAAGGTCCTTAGATTGTGTGTAGAATGTTTCATGCAAATTGCAAAAAAAAAAATCCTAACGGGTTTAAGCGTTTCACAAACTGCTCAAAATGATATAGCGCCCCCCTTTGGCCAATTGGGGTAAGATTGGTTTTAGTGATATTTGGACTAACACTCTACATCTTTGCCAAATGCCATGAACATGTTACTTTGCATGTATGATTTAGAGGCAGAAGAATAATTTGCATAAAACTGCAATATTCATTGAATTTATTTAAAAAAGCATGTTTCAATTTTAAAGAAATCCGATCTGACAGATCTTTAGATATCGGTCCAAAGTTCACGTAAAAAAAGTTTTGTGCACGTGGAGCGAAAATTCCAGAATAAAAGCGGGTTTACGCGTTTTACAAACTGCTCAATATGGCGGAAAATCGAAGGGCGGAGCTTACTTAACAACGACACAGATGTCTTCCGCTCGAGTCAAAGCACGCGTGTAACAAGTTGCATGTCTTCAAACAAAACGAGTCATGACTTATGCCCGTTTGAAGTTTGAATTTTCAAACGCTTCGTATAGCGCCCCCCTTTGGCCGATTGGAATAAAATTGGTTTCAGTGATACTTTGACTAACCCTCCACATCTTTGCCAAATGCCATGAACGTGTAACTTTGCATGTATGATTTAGAGGCCGAAGAATAATTTGCATAAAACCGCAATATTGATTGAATCATTAAAAAATTATATTTCACTTTAAAAGAAATCCGCCGAGACTAGTTTGACCGTATTGGTCCAAAGTTCATGTGAAAAAAGTTTTGTGCGCGTAACGCAAAAATCCCAGGAGGAGATAGATTTTTACTGTTTTTTATATAATTCAAAATTCTGGGGGATCTAAAGGTCAGAGGTCAAAAGTCAGAGCGTAAAAGTTGTTCGGCATGAGGAGACGCATAGGTGTATACAGGTTTCATGACTGTACGTATAACAGAGCATGAGCTCTATA
Source organism: Nannobrachium achirus (assembly GCF_963921795.1). Lineage (NCBI taxonomy): Eukaryota > Metazoa > Chordata > Actinopteri > Myctophiformes > Myctophidae > Nannobrachium > Nannobrachium achirus. Next base: position 46,397,777 of record NC_137830.1, read on the forward strand.
TGTTCAAAGTTCGCACTTTCGAAGGCTTCCTACAGCGCCACCATTTGGCCGATTGCTGTAAAAAATAATAGCACACTTCGCCACTGTAAGCTGAACACATTGATGTTTTTATTTTCATTTTCTGTCTAAGTATGTAGGAGTAGAAAGGAACCGAAGTTTTGAGGAGAACTTGATATGACGGTTAGATATTGTCACTAGAAAAATATTGTTCCTTCGAAACAATTGTGGGCTCGCTTCAAGCCAGAAAACAATGGCTATACAAGTACAAAATGTCAAGATCGCAGGCAGTGCTCTCTTTGACGTTACTGACGTCAAAGATTGGTCCATTTTGTTCCAAAAATGTGTTGTGCAAAAGTTGACCCGCTGGTGGCGCTATAACAGGCCAATGTAACAAGGGTGGTATCTGTTCCTTGACCTATTGGGAATGTGCTTGCAAGATTTTACGCACATTGCAGGCTGTGTTCATGATTTGAGGTGTTTTTGGCTTTGGCCACTTTATCGCTGCTTGCAGCTATATTCATTATTTTTTCTTTTTTTTGTGTGTGTGTGCACTTCATAGGCATATTAGATAAAGGTCCTTAGATTGTGTGTAGAATGTTTCATGCAAATTGCAAAAAAAAATCCTAACGGGTTTAAGCGTTTCACAAACTGCTCAAAATGATATAGCGCCCCCCTTTGGCCAATTGGGGTAAGATTGGTTTTAGTGATATTTGGACTAACACTCTACATCTTTGCCAAATGCCATGAACATGTTACTTTGCATGTATGATTTAGAGGCAGAAGAATAATTTGTATAAAAATGCAATATTGTTTGAATTATTTAAAAAAGCATGTTTCAATGTTAAAGAAATCCGATCTGACAGATCTTTAGATATCGGTCCAAAGTTCACGTAAAAAAAGTTTTGTGCACGTGACGCGAAAATTCCAGAATAAAAGCGGGTTTACGCGTTTTACAAACTGCTCAAAATGGCGGAAAATCAAAGGGCGGAGCTTACTTAACAACGACACAGATGTCTTCCGCTCGAGTCAAAGCACGCGTGTAACAAGTTGCATGTCTTCAAACGAAACGAGTCATGACTTATGCCCGTTTGAAGTTTGAATTTTCAGACGCTTCGTATAGCGCCCCCCTTTGGCCGATTGGAATAAAATTGGTTTCAGTGATACTTTGACTAACCCTCCACATCTTTGCCAAATGCCATGAACGTGTAACTTTGCATGTATGATTTAGAGGCCGAAGAATAATTTGCATAAAACCGCAATATTGATTGAATTATTAAAAAAATATATTTCACTTTAAAAAAAATCTGGTTGATGAATCTGACCGTATTGGTCCAAAGTTCATGTGAAAAAAGTTTTGTGCACTTGACGCGAAAATCCCAGGAGGAGATAGATTTTTACTGTTTTTCATATAATTCCGAATTGTGGGAGACCTAAAGGTCAGAGGTCAAAAGTTAGAGGGTAAAAGTTGTTCGGCATGAGGAGACGCATAAGTGTATACAGGTTTCATGGCTGTATGTATAACACAGCATGAGCTATACCTGTTCAAAGATCGCACTTTCGAAGGCTTCCTACAGCGCCACCATTTGGCCGATTGCTATAAAAAATAATAGCACACTTCGCCACTGTAAACTGAACACATTGATGTTTTTATTTTCATTTTCTCACTAAGTATGTAGGAGTAGAAAGGAACCGAAGTTTTGAGGAGAACTTGATATGACAATATCAAGTTCTCACTAGAAAAATATTGTTCCTTCGAAACAATTGTGGGCTCGCTTCAAGCCAGAAAACAATGGCTATAAAAGTACAAAATGTCAAGATCGCAGGCAGTGCTCTCTTTGACGTTACTGACGTCAACGATTGGTCCATTTTGTTCCAAAAATGTGTTGTGCAAAAGTTGACCCGCTGGTGGCGCTATAACAGGCCAATGTAAGAAGGGTGGTATCTGTTCCTTGACCTATTGGGAATGTGCTTGCAAGATTTCACGCACATTGCAGGCTGTGTTCATGATTTGAGGTGTTTTTGGCTTTGGCCACTTTATCGCTGCTTGCAGCTATATTCATTATTATGATTTTTTTGTGTGTGCACTTCATAGGCATATTAGATAAAGGTCCTTAGATTGTGTGTAGAATGTTTCATGCAAATTGCAAAAAAAAAATCCTAACGGGTTTAAGCGTTTCACAAACTGCTCAAAATGATATAGCGCCCCCCTTTGGCCAATTGGGGTAAGATTGGTTTTAGTGATATTTGGACTAACACTCTACATCTTTGCCAAATGCCATGAACATGTTACTTTGCATGTATGATTTAGAGGCAGAAGAATAATTTGCATAAAACTGCAATATTCATTGAATTTATTTAAAAAAGCATGTTTCAATTTTAAAGAAATCCGATCTGACAGATCTTTAGATATCGGTCCAAAGTTCACGTAAAAAAAGTTTTGTGCACGTGGAGCGAAAATTCCAGAATAAAAGCGGGTTTACGCGTTTTACAAACTGCTCAAATATGGCGGAAAATCGAAGGGCGGAGCTTACTTAACAACGACACAGATGTCTTCCGCTCGAGTCAAAGCACGCGTGTAACAAGTTGCATGTCTTCAAACAAAACGAGTCATGACTTATGCCCGTTTGAAGTTTGAATTTTCAAACGCTTCGTATAGCGCCCCCCTTTGGCCGATTGGAATAAAATTGGTTTCAGTGATACTTTGACTAACCCTCCACATCTTTGCCAAATGCCATGAACGTGTAACTTTGCATGTATGATTTAGAGGCTGAAGAATAATTTGCATAAAACCGCAATATTGATTGAAGTATTAAAAAATTACATTTCACTTTAAAAGAAATCCGCCGAGACTAGTTTGACCGTATTGGTCCAAAGTTCATGTGAAAAAAGTTTTGTGCGCGTAACCCAAAAATCCCAGGAGGAGATAGATTTTTACTGTTTTTTATATAATTCAAAATTCTGGGGGATCTAAAGGTCAGAGGTCAAAAGTCAGAGCGCAAAAGTTGTTCGGCATGAGGAGACGCATACGTGTATACAAGTTTCATGACTGTACGTATAACAGAGCATGAGCTCTATCTGTTCAAAGTTCGCACTTTCGAAGGCTTCCTACAGCGCCACCATTTGGCCGATTGCTGTAAAAAATAATAGCACACTTCGCCACTGTAAGCTGAACACATTGATGTTTTTATTTTCATTTTCTGTCTAAGTATGTAGGAGTAGAAAGGAACCGAAGTTTTGAGGAGAACTTGATATGACGGTTAGATATTGTCACTAGAAAAATATTGTTCCTTCGAAACAATTGTGGGCTCGCTTCAAGCCAGAAAACAATGGCTATTAAAGTACAAAATGTCAAGATCGCAGGCAGTGCTCTCTTTGACGTTACTGACGTCAAAGATTGGTCCATTTTGTTCCAAAAATGTGTTGTGCAAAAGTTGACCCGCTGGTGGCGCTATAACAGGCCAATGTAAGAAGGGTGGTATCTGTTCCTTGACCTATTGGGAATGTGCTTGCAAGATTTCACGCACATTGCAGGCTGTGTTCATGATTTGAGGTGTTTTTGGCTTTGGCCACTTTATCGCTGCTTGCAGCTATATTCATTATTGCGACCGTAGGTCGCACTTACTACAGAAAGCTCCACCAGGTGTCCGTGCGTCAGTCCGTCACACGTCAGACGTCACACTTTTGCCCTGCTCATATCTCCGCAACCGTTGCCCCGATCCATGCCAGATTTTGCACACACACTCCTTACCTGCCAAACTACAACCTCCAAGGACCCAAGGAGTTCCAGGGACCCCCAGGTCCCTGGGGGACCCCCAGGTGTAAAAAAAATACCAAATGTGCAAAAATGACCAAATGACCACCCCCACGGGGCTGCTCACGGGGAATTCCCGGGGACCACCCACTCCTGCTACTCCAGAACGGATGCAAAAGTGGTGGCGCCCCCAGTGGAGGACCCCCTCCACTGCAGCTCACATAAAATGCCCTAACTCGGCCTAGGAGCGTCCGGGAGAGCCGGGGCCGGTACCTATTCGTCCGCCAAGGCAACGCGGAGACCCCACCCCTCATTTCTCACATGGCCCTCTTCTAGCGAGACCTACGGTCGCTTATCTCCCGATTAGGGAGTCTTACTGGTTATTATTTTTTTTGTGTGTGTGCACTTCATAGGCATATTAGATAAAGGTCCTTAGATTGTGTGTAGAATGTTTCATGCAAATTGCAAAAAAAAAATCCAAACGGGTTTAAGCGTTTCACAAACTGCTCAAAATGATATAGCGCCCCCCTTTGGCCAATTGGGGTAAGATTGGTTTTAGTGATATTTGGACTAACACTCTACATCTTTGCCAAATGCCATGAACATGTTACTTTGCATGTATGATTTAGAGGCAGAAGAATAATTTGCATTAAAACTGCAATATTCATGGAATTTATTTAAAAAAGCATGTTTCAATTTTAAAGAAATCCGATCTGACAGATCTTTAGATATCGGTCCAAAGTTCACGTAAAAAAAGTTTTGTGCACGTGGAGCGAAAATTCCAGAATAAAAGCGGGTTTACGCGTTTTACAAAGTGCTCAAAATGGCGGAAAATCGAAGGGCGGAGCTTACTTAACAACGACACAGATGTCTTCCGCTCGAGTCAAAGCACGCGTGTAACAAGTTGCATGTCTTCAAACGAAACGAGTCATGACTTATGCCCGTTTGAAGTTTGAATTTTCAAACGCTTCGTATAGCGCCACCCTTTGGCCAATTGGAATAAGATTGGTTTCAGTGATATTTTGACTAACCCTCTACATCTTTGCCAAATGCCATGAACGCGTAACTTTGCATGTATGATTTAGAGGCAAAAGAATAATTTGCATAAAACCGCAATATTGATTGAATTATTAAAAAATTATATTTCACTTTAAAAGAAATCCGACCAGACAGTTTGACCGTATTGGTCCAAAGTTCATGTGAAAAAAGTTTTGTGCACTTGACGCGAAAATCCCAGGAAGAGATAGATTTTTACTGTTTTTCATATAATTCCGAATTGTGGGAGACCTAAAGGTCAGAGGTCAAAAGTTAGAGGGTAAAAGTTGTTTGGCATGAGGAGACGCATAAGAGTATACAGGTTTCATGGCTGTATTTATAACACAGCATGAGCTATACCTGTTCAAAGATCGCACTTTCGAAGGCTTCCTACAGCGCCACCATTTGGCCGATTGCTGTAAAAAGTAATAGCATACTTCGCCACAGTAAGCTGAACACATTGATGTTTTTATTTTCATTTTCTCACTAAGTATGTAAGAGTAGAAAGGAACCGAAGTTTTTTGATACTTGATATGCCTGCCTAGTATAGAAATAATGACAATATCTAAAGTGTGCTCGCCTTATAGGCGAGCCCACAACTAGAAAAATATTGTTCCTTCGAAACAATTGTGGGCTCGCTTCAAGCCAGAAAACAATGGCTATAAAAGCACAAAATGTCAAGATCGCAGGCAGTGCTCTCTTTGACGTTACTGACGTCAAAGATTGGTCCATTTTGTTCCAAAAATGTGTTGTGCAAAAGTTGACCCGCTGGTGGCGCTATAACAGGCCAATGTGAGAAGGTTGGTATCTGTTCCTTGACCTATTGGGAATGTGCTTGCAAGATTTCACGCACATCCCAGGCTGTGTTCATGATTTGAGGTGTTTTTGGCTTTGGCCACTTTATCGCTGCTTGCAGCTATATTTATTATTATTATTTTATAATTTTTTTGTGTGCACTTCATAGGCATGTTAGATAAAGGTCCTTAGATTGCGTGTAGAATGTTTCATGCAAATTGCAAAAAAAATCCTAGAATAAAAACGGGTTTAAGCGTTTTACAAACTGCTCAAAATTATATAGCGCCCCCCTTTGGCCATTTGGGGTAAGATTGGTTTCAGTGATATTTGAACTAACCCTCTACACTATTTTGTCATGAAAATGTGACTTTGTTTGTATGTTTTAGAGGCAGAAGAATAATTTGCATAAACATGCAATATTGTTTGAATTATTTAAAAAAGCATGTTTCAATGTTAAAGAAATCCGATCTGACAGATCTTTAGATATCGGTCCAAAGTTCACGTAAAAAAGGTTTTGTGCACGTGATGCGAAAATTCCAGAATAAAAGCGGGTTTACGCGTTTTACATACTGCTCAAAGTGGCGGAAAATCGAAGGGCGGAGCTTACTTAACAACGACACAGATGTCTTCCGCTTGAGTCAAAGCACGCGTGTAACAAGTTGCATGTCTTCAAACGAAACGAGTCATGACTTATGCCCGTTTGAAGTTTGAATTTTCAGACGCTTCGTATAGCGCCCCCCTTTGGCCGATTGGAATAAAATTGGTTTCAGTGATACTTTGACTAACCCTCCACATCTTTGCCAAATGCCATGAACGTGTAACTTTGCATGTATGATTTAGAGGCCGAAGAATAATTTGCATAAAACCGCAATATTGATTGAATTATTAAAAAATGATATTTCACTTTAAAAGAAATCCACCGAGATAAATCTGACCGTATTGGTCCAAAGTTCATGTGAAAAAAGTTTTGTGCGCGTAACAAAAAAAACCCAGGAGGAGATAGATTTTTACTGTTTTTCATATAATTCCGAATTGTGGGAGATCTAAAGGTCAGAGGTCAAAAGTCAGAGGCTAAAAGTTGTTCGGCATGAGGAGACGCATACGTGTATACAGGTTTCATGCCTGTACCTCAAACACAGCATGAGCTATACCTGTTCAAAGTTCGCACTTTCGAAGGCTTCCTACAGCGCCACCATTTGGCCGATTGCTGTAAAAAGTAATAGCACACTTCGCCACTGTAAACTGAACACATTGATGTTTTTATTTTCATTTTCTCACTAAGTATGTAGGAGTAGAAAGGAACCGAAGTTTTTTGATACTTGATATGCCTGCCTGATAGATAAATAAATAAATAAATAATGACAATATCTAAAGTGTGCTCGCCTTATAGGCGAGCCCACAACTAGAAAAATATTGTTCCTTCGAAACAATTGTGGGCTCGCTTCAAGCCAGAAAACAATGGCTATAAAAGCACAAAATGTCAAGATCGCAGGCAGTGCTCTCTTTGACGTTACTGACGTCAAAGATTGGTCCATTTTGTTCCAAAAATGTGTTATGCAAAAGTTGACCCGCTGGTGGCGCTTTAACAGTGCTTGCAAGATTTCACGCACATCCCAGGCTGTGTTCATGATTTGAGGTGTTTTTGGCTTTGGACACTTTATCGCTGCTTGCAGCTATATTTATTATTATTATTTTATAATTTTTTTGTGTGCACTTCATAGGCATGTTAGATAAAGGTCCTTAGATTGCGTGTAGAATGTTTCATGCAAATTGCAAAAAAAATCCTAGAATAAAAACGGGTTTAAGCGTTTTACAAACTGCTCAAAATTATATAGCGCCCCCCTTTGGCCATTTGGGGTAAGTGATATTTGAACTAACCCTCTACACTATTTTGTCATGAAAATGTGACTTTGCATGTATGATTTAGAGGCAGAAGAATAATTTGCATAAAAATGCAATATTGTTTGAATTATTTAAAAAAGCATGTTTCAATGTTAAAGAAATCCGATCTGACAGATCTTTAGATATCGGTCCAAAGTTCACGTAAAAAAGGTTTTGTGCACGTGACGCGAAAATTCCAGAATAATAGCGGGTTTACGCGTTTTACAAACTGCTCAAAATGGCCGAAAATTGAAGGGCGGAGCTTACTTAACAACGACACAGATGTCTTCCGCTTGAGTCAAAGCACGCGTGTAACAAGTTGCATGTCTTCAAACGAAACGAGTCATGACTTATGCCCGTTTGAATTTTGGATTTTCAAACGCTTCGTATAGCGCCCCCCTTTGGCCGATTGGAATAAAATTGGTTTCAGTGATACTTTGACTAACCTTCCACATCTTTGCCAAATGCCATGAACGTGTAACTTTGCATGTATGATTTAGAGGCCGAAGAATAATTTGCATAAAACCGCAATATTGATTGAATTATTAAAAAAATATATTTCACTTTAAAAGAAATCCGCCGAGACTAGTTTGACCGTATTGGTCCAAAGTTCATGTGAAAAAAGTTTCGTGCGCGTTATGCAAAAATCCCAGGAGGAGATAGATTTTTACTGTTTTTCATATAATTCCAAATTGTGGGAGACCTAAAGGTCAGAGGTCAAAAGTTAGAGGGTAAAAGTTGTTCGGCATGAGGAGACGCATAAGTGTATACAGGTTTCATGGCTGTACGTATAACACAGCATGAGCTATACCTGTTCAAAGATCGCACTTTCGAAGGCTTCCTACAGCGCCACCATTTGGCCGATTGCTGTAAAAAATAATAGCACACTTCGCCACTGTAAGCTGAACACATTGATGTTTTTATTTTCATTTTCTCACTAAGTATGTAGGAGTAGAAAGGAACCGAAGTTTTGAGGAGAACTTGATATAGTATATAAATAAATAAATAAATAAATAATGACAATATCTAAAGTGTGCTCGCCTTATAGGCGAGCCCACAACTAGAAAAATATTGTTCCTTCGAAACAATTGTGGGCTCGCTTCAAGCCAGAAAACAATGGCTATAAAAGCACAAAATGTCAAGATCGCAGGCAGTGCTCTCTTTGACGTTACTGACGTCAAAGATTGGTCCATTTTGTTCCAAAAATGTGTTATGCAAAAGTTGACCCGCTGGTGGCGCTTTAACAGGCCAATGTGAGAAGGTTGGTATCTGTTCCTTGACCTATTGGGAATGTGCTTGCAAGATTTCACGCACATCCCAGGCTGTGTTCATGATTTGAGGTGTTTTTGGCTTTGGACACTTTATCGCTGCTTGCAGCTATATTTATTATTATTATTTTATATTTTTTTTGTGTGCACTTCATAGGCATGTTAGATAAAGGTCCTTAGATTGCGTGTAGAATGTTTCATGCAAATTGCAAAAAAAATCCTAGAATAAAAACGGGTTTAAGCGTTTTACAAACTGCTCAAAATTATATAGCGCCCCCCTTTGGCCATTTGGGGTAAGTGATATTTGAACTAACCCTCTACACTATTTTGTCATGAAAATGTGACTTTGCATGTATGATTTAGAGGCAGAAGAATAATTTGCATAAAAATGCAATATTGTTTGAATTATTTAAAAAAGCATGTTTCAATGTTAAAGAAATCCGATCTGACAGATCTTTAGATATCGGTCCAAAGTTCACGTAAAAAAGGTTTTGTGCACGTGACGCGAAAATTCCAGAATAATAGCGGGTTTACGCGTTTTACAAACTGCTCAGAATGGCGGAAAATCGAAGGGCGGAGCTTACTTAACAACGACACAGATGTCTTCCGCTTGAGTCAAAGCACGCGTGTAACAAGTTGCATGTCTTCAAACGAAACGAGTCATGACTTATGCCCGTTTGAAGTTTGGATTTTCAAACGCTTCGTATAGCGCCCCCCTTTGGCCGATTGGAATAAAATTGGTTTCAGTGATACTTTGACTAACCCTCCACATCTTTGGCAAATGCCATGAACGTGTAACTTTGCATGTATGATTTAGAGGCCGAAGAATAATTTGCATAAAACCGCAATATTGATTGAATTATTAAAAAATTATATTTCACTTTAAAAGAAATCCGCCGAGACTAGTTTGACCGTATTGGTCCAAAGTTCATGTGAAAAAAGTTTTGTGCGCGTTATGCAAAAATCCCAGGAGGAGATAGATTTTTACTGTTTTTCATATAATTCCAAATTGTGGGAGACCTAAAGGTCAGAGGTCAAAAGTTAGAGGGTAAAAGTTGTTCGGCATGAGGAGACGCATAAGTGTATACAGGTTTCATGGCTGTACGTATAACACAGCATGAGCTATACCTGTTCAAAGATCGCACTTTCGAAGGCTTCCTACAGCGCCACCATTTGGCCGATTGCTGTAAAAAATAATAGCACACTTCGCCACTGTAAGCTGAACACATTGATGTTTTTATTTTCATTTTCTCACTAAGTATGTAGGAGTAGAAAGGAACCGAAGTTTTGAGGAGAACTTGATATGACGGTTAGATATTGTCACTAGAAAAATATTGTTCCTTCGAAACAATTGTGGGCTCGCTTCAAGCCAGAAAACAATGGCTATAAAAGTACAAAATGTCAAGATCGCAGGCAGTGCTCTCTTTGACGTTACTGACGTCAAAGATTGGTCCATTTTGTTCCAAAAATGTGTTGTGCAAAAGTTGACCCGCTGGTGGCGCTATAACAGGCCAATGTAAGAAGGGTGGTATCTGCTCCTTGACCTATTGGGAATGTGCTTGCAAGATTTCACGCACATTGCAGGCTGTGTTCATGATTTGAGGTGTTTTTGGCTTTGGCCACTTTATCGCTGCTTGCAGCTATATTCATTATTATTATTTTTTTTGTGTGTGTGCACTTCATAGGCATATTAGATAAAGGTCCTTAGATTGTGTGTAGAATGTTTCATGCAAATTGCAAAAATAAATCCTAACGGGTTTAAGCGTTTCACAAACTGCTCAAAATGATATAGCGCCCCCCTTTGGCCAATTGGGGTAAGATTGGTTTTAGTGATATTTGGACTAACACTCTACATCTTTGCCAAATGCCATGAACATGTTACTTTGCATGTATGATTTAGAGGCAGAAGAATAATTTGCATAAAACTGCAATATTCATTGAATTTATTTTAAAAAGCATGTTTCAATTTTAAAGAAATCCGATCTGACAGATCTTTAGATATCGGTCCAAAGTTCACGTAAAAAAAGTTTTGTGCACGTGGAGTGAAAATTCCAGAATAAAAGCGGGTTTACGCGTTTTACAAACTGCTCAATATGGCGGAAAATCGGGGGGCGGAGCTTACTTAACAACGACACAGATGTCTTCCGCTCGAGTCAAAGCACGCGTGTAACAAGTTGCATGTCTTCAAACGAAACGAGTCATGACTTATGCCCGTTTGAAGTTTGAATTTTCAAACGCTTCGTATAGCGCCCCCCTTTGGCCGATTGGAATAAAATTGGTTTCAGTGATACTTTGACTAACCCTCCACATCTTTGCCAAATGCCATGAACGTGTAACTTTGCATGTATGATTTAGAGGCCGAAGAATAATTTGCATAAAACCGCAACATTGATTGAATTATTAATAAAATATATTTCACTTTAAAAGAAATCCGCCGAGACTAGTTTGACCGTATTGGTCCAAAGTTCATGTGAAAAAAGTTTCATGCGCGTATCGCAAAGATCCCAGGAGGAGATAGATTTTTACTGTTTTTCATATAATTCCAAATTCTGAGGGATCTAAAGATCAGAGGTCAAAAGTCAGAGCGTAAAAATTGTTCGGCATGAGGAGACGCATACGTGTATACAGGTTTCATGGCTGTACGTATAACAGAGCATGAGCTATACCTGTTCAAAGTTCGCACTTTCGAAGGCTTCCTACAGCGCCACCATTTGGCCGATTGCTGTAAAAAGTAATAGCACACGTCGCCACAGTAAGCTGAACACATTGATGTTTTTATTTTCATTTTCTCACTAAGTATGTAGGAGTAGAAAGGAACCGAAGTTTTGAGGAGAACTTGATATGACGGTTAGATATTGTCACTAGAAAAATATTGTTCCTTCGAAACAATTGTGGGCTCGCTTCAAGCCGGAAAACAATGGCTATAAAAGCACAAAATGTCAAGATCGCAGGCAGTGCTCTCTTTGACGTTACTGACGTCAAATATTGGTCCATTTTGTTCCAAAAATGTGTTGTGCAAAAGTTGACCCGCTGGTGGCGCTATAACAGGCCAATGTGAGAAGGTTGGTATCTGTTCCTTGACCTATTGGGAATGTGCTTGCAAGATTTCACGCACATCCCAGGCTGTGTTCATGATTTGAGGTGTTTTTGGCTTTGGACACTTTATCGCTGCTTGCAGCTATATTTATTATTATTATTTTATAAATTTTTTGTGTGCACTTCATAGGCATGTTAGATAAAGGTCCTTAGATTGCGTGTAGAATGTTTCATGCAAATTGCAAAAAAAAATCCTAGAATAAAAACGGGTTTAAGCGTTTTACAAACTGCTCAAAATTATATAGCGCCCCCCTTTGGCCATTTGGGGTAAGATTGGTTTCAGTGATATTTGAACTAACCCTCTACACTATTTTGTCATGAAAATGTGACTTTGCTTGTATGTTTTAGAGGCAGAAGAATAATTTGCATAAAAATGCAATATTGTTTGAATTATTTAAAAAAGCATGTTTCAATGTTAAAGAAATCCGATCTGACAGATCTTTAGATATCGGTCCAAAGTTCACGTAAAAAAAGTTTTGTGCACGTGACGCGAAAATTCCAGAATAAAAGCGGGTTTACGCGTTTTACAAACTGCTCAAAATGGCGGAAAATCGAAGGGCGGAGCTTACTTAAAAACGACACAGATGTCTTCCGCTCGAGTCAAAGCACGCGTGTAACAAGTTGCATGTCTTCAAATGAAACGAGTCATGACTTATGCCCGTTTGAAGTTTGAATTTTCAAACGCTTCGTATAGCGCCCCCCTTTGGCCGATTGGAATAAAATTGGTTTCAGTGATACTTTGACTAACCCTCTACATCTTTGCCAAATGCCATGAACGTGTAACTTTGCATGTATGATTTAGAGACCGAAGAATAATTTGCATAAAACCGCAATATTGATTGAATTATTAAAAAATTATATTTCACTTTAAAAAAAATCTGGTTGATCAATCTCACCGTATTGGTCCAAAGTTCATGTGAAAAAAGTTTCGTGCGCGTAACAAAAAAAACCCAGGAGGAGATAGATTTTTACTGTTTTTCATATTATTCCGAATTGTGGGAGACCTAAAGGTCAGAGGTCAAAAGTTAGAGGGTAAAAGTTGTTCGGCATGAGGAGACGCATACGTGTATACAGGTTTCATGCCTGTACCTCAAACACAGCATGAGCTATACCTGTTCAAAGATCGCACTTTCGAAGGCTTCCTACAGCGCCACCATTTGGCCGATTGCTGTAAAAAGTAATAGCGCACTTCGCCACTGTAAACTGAACACATTGATGTTTTTATTTTCATTTTCTCACTAAGTATGTAGGAGTAGAAAGGAACCGAAGTTCCCGTCTACTGTCTGACTGACTGATAGATAAATAATGACAATATCTAAAGTGTGCTCGCCTTATAGGCGAGCCCACAACTAGAAAAATATTGTTCCTTCGAAACAATTGTGGGCTCGCTTCAAGCCAGAAAACAATGGCTATAAAAGCACAAAATGTCAAGATCGCAGGCAGTGCTCTCTTTGACGTTACTGACGTCAAAGATTGGTCCATTTTGTTCCAAAAATGGGTTATGCAAAAGTTGACCCGCTGGTGGCGCTATAACAGGCTAATGTGAGAAGGTTGGTATCTGTTCCTTTACCTATTGGGAATGTGCTTGCAAGATTTCACGCACATCCCAGGCTGTGTTCATGATTTGAGGTGTTTTTGGCTTTGGACACTTTATCGCTGCTTGCAGCTATATTTATTATTGTTATTTTATAATTTTTTTGTGTGCACTTCATAGGCATGTTAGATAAAGGTCCTTAGATTGCGTGTAGAATGTTTCATGCAAATTGCAAAAAAAATCCCAGAATAAAAACGGGTTTAAGCGTTTTACAAACTGCTCAAAATTATATAGCGCCCCCCTTTGGCCATTTGGGGTAAGATTGGTTTCAGTGATATTTGAACTAACCCTCTACACTATTTTGTCATGAAAATGTGACTTTGCATGTATGTTTTAGAGGCAGAAGAATAATTTGCATAAAAATGCATAAAAGTACAAAATGTCAAGATCGCAGGCAGTGCTCTCTTTGACGTTACTGACGTCAACGATTGGTCCATTTTGTTCCAAAAATGTGTTGTGCAAAAGTTGACCCGCTGGTGGCGCTATAACAGGCCAATGTAAGAAGGGTGGTATCTGTTCCTTGACCTATTGGGAATGTGCTTGCAAGATTTCACGCACATTGCAGGCTGTGTTCATGATTTGAGGTGTTTTTGGCTTTGGCCACTTTATCGCTGCTTGCAGCTATATTCATTATTATAATTTGTTTGTGTGTGTGCACTTCATAGGCATATTAGATAAAGGTCCTTAGATTGTGTATAGAATGTTTCATGCAAATTGCAAAAAAAAAATCCTAATGGGTTTAAGCGTTTCACAAACTGCTCAAAATGATATAGCGCCCCCCTTTGGCCAATTAGGGTAAGATTGGTTTTAGTGATATTTGAACTAACCCTCTACACTATTTCGTCATGAAAATGTGACTTTGCATGTATGTTTTAGAGGCAGAAGAATAATTTGCATAAAAATGCAATATTGTTTGAATTATTTAAAAAAGCATGTTTCAATGTTACAGAAATCCGATCTGACAGATCTTTAGATATCGGTCCAAAGTTCACGTAAAAAAAGTTTTGTGCACGTGACGCGAAAATTCCAGAATAAAAGCGGGTTTACGCGTTTTACAAACTGCTCAAAATGGCGGAAAATCGATGGGCGGAGCTTACTTAACAACGACACAGATGTCTTCCGCTTGAGTCAAAGCACGCGTGTAACAAGTTGCATGTCTTCAAACGAAACGAGTCATGACTCATGCCCGTTTGAAGTTTGAATTTTCAAACGCTTCGTATAGCGCCCCCCTTTGGCCGATTGGAATAAAATTGGTTTCAGTGATACTTTGACTAACCCTCCACATCTTTGCCAAATGCCATGAACGTGTAACTTTGCATGTATGATTTAGAGGCTGAAGAATAATTTGCATAAAACCGCAATATTGATTGAAGTATTAAAAAATTATATTTCACTTTAAAAGAAATCCGCCGAGACTAGTTTGACCGTATTGGTCCAAAGTTCATGTGAAAAAAGTTTTGTGCGCGTAACGCAAAAATCCCAGGAGGAGATAGATTTTTACTGTTTTTTATATAATTCAAAATTCTGGGGGATCTAAAGGTCAGAGGTCAAAAGTCAGAGTGCAAAAGTTGTTCGGCATGAGGAGACGCATACGTGTATACAAGTTTCATGACTGTACGTATAACAGAGCATGAGCTCTATCTGTTCAAATTTCGCACTTTCGAAGGCTTCCTACAGCGCCACCATTTGGCCGATTGCTGTAAAAAATAATAGCACACTTCGCCACTGTAAGCTGAACACATTGATGTTTTTATTTTCATTTTCTGTCTAAGTATGTAGGAGTAGAAAGGAACCGAAGTTTTGAGGAGAACTTGATATGACGGTTAGATATTGTCACTAGAAAAATATTGTTCCTTCGAAACAATTGTGGGCTCGCTTCAAGCCAGAAAACAATGGCTATAAAAGCACAAAATGTCAAGATCGCAGGCAGTGCTCTCTTTGACGTTACTGACGCCAAAGATTGGTCCATTTTGTTCCAAAAATGTGTTGTGCAAAAGTTGACCCGCTGGTGGCGCTATAACAGGCCAATGTGAGAAGGTTGGTATCTGTTCCTTGACCTATTGGGAATGTGCTTGCAAGATTACACGCACATCCCAGGCTGTGTTCATGATTTGAGGTGTTTTTGGCTTTGGACACTTTATCGCTGCTTGCAGCTATATTTATTATTATTATTTTATAATTATTTTGTGTGCACTTCATAGGCATGTTAGATAAAGGTCCTTAGATTGCGTGTAGAATGTTTCATGCAAATTGCAAAAAAAATCCTAGAATAAAAACGGGTTTAAGCGTTTTACAAACTGCTCAAAATTATATAGCGCCCCCCTTTGGCCATTTGGGGTAAGATTGGTTTCAGTGATATTTGAACTAACCCTCTACACTATTTTGTCATGAAAATGTGACTTTGCATGTATGTTTTAGAGGCAGAAGAATAATTTGCATAAAAATGCAATATTGTTTGAATTATTTAAAAAAGCATGTTTCAATGTTAAAGAAATCCGATCTGACAGATCTTTAGATATCGGTCCAAAGTTCACGTAAAAAAAGTTTTGTGCACGTGGAGCGAAAATTCCAGAATAAAAGCGGTTTTACGCGTTTTACAAACTGCTCAAAATGGCGGAAAATCGAAGGGCGGAGCTTACTTAACAATGACACAGATGTCTTCCGCTTGAGTCAAAGCACGCGTGTAACAAGTTGCATGTCTTCAAACGAAACGAGTCATGACTTATGCCCGTTTGAAGTTTGAATTTTCAAACGCTTCGTATAGCGCCCCCCTTTGGCCGATTGGAATAAAATTGGTTTCAGTGATACTTTGACTAACCCTCCACATCTTTGCCAAATGCCATGAACGTGTAACTTTGCATCTATGATTTAGAGGCCGAAGAATAATTTGCATAAAACCGCAATATTGATTGAATTATTAAAAAATTATATTTCACTTTAAAAGAAATCCGCCGAGACTAGTTTGACCGTATTGGTCCAAAGTTCATGTGAAAAAAGTTTTGTGCGCGTAACGCAAAAATCCCAGGAGGAGATAGATTTTTACTGTTTTTTATATAATTCAAAATTCTGCGGGATCTAAAGGTCAGAGGTCAAAAGTCAGAGCGTAAAAGTTGTTTGGCATGAGGAGACGCATACGTGTATACAGGTTTCATGACTGTACGTATAACAGAGCATGAGCTCTATCTGTTCAAAGTTCGCACTTTCGAAGGCTTCCTACAGCGCCACCATTTGGCCGATTGCTGTAAAAAATAATAGCACACTTCGCCACTGTAAGCTGAACACATTGATGTTTTTATTTTCATTTTCTGTCTAAGTATGTAGGAGTAGAAAGGAACCGAAGTTTTGAGGAGAACTTGATATGACGGTTAGATATTGTCACTAGAAAAATATTGTTCCTTCGAAACAATTGTGGGCTCGCTTCAAGCCAGAAAACAATGGCTATAAAAGTACAAAATGTCAAGATCGCAGGCAGTGCTCTCTTTGACGTTACTGACGTCAAAGATTGGTCCATTTTGTTCCAAAAATGTGTTGTGCAAAAGTTGACCCGCTGGTGGTGCTATAACAGGCCAATGTAAGAAGGGTATCTGTTCCTTGACCTATTGGGAATATGCTTGCAAGATTTCACGCACATTGCAGGCTGTGTTCATGATTTGAGGTGTTTTTGGCTTTGGCCACTTTATCGCTGCTTGCAGCTATATTTATTATTATTATTATAATTTTTTTTGTGTGTGCACTTCATAGGCATATTAGATAAAGGTCCTTAGATTGTGTGTTTCATGCAAATTTCTAAAAAAATCCTAACGGGTTTAAGCGTTTCACAAACTGCTCAAAATGATATAGCGCCCCCCTTTGGCCAATTGAAGTAAGATTGGTTTTAGTGATATTTGGACTAACACTCTACATCTTTGCCAAATGCCATGAACATGTTACTTTGCATGTATGATTTAGAGGCAGAAGAATAATTTGCATAAAACTGCAATATTCATTGAATTAGTAAAAAAGCATGTTTCAATTTAAAAAAAAAATCCGATCTGACAGATCTTTAGATATTGGTCCAACGTTCATGTAAAAAAAGTTTTGTGGACGTGATGCGAAAATTCCAGAATAAAAGCGGGTTTAAGCGTTTTACAAACTGCTCAAAATGGCAGAAAATCTGAGGGCGGAGCTTACTCAACAAAGACACAGATGTCTTCCGCTTGAGTCAAAGCACGCGTGTAAGCAAGTTGCATGTCTTCAAACGAAACGAGGCATGACTTATGCCCGTTTAAAGTTTGAATTTTCAAACGCTTCGTATAGCGCCCCCCTTTGGCTGATTGGAATAAAATTGGTTTCAGTGATACTTTGACTAACCCTCTACATCTTTGCCAAATGCCATGAACGTGTAACTTTGCATGTATGATTTAGAGGCCGAAGAATAATTTGCATAAAACCGCAATATCGATTGAATTATTAAAAAAATATATTTCACTTTAAAAGAAATCCGACCAGACTAGTTTGACCGTATTGGTCCAAAGTTCATGTGAAAAAAGTTTTGTGCGCGTAACGCAAAAATCCCAGGAGGAGATAGATTTTAACTGTTTTTTATATAATTCAAAATTCTGGGGGATCTAAAGGTCAGAGGTCAAAAGTCAGAGCGTAAAAGTTGTTCGGCATGAGGAGATGCATACGTGTATACAGGTTTCATGACTGTACGTATAACAGAGCATGAGCTCTATCTGTTCAAAGTTCGCACTTTCGAAGGCTTCCTACAGCGCCACCATTTGGCCGATTGCTGTAAAAAATAATAGCACACTTCGCCACTGTAAGCTGAACACATTGATGTTTTTATTTTCATTTTCTGTCTAAGTATGTAGGAGTAGAAAGGAACCGAAGTTTTGAGGAGAACTTGATATGACGGTTAGATATTGTCACTAGAAAAATATTGTTCCTTCGAAACAATTGTGGGCTCGCTTCAAGCCAGAAAAATACAAAATGTCAAGATCGCAGGCAGTGCTCTCTTTGACGTTACTGACGTCAAAGATTGGTCCATTTTGTTCCAAAAATGTGTTGTGCAAAAGTTGACCCGCTGGTGGCGCTATAACAGGCCAATGTAAGAAGGGTGGTATCTGCTCCTTGACCTATTGGGAATGTGCTTGCAAGATTTCACGCACATTGCAGGCTGTGTTCATGATTTGAGGTGTTTTTGGCTTTGGCCACTTTATCGCTGCTTGCAGCTATATTCATTATTATTATTTTTTTTGTGTGTGTGCACTTCATAGGCATATTAGATAAAGGTCCTTAGATTGTGTGTAGAATGTTTCATGCAAATTGCAAAAATAAATCCTAACGGGTTTAAGCGTTTCACAAACTGCTCAAAATGATATAGCGCCCCCCTTTGGCCAATTGGGGTAAGATTGGTTTTAGTGATATTTGGACTAACACTCTACATCTTTGCCAAATGCCATGAACATGTTACTTTGCATGTATGATTTAGAGGCAGAAGAATAATTTGCATAAAACTGCAATATTCATTGAATTTATTTTAAAAAGCATGTTTCAATTTTAAAGAAATCCGATCTGACAGATCTTTAGATATCGGTCCAAAGTTCACGTAAAAAAAGTTTTGTGCACGTGGAGTGAAAATTCCAGAATAAAAGCGGGTTTACGCGTTTTACAAACTGCTCAATATGGCGGAAAATCGGGGGGCGGAGCTTACTTAACAACGACACAGATGTCTTCCGCTCGAGTCAAAGCACGCGTGTAACAAGTTGCATGTCTTCAAACGAAACGAGTCATGACTTATGCCCGTTTGAAGTTTGAATTTTCAAACGCTTCGTATAGCGCCCCCCTTTGGCCGATTGGAATAAAATTGGTTTCAGTGATACTTTGACTAACCCTCCACATCTTTGCCAAATGCCATGAACGTGTAACTTTGCATGTATGATTTAGAGGCCGAAGAATAATTTGCATAAAACCGCAACATTGATTGAATTATTAATAAAATATATTTCACTTTAAAAGAAATCCGCCGAGACTAGTTTGACCGTATTGGTCCAAAGTTCATGTGAAAAAAGTTTCATGCGCGTATCGCAAAGATCCCAGGAGGAGATAGATTTTTACTGTTTTTCATATAATTCCAAATTCTGAGGGATCTAAAGATCAGAGGTCAAAAGTCAGAGGGTAAAAATTGTTCGGCATGAGGAGACGCATACGTGTATACAGGTTTCATGGCTGTACGTATAACAGAGCATGAGCTATACCTGTTCAAAGTTCGCACTTTCGAAGGCTTCCTACAGCGCCACCATTTGGCCGATTGCTGTAAAAAGTAATAGCACACGTCGCCACAGTAAGCTGAACACATTGATGTTTTTATTTTCATTTTCTCACTAAGTATGTAGGAGTAGAAAGGAACCGAAGTTTTGAGGAGAACTTGATATGACGGTTAGATATTGTCACTAGAAAAATATTGTTCCTTCGAAACAATTGTGGGCTCGCTTCAAGCCAGAAAACAATGGCTATAAAAGCACAAATTGTCAAGATCGCAGGCAGTGCTCTCTTTGACGTTACTGACGTCAAAGATTGGTCCATTTTGTTCCAAAAATGTGTTGTGCAAAAGTTGACCCGCTGGTGGCGCTATAACAGGCCAATGTGAGAAGGTTGGTATCTGTTCCTTGACCTATTGGGAATGTGCTTGCAAGATTTCACGCACATCCCAGGCTGTGTTCATGATTTGAGGTGTTTTTGGCTTTGGACACTTTATCGCTGCTTGCAGCTATATTTATTATTATTATTTTATATTTTTTTTGTGTGCACTTCATAGGCATGTTAGATAAAGGTCCTTAGATTGCGTGTAGAATGTTTCATGCAAATTGCAAAAAAATCCTAGAATAAAAACGGGTTTAAGCGTTTTACAAACTGCTCAAAATTATATAGCGCCCCCCTTTGGCCATTTGGGGTAAGATTGGTTTCAGTGATATTTGAACTAACCCTCTACACTATTTTGTCATGAAAATGTGACTTTGCTTGTATGTTTTAGAGGCAGAAGAATAATTTGCATAAAAATGCAATATTGTTTGAATTATTTAAAAAAGCATGTTTCAATGTTAAAGAAATCCGATCTGACAGATCTTTAGATATCGGTCCAAAGTTCACGTAAAAAAGGTTTTGTGCACGTGACGCGAAAATTCCAGAATAAAAGCGGGTTTATGCGTTTTACAAACTGCTCAAAATGGCGGAAAATTGAAGGGCGGAGCTTACTTAACAACGACACAGATGTCTTCCGCTTGAGTCAAAGCACGCGTGTAACAAGTTGCATGTCTTCAAACGAAACGAATCATGACTTATGCCCGTTTGAAGTTTGGATTTTCAAACGCTTCGTATAGCGCCCCCCTTTGGCCGATTGGAATAAAATTGGTTTCAGTGATACTTTGACTAACCCTCCACATCTTTGCCAAATGCCATGAACGTGTAACTTTGCATGTATGATTTAGAGGCCGAAGAATAATTTGCATAAAACCGCAATATTGATTAAATTATTAAAAAATTATATTTCACTTTAAAAGAAATCCGCCGAGACTAGTTTGACCGTATTGGTCCAAAGTTCATGTGAAAAAAGTTTTGTGCGCGTAACGAAAAAAACCCAGGAGGAGATAGATTTTTACTGTTTTTCATATAATTCCAAATTGTGGGAGATCTAAAGGTCAAAGGTCAAAAGTCAGAGCGTAAAAGTTGTTCGGCATGAGGAGACGCATACGTGTATACAGGTTTCATGGCTTTACCTCAAACACAGCATGAGCTATACCTGTTCAAAGTTCGCACTTTCGAAGGCTTCCTACAGCGCCACCATTTGGCCGATTGCTGTAAAAAGTAATAGCACACGTCGCCACAGTAAGCTGAACACATTGATGTTTTTATTTTCATTTTCTCACTAAGTATGTAGGAGTAGAAAGGAACCGAAGTTTTTTGATACTTGCACTGACTGCCTGCCTAGTATAGAAATAATGACAATATCTAAAGTGTGCTCGCCTTATAGGCGAGCCCACAACTAGAAAAATATTGTTCCTTCGAAACAATTGTGGGCTCGCTTCAAGCCGGAAAACAATGGCTATAAAAGCACAAAATGTCAATATCGCAGGCAGTGCTCTCTTTGACGTTACTGACGTCAAAGATTGGTCCATTTTGTTCCAAAAATGTGTTGTGCAAAAGTTGACCCGCTGGTGGCGCTATAACAGGCCAATGTGAGAAAGTTGGTATCTGTTCCTTGACCTATTGGGAATGTGCTTGCAAGATTTCACGCACATCCCAGGCTGTGTTCATGATTTGAGGTGTTTTTGGCTTTGGACACTTTATCGCTGCTTGCAGCTATATTTATTATTATTATTTTATATTTTTTTTGTGTGCACTTCATAGGCATGTTAGATAAAGGTCCTTAGATTGCGTGTAGAATGTTTCATGCAAATTGCAAAAAAAATCCTAGAATAAAAACGGGTTTAAGCGTTTTACAAACTGCTCAAAATTATATAGCGCCCCCCTTTGGCCATTTGGGGTAAGATTGGTTTCAGTGATATTTGAACTAACCCTCTGCACTATTTTGTCATGAAAATGTGACTTTGCATGTATGTTTTAGAGGCAGAAGAATAATTTGCATAAAAATGCAATATTGTTTGAATTATTTAAAAAAGCATGTTTCAATGTTAAAGAAATCCGATCTGACAGATCTTTAGACATCGGTCCAAAGTTCACGTAAAAAAAGTTTTGTGCACGTGACGCGAACATTCCAGAATAAAAGCGGGTTTACGCGTTTTACAAACTGCTCAAAGTGGCGGAAAATCGAAGGGCGGAGCTTACTTAACAACGACACAGATGTCTTCCGCTTGAGTCAAAGCACGCGTGTAACAAGTTGCATGTCTTCAAACGAAACGAGTCATGACTTATGCCCGTTTGAAGTTTGAATTTTCAAACGCTTCGTATAGCGCCCCCCTTTGGCCGATTGGAATAAAATTGGTTTCAGTGATACTTTGACTAACCCTCCACATCTTTGCCAAATGCCATGAACGTGTAACTTTGCATGCATGATTTAGAGGCAGAAGAATAATTTGCATAAAACCGCAATATTTATTGAATTATTAAAAAATGATATTTCACTTTAAAAGAAATCCGCCGAGATAAATCTGACCGTATTGGTCCAAAGTTCATGTGAAAAAAGTTTCGTGCGCGTATCGAAAAAAACCCAGGAGGAGATAGATTTTTACTGTTTTTCATATAATTCCGAATTGTGGGAGACCTAAAGGTCAGAGGTCAAAAGTTAGAGGGTAAAAGTTGTTCGGCATGAGGAGACGCATAAGTGTATACAGGTTTCATGGCTGTATGTATAACACAGCATGAGCTATACCTGTTCAAAGATCGCACTTTCGAAGGCTTCCTACAGCGCCACCATTTGGCCGATTGCTGTATAAAGTAATAGCACACGTCGCCACTGTAAGCTGAACACATTGATGTTTTTATTTTCATTTTCTCACTAAGTATGTAGGAGTAGAAAGGTGCCAAAGTATTGAGGAAAACTTGATATAGTATATAAATAAATAAATAAATAAACTAGAAAAATATTGTTCCTTCGAAACAATTGTGGGCTCGCTTCAAGCCAGAAAACAATGGCTATAAAAGTACAAAATGTCAAGATCGCAGGCAGTGCTCTCTTTGACGTTACTGACGTCAAAGATTGGTCCATTTTGTTCCAAAAATGTGTTGTGCAAAAGTTGACCCGCTGGTGGCGCTATAACAGGCCAATGTAAGAAGGGTGGTATCTGTTCCTTGACCTATTGGGAATGTGCTTGCAAGATTTCACGCACATTGCAGGCTGTGTTCATGATTTGAGGTGTTTTTGGCTTTGGCCACTTTATCGCTGCTTGCAGCTATATTCATTATTATTATTTTTTTGTGTGTGTGCACTTCATAGGCATATTAGATAAAGGTCCTTAGATTGTGTGTAGAATGTTTCATGCAAATTGCAAAAAAAAAATCCTAACGGGTTTAAGCGTTTCACAAACTGCTCAAAATGATATAGCGCCCCCCTTTGGCCAATTGGGGTAAGATTGGTTTTAGTGATATTTGGACTAACACTCTACACATCTTTGCCAAATGCCATGAACATGTTACTTTGCATGTATGATTTAGAGGCAGAAGAATAATTTTCATAAAACTGCAATATTCATTGAATTTATTCAAAAAAGCATGTTTCAATTTTAAAGAAATCCGATCTGACAGATCTTTAGATATCGGTCCAAAGTTCACGTAAAAAAAGTTTTGTGCACGTGGAGCGAAAATTCCAGAATAAAAGCGGGTTTACGCGTTTTACAAACTGCTCAAAATGGCGGAAAATCAAAGGGCGGAGCTTACTTAACAACGACACAGATGTCTTCCGCTTGAGTCAAAGCACGCGTGTAACAAGTTGCATGTCTTCAAACGAAACGAGTCATGACTTATGCCCGTTTGAAGTTTGAATTTTCAAACGCTTCGTATAGCGCCCCCCTTTGGCCGATTGGAATAAAATTGGTTTCAGTGATACTTTGACTAACCCTCCACATCTTTGCCAAATGCCATGAACGTGTAACTTTGCATGTATGATTTAGAGGCCGAAGAATAATTTGCATAAAACCGCAATATTGATTGAAGTATTAAAAAATTATATTTCACTTTAAAAGAAATCCGCCGAGACTAGTTTGACCGTATTGGTCCAAAGTTCATGTGAAAAAAGTTTTGTGCGCGTAACGCAAAAATCCCAGGAGGAGATAGATTTTTACTGTTTTTTATATAATTCAAAATTCTGGGGGATCTAAAGGTCAGAGGTCAAAAGTCAGAGTGCAAAAGTTGTTCGGCATGAGGAGACGCATACGTGTATACAAGTTTCATGACTGTACGTATAACAGAGCATGAGCTCTATCTGTTCAAAGTTCGCACTTTCGAAGGCTTCCTACAGCGCCACCATTTGGCCGATTGCTGTAAAAAATAATAGCACACTTCGCCACTGTAAGCTGAACACATTGATGTTTTTATTTTCATTTTCTGTCTAAGTATGTAGGAGTAGAAAGGAACCGAAGTTTTGAGGAGAACTTGATATGACGGTTAGATATTGTCACTAGAAAAATATTGTTCCTTCGAAACAATTGTGGGCTCGCTTCAAGCCAGAAAACAATGGCTATAAAAGCACAAAATGTCAAGATCGCAGGCAGTGCTCTCTTTGACGTTACTGACGTCAAAGATTGGTCCATTTTGTTCCAAAAATGTGTTGTGCAAAAGTTGACCCGCTGGTGGCGCTATAACAGGCCAATGTGAGAAGGTTGGTATCTGTTCCTTGACCTATTGGGAATGTGCTTGCAAGATTTCACGCACATCCCAGGCTGTGTTCATGATTTGAGGTGTTTTTGGCTTTGGACACTTTATCGCTGCTTGCAGCTATATTTATTATTATTATTTTATAATTTTTTTGTGTGCACTTCATAGGCATGTTAGATAAAGGTCCTTAGATTGCGTGTAGAATGTTTCATGCAAATTGCAAAAAAAATCCTAGAATAAAAACGGGTTTAAGCGTTTTACAAACTGCTCAAAATTATATAGCGCCCCCCTTTGGCCATTTGGGGTAAGATTGGTTTCAGTGATATTTGAACTAACCCTCTACACTATTTTGTCTTGAAAATGTGACTTTGCTTGTATGTTTTAGAGGCAGAAGAATAATTTGCATAAAACTGCAATATTGTTTGAATTATTTAAAAAAGCATGTTTCAATGTTAAAGAAATCCGATCTGACAGATCTTTAGATATCGGTCCAAAGTTCACGTAAAAAAAGTTTTGTGCACGTGACGCGAAAATTCCAGAATAAAAGCGGGTTTACGCGTTTTACAAACTGCTCAAAGTGGCGGAAAATCGAAGGGCGGAGCTTACTTAACAACGACACAGATGTCTTCCGCTCGAGTCAAAGCACGCGTGTAACAAGTTGCGTGTCTTCAAACGAAACGAGTCATGACTTATGCCCGTTTGAAGTTTGAATTTTCAAACGCTTCGTATAGCGCCCCCCTTTGGCCGATTGGAATAAAATCGGTTTCAGTGATACTTTGACTAACCCTCCACATCTTTGCCAAATGCCATGAACGTGTAACTTTGCATGTATGATTTAGAGGGCGAAGAATAATTTGCATAAAACCGCAATATTGATTGAATTATTAAAAAATGATATTTCACTTTAAAATAAATCCACCGAGATAAATCTGACCGTATTGGTCCAAAGTTCATGTGAAAAAAGTTTTGTGCGCGTAACAAAAAAAACCCAGGAGGAGATAGATTTTTACTGTTTTTCATATAATTCCGAATTGTGGGAGACCTAAAGGTCAGAGGTCAAAAGTTAGAGGGTAAAAGTTGTTCGGCATGAGGAGACGCATAAGTGTATACAGGTTTCATGGCTGTATGTATAACACAGCATGAGCTATACCTGTTCAAAGTTCGCACTTTCGAAGGCTTCCTACAGCGCCACCATTTGGCCGATTGCTGTAAAAAGTAATAGCACACTTCGCCACTGTAAACTGAACACATTGATGTTTTTATTTTCATTTTCTCACTAAGTATGTAGGAGTAGAAAGGAACCGAAGTTTTTTGATACTTGATATGCCTGCCTGATAGATAAATAAATAAATAAATAATGACAATATCTAAAGTGTGCTCGCCTTATAGGCGAGCCCACAACTAGAAAAGTATTGTTCCTTCGAAACAATTGTGGGCTCGCTTCAAGCCAGAAAACAATGGCTATAAAAGTACAAAATGTCAAGATCGCAGGCAGTGCTCTCTTTGACGTTACTGACGTCAAAGATTGGTCCATTTTGTTCCAAAAATGTGTTGTGCGAAAGTTGACCCGCTGGTGGCGCTATAACAGGCCAATGTAAGAAGGGTGGTATCTGTTCCTTGACCTATTGGGAATGTGCTTGCAAGATTTCACGCACATTGCAGGCTGTGTTCATGATTTGAGGTGTTTTTGGCTTTGGCCACTTTATCGCTGCTTGCAGCTATATTCATTTTATTTATTTATTTTTGTGTGTGTGCACTTCATAGGCATATTAGATAAAGGTCCTTAGATTGTGTGTAGAATGTTTCATGCAAATTGCAAAAAAAATCCTAACGGGTTTAAGCGTTTCACAAACTGCTCAAAATGATATAGCGCCCCCCTTTGGCCAATTGGGGTAAGATTGGTTTTAGTGATATTTGGACTAACACTCTACATCTTTGCCAAATGCCATGAACATGTTACTTTGCATGTATGATTTAGAGGCAGAAGAATAATTTGCATAAAACTGCAATATTCATTGAATTTATTTAAAAAAGCATGTTTCAATTTTAAAGAAATCTGATCTGACAGATCTTTAGATATCGGTCCAAAGTTCACGTAAAAAAAAGTTTTGTGCACGTGGAGCGAAAATTCCAGAATAAAAGCGGGTTTACGCGTTTTACAAACTGCTCAAAATGGCGGAAAATCGAAGGGCGGAGCTTACTTAACAACGACACAGATGTCTTCCGCTTGAGTCAAAGCACGCGTGTAACAAGTTGCATGTCTTCAGACGAAACGAGTCATGACTTATGCCCGTTTGAAGTTTGAATTTTCAAACGCTTCGTATAGCGCCCCCCTTTGGCCGATTGGAATAAAATTGGTTTCAGTGATACTTTGACTAACCCTCTACATCTTTGCCAAATGCCATGAACGTGTAACTTTGCATGTATGATTTAGAGGCCGAAGAATAATTTGCATAAAACCGCAATATTGATTGAATTATTAAAAAATTATATTTCACCTTAAAAGAAATCCACCGAGATAAATCTGACCGTATTGGTCCAAAGTTCATGTGAAAAAAGTTTCGTGCGCGTAACGAAAAAAACCCAGGAGGAGATAGATTTTTACTGTTTTTCATATAATTCCAAATTGTGGGAGATCTAAAGGTCAAAGGTCAAAAGTCAGAGCGTAAAAGTTGTTCGGCATGAGGAGACGCATACGTGTATACAGGTTTCATGGCTTTACCTCAAACACAGCATGAGCTATACCTGTTCAAAGTTCGCACTTTCGAAGGCTTCCTACAGCGCCACCATTTGGCCGATTGCTGTAAAAAGTAATAGCACACGTCGCCACAGTAAGCTGAACACATTGATGTTTTTATTTTCATTTTCTCACTAAGTATGTAGGAGTAGAAAGGAACCGAAGTTTTTTGATACTTGCACTGACTGCCTGCCTAGTATAGAAATAATGACAATATCTAAAGTGTGCTCGCCTTATAGGCGAGCCCACAATAATGACAATATCTAAAGTGTGCTCGCCTTTAGGCGAGCCCACAACTAGAAAAATATTGTTCCTTCGAAACAATTGTGGGCTCGCTTCAAGCCAGAAAACAATGGCTATAAAAGTACAAAACGTCAAGATCGCAGGCAGTGCTCTCTTTGACGTTACTGAGGTCAAAGATTGGTCCATTTTGTTCCAAAAATGTGTTGTGCAAAAGTTGACCCGCTGGTGGCGCTATAACAGGCCAATGTAAGAAGGGTGGTATCTGTTCCTTGACCTATTGGGAATGTGCTTGCAAGATTTCACGCACATTGCAGGCTGTGTTCATGATTTGAGGTGTTTTTGGCTTTGGCCACTTTATCGCTGCTTGCAGCTATATTCATTATTATTATTTTTTTGTCTGTGTGCACTTCATAGGCATATTAGATAAAGGTCCTTAGATTGTGTGTAGAATGTTTCATGCAAATTGCAAAAAAAAATCCTAACGGGTTTAAGCGTTTCACAAACTGCTCAAAATGATATAGCGCCCCCCTTTGGCCAATTGGGGTAAGATTGGTTTTAGTGATATTTGGACTAACACTCTACATCTTTGCCAAATGCCATGAACATGTTACTTTGCATGTATGATTTAGAGGCAGAAGAATAATTTGCATAAAACTGCAATATTCATTGAATTTATTTAAAAAAGCATGTTTCAATTTTAAAGAAATCCGATCCGACAGATCTTTAGATATCGGTCCAAAGTTCACGTAAAAAAGGTTTTGTGCACGTGGAGCGAAAATTCCAGAATAAAAGCGGGTTTACGCGTTTTACAAACTGCTCAAAATGGCAGAAAATTGAAGGGCGGAGCTTACTTAACAACGACACAGATGTCTTCCGCTTGAGTCAAAGCACGCGTGTAACAAGTTGCATGTCTTCAAACGAAACGAGTCATGACTTATGCCCGTTTGAAGTTTGAATTTTCAAACGCTTCGTATAGCGCCCCCCTTTGGCCGATTGGAATAAAATTGGTTTCAGTGATACTTTGACTAACCCTCCACATCTTTGCCAAATGCCATGAACGTGTAACTTTGCATGTATGATTTAGAGGCCGAAGAATAATTTGCATAAAACCGCAATATTGATTGAATTATTAAAAAAATATATTTCACTTTAAAAGAAATCCGCCGAGACTAGTTTGACCGTATTGGTCCAAAGTTCATGTGAAAAAAGTTTTGTGCGCGTAACGCAAAAATCCCAGGAGGAGATAGATTTTTACTGTTTTTTATATAATTCAAAATTCTGGGGGATATAAAGGTCAGAGGTCAAAAGTCAGAGCGTAAAAGTTGTTCGGCATGAGGAGACGCATACGTGTATACAGGTTTCATGACTGTACGTATAACAGAGCATGAGCTCCATCTGTTCAAAGTTCGCACTTTCGAAGGCTTCCTACAGCGCCACCATTTGGCCGATTGCTGTAAAAAATAATAGCACACTTCGCCACTGTAAGCTGAACACATTGATGTTTTTATTTTCATTTTCTGTCTAAGTATGTAGGAGTAGAAAGGAACCGAAGTTTTGAGGAGAACTTGATATGACGGTTAGATATTGTCACTAGAAAAGTATTGTTCCTTCGAAACAATTGTGGGCTCGCTTCAAGCCAGAAAACAATGGCTATAAAAGTACAAAATGTCAAGATCGCAGGCAGTGCTCTCTTTGACGTTACTGACGTCAAAGATTGGTCCATTTTGTTCCAAAAATGTGTTGTGCAAAAGTTGACCCGCTGGTGGCGCTATAACAGGCCAATGTAAGAAGGGTGGTATCTGTTCCTTGACCTATTGGGAATGTGCTTGCAAGATTTCACGCACATCGCAGGCTGTGTTCATGATTTGAGGTGTTTTTGGCTTTGGCCACTTTATCGCTGCTTGCAGCTATATTCATTATAATTATTTTTGTGTGTGTGTGCACTTCATAGGCATATTAGATAAAGGTCCTTAGATTGTGTGTAGAATGTTTCATGCAAATTGCAAAAAAAAAATCCTAACAGGTTTAAGCGTTTCACAAACTGCTCAAAATGATATAGCGCCCCCCTTTGGCCAATTGGGGTAAGATTGGTTTTAGTGATATTTGGACTAACACTCTACACATCTTTGCCAAATGCCATGAACATGTTACTTTGCATGTATGATTTAGAGGCAGAAGAATAATTTGCATAAAACTGCAATATTCATTGAATTTATTTAAAAAAGCATGTTTCAATTTTAAAGAAATCCGATCTGACAGATCTTTAGATATCGGTCCAAAGTTCATGTAAAAAAAGTTTTGTGCACGTGGAGCGAAAATTCCAGAATAAAAGCGGGTTTACGCGTTTTACAAACTGCTCAAAATGGCGGAAAATCAAAGGGCGGAGCTTACTTAACAACGACACAGATGTCTTCCGCTTGAGTCAAAGCACGCGTGTAACAAGTTGCATGTCTTCAAACGAAACGAGTCATGACTTATGCCCGTTTGAAGTTTGAATTTTCAAACGCTTCGTATAGCGCCCCCCTTTGGCCGATTGGAATAAAATTGGTTTCAGTGATACTTTGACTAACCCTCCACATCTTTGCCAAATGCCATGAACGTGTAACTTTGCATGTATGATTTAAAGGCCGAAGAATAATTTGCATAAAACCGCAATATTGATTGAATTATTAAAAAATTATATTTCACTTTAAAAGAAATCCGACCAGACTAGTTTGACCGTATTGGTCCAAAGTTCATGTGAAAAAAGTTTTGTGTGCGTAACGCAAAAATCCCAGGAGGAGATAGATTTTTACTGTTTTTTATATAATTCAAAATTCTGGGGGATGTAAAGGTCAGAGGTCATAAGTCAGAGCGTAAAAGTTGTTCGGCATGAGGAGACGCATACGTGTATACAGGTTTCATGACTGTACGTATAACAGAGCATGAGCTCTATCTGTTCAAAGTTCGCACTTTCGAAGGCTTCCTACAGCGCCACCATTTGGCCGATTGCTGTAAAAAATAATAGCACACTTCGCCACTGTAAGCTGAACACATTGATGTTTTTATTTTCATTTTCTGTCTAAGTATGTAGGAGTAGAAAGGAACCGAAGTTTTGAGGAGAACTTGATATGACGGTTAGATATTGTCACTAGAAAAATATTGTTCCTTCGAAACAATTGTGGGCTCGCTTCAAGCCAGAAAACAATGGCTATAAAAGCACAAAATGTCAAGATCGCAGGCAGTGCTCTCTTTGACGTTACTGACGTCAAAGATTGGTCCATTTTGTTCCAAAAATGTGTTATGCAAAAGTTGACCCGCTGGTGGCGCTATAACAGGCCAATGTGAGAAGGTTGGTATCTGTTCCTTGACCTATTGGGAATGTGCTTGCAAGATTTCACGCACATCCCAGGCTGTGTTCATGATTTGAGGTGTTTTTGGCTTTGGACACTTATCGCTGCTTGCAGCTATATTTATTATTATTATTTTATATATTTTTTTGTTTGCACTTCATAGGCATGTTAGATAAAGGTCCTTAGATTGCGTGTAGAATGTTTCATGCAAATTGCAAAAAAAATCCTAGAATAAAAACGGGTTTAAGCGTTTTACAAACTGCTCAAAATTATATAGCGCCCCCCTTTGGCCATTTGGGGTAAGATTGGTTTCAGTGATATTTGAACTAACCCTCTACACTATTTTGTCATGAAAATGTGACTTTGCATGTATGTTTTAGAGGCAGAAGAATAATTTGCATAAAAATGCAATATTGTTTGAATTATTTAAAAAAGCATGTTTCAATGTTAAAGAAATCCGATCTGACAGATCTTTAGATATCGGTCCAAAGTTCACGTAAAAAAAGTTTTGTGCACGTGACGCGAAAATTCCAGAATAGAAGCGGGTTTACGCGTTTTACAAACTGCTCAAAATGGCGGAAAATTGAAGGGCGGAGCTTACTTAACAACGACACAGATGTCTTCCGCTTGAGTCAAAGCACGCGTGTAACAAGTTGCATGTCTTCAAACAAAACGAGTCATGACTTATGCCCGTTTGAAGTTTGAATTTTCAGACGCTTCGTATAGCGCCCCCCTTTGGCCGATTGGAATAAAATTGGTTTCAGTGATACTTTGACTAACCCTCCACATCTTTGCCAAATGCCATGAACGTGTAACTTTGCATGTATGATTTAGAGGCCGAAGAATAATTTGCATAAAACCGCAATATTGATTGAATTATTAAAAAATTATATTTTACTTTAAAAGAAATCCGCCGAGACTAGTTTGACCGTATTGGTCCAAAGTTCATGTGAAAAAAAGTTTCATGCGCGTATCGCGAAAATCCCAGGAGGAGATAGATTTTTACTGTTTTTCATATAATTCCGAATTGTGGGAGACCTAAAGGTCAGAGGTCAAAAGTTAGAGGGTAAAAGTTGTTCGGCATGAGGAGACGCATAAGTGTATACAGGTTTCATGGCTGTACGTATAACACAGCATGAGCTATACCTGTTCAAAGATCGCACTTTCGAAGGCTTCCTACAGCGCCACCATTTGGCCGATTGCTGTAAAAAATAATAGCACACTTCGCCACTGTAAGCTGAACACATTGATGTTTTTATTTTCATTTTCTCACTAAGTATGTAGGAGTAGAAAGGAACCGAAGTTTTGAGGAGAACTTGATATGACGGTTAGATATTGTCACTAGAAAAATATTGTTCCTTCGAAACAATTGTGGGCTCGCTTCAAGCCAGAAAACAATGGCTATAAAAGCACAAAATGTCAAGATCGCAGGCAGTGCTCTCTTTGACGTTACTGACGTCAAAGATTGGTCCATTTTGTTCCAAAAATGTGTTATGCAAAAGTTGACCCGCTGGTGGCGCTATAACAGGCCAATGTGAGAAGGTTGGTATCTGTTCCTTGACCTATTGGGAATGTGCTTGCAAGATTTCACGCACATCCCAGGCTGTGTTCATGATTTGAGGTGTTTTTGGCTTTGGACACTTATCGCTGCTTGCAGCTATATTTATTATTATTATTTTATATATTTTTTTGTTTGCACTTCATAGGCATGTTAGATAAAGGTCCTTAGATTGCGTGTAGAATGTTTCATGCAAATTGCAAAAAAAATCCTAGAATAAAAACGGGTTTAAGCGTTTTACAAACTGCTCAAAATTATATAGCGCCCCCCTTTGGCCATTTGGGGTAAGATTGGTTTCAGTGATATTTGAACTAACCCTCTACACTATTTTGTCATGAAAATGTGACTTTGCATGTATGTTTTAGAGGCAGAAGAATAATTTGCATAAAAATGCAATATTGTTTGAATTATTTAAAAAAGCATGTTTCAATGTTAAAGAAATCCGATCTGACAGATCTTTAGATATCGGTCCAAAGTTCACGTAAAAAAAGTTTTGTGCACGTGACGCGAAAATTCCAGAATAGAAGCGGGTTTACGCGTTTTACAAACTGCTCAAAATGGCGGAAAATTGAAGGGCGGAGCTTACTTAACAACGACACAGATGTCTTCCGCTTGAGTCAAAGCACGCGTGTAACAAGTTGCATGTCTTCAAACAAAACGAGTCATGACTTATGCCCGTTTGAAGTTTGAATTTTCAGACGCTTCGTATAGCGCCCCCCTTTGGCCGATTGGAATAAAATTGGTTTCAGTGATACTTTGACTAACCCTCCACATCTTTGCCAAATGCCATGAACGTGTAACTTTGCATGTATGATTTAGAGGCCGAAGAATAATTTGCATAAAACCGCAATATTGATTGAATTATTAAAAAATTATATTTCACTTTAAAAGAAATCCGCCGAGACTAGTTTGACCGTATTGGTCCAAAGTTCATGTGAAAAAAAGTTTCATGCGCGTATCGCGAAAATCCCAGGAGGAGATAGATTTTTACTGTTTTTCATATAATTCCGAATTGTGGGAGACCTAAAGGTCAGAGGTCAAAAGTTAGAGGGTAAAAGTTGTTCGGCATGAGGAGACGCATAAGTGTATACAGGTTTCATGGCTGTACGTATAACACAGCATGAGCTATACCTGTTCAAAGATCGCACTTTCGAAGGCTTCCTACAGCGCCACCATTTGGCCGATTGCTGTAAAAAATAATAGCACACTTCGCCACTGTAAGCTGAACACATTGATGTTTTTATTTTCATTTTCTCACTAAGTATGTAGGAGTAGAAAGGAACCGAAGTTTTGAGGAGAACTTGATATGACGGTTAGATATTGTCACTAGAAAAATATTGTTCCTTCGAAACAATTGTGGGCTCGCTTCAAGCCAGAAAACAATGGCTATTAAAGTACAAAATGTCAAGATCGCAGGCAGTGCTCTCTTTGACGTTACTGACGTCAAAGATTGGTCCATTTTGTTCCAAAAATGTGTTGTGCAAAAGTTGACCCGCTGGTGGCGCTATAACAGGCCAATGTAAGAAGGGTGGTATCTGTTCCTTGACCTATTGGGAATGTGCTTGCAAGATTTCACGCACATTGCAGGCTGTGTTCATGATTTGAGGTGTTTTTGGCTTTGGCCACTTTATCGCTGCTTGCAGCTATATTCATTATTATAATTTTTTTTGTGTGTGTGCACTTCATAGGCATATTAGATAAAGGTCCTTAGATTGTGTGTAGAATGTTTCATGCAAATTGCAAAAAAAAAATCCAAACGGGTTTAAGCGTTTCACAAACTGCTCAAAATGATATAGCGCCCCCCTTTGGCCAATTGGGGTAAGATTGGTTTTAGTGATATTTGGACTAACACTCTACATCTTTGCCAAATGCCATGAACATGTTACTTTGCATGTATGATTTAGAGGCAGAAGAATAATTTGCATAAAACTGCAATATTCATGGAATTTATTTAAAAAAGCATGTTTCAATTTTAAAGAAATCCGATCTGACAGATCTTTAGATATCGGTCCAAAGTTCACGTAAAAAAAGTTTTGTGCACGTGGAGCGAAAATTCCAGAATAAAAGCGGGTTTACGCGTTTTACAAAGTGCTCAAAATGGTGGAAAATCGAAGGGCGGAGCTTACTTAACAACGACACAGATGTCTTCCGCTCGAGTCAAAGCACGCGTGTAACAAGTTGCATGTCTTCAAACGAAACGAGTCATGACTTATGCCCGTTTGAAGTTTGAATTTTCAAACGCTTCGTATAGCGCCACCCTTTGGCCAATTGGAATAAGATTGGTTTCAGTGATATTTTGACTAACCCTCTACATCTTTGCCAAATGCCATGAACGCGTAACTTTGCATGTATGATTTAGAGGCAAAAGAATAATTTGCATAAAACCGCAATATTGATTGAATTATTAAAAAATTATATTTCACTTTAAAAGAAATCCGACCAGACAGTTTGACCGTATTGGTCCAAAGTTCATGTGAAAAAAGTTTTGTGCACTTGACGCGAAAATCCCAGGAGGAGATAGATTTTTACTGTTTTTCATATAATTCCGAATTGTGGGAGACCTAAAGGTCAGAGGTCAAAAGTTAGAGGGTAAAAGTTGTTCGGCATGAGGAGACGCATAAGTGTATACAGGTTTCATGGCTGTATTTATAACACAGCATGAGCTATACCTGTTCAAAGATCGCACTTTCGAAGGCTTCCTACAACGCCACCATGTGGCCGATTGCTGTAAAAAGTAATAGCATACTTCGCCACAGTAAGCTGAACACATTGATGTTTTTATTTTCATTTTCTCACTAAGTATGTAGGAGTAGAAAGGAACCGAAGTTTTTTGATACTTGATATGCCTGCCTAGTATAGAAATAATGACAATATCTAAAGTGTGCTCGCCTTATAGGCGAGCCCACAACTAGAAAAATATTGTTCCTTCGAAACAATTGTGGGCTCGCTTCAAGCCAGAAAACAATGGCTATAAAAGCACAAAATGTCAAGATCGCAGGCAGTGCTCTCTTTGACGTTACTGACGTCAAAGATTGGTCCATTTTGTTCCAAAAATGTGTTGTGCAAAAGTTGACCCGCTGGTGGCGCTATAACAGGCCAATGTGAGAAGGTTGGTATCTGTTCCTTGACCTATTGGGGATGTGCTTGCAAGATTTCACGCACATCCCAGGCTGTGTTCATGATTTGAGGTGTTTTTGGCTTTGGCCACTTTATCGCTGCTTGCAGCTATATTTATTATTATTATTTTATAATTTTTTTGTGTGCACTTCATAGGCATGTTAGATAAAGGTCCTTAGATTGCGTGTAGAATGTTTCATGCAAATTGCAAAAAAAATCCTAGAATAAAAACGGGTTTAAGCGATTTACAAACTGCTCAAAATTATATAGCGCCCCCCTTTGGCCATTTGGGGTAAGATTGGTTTCAGTGATATTTGAACTAACCCTCTACACTATTTTGTCATGAAAATGTGACTTTGCATGTATGTTTTAGAGGCAGAAGAATAATTTGCATAAAAATGCAATATTGTTTGAATTATTTAAAAAAGCATGTTTCAATGTTAAAGAAATCCGATCTGACAGATCTTTAGATATCGGTCCAAAGTTCACGTAAAAAAAGTTTTGTGCACGTGACGCGAAAATTCCAGAATAAAAGCGGGTTTACGCGTTTTACAAACTGCTCAAAATGGCGAAAAATTGAAGGGCGGAGCTTACTTAACAACGACACATATGTCTTCCGCTTGAGTCAAAGCACGCGTGTAACAAGTTGCATGTCTTCAAACGAAACGAGTCATGACTTATGCCCGTTTGAAGTTTGAATTTTCAGACGCTTCGTATAGCGCCCCCCTTTGGCCGATTGGAATAAAATTGGTTTCAGTGATACTTTGACTAACCCTCCACATCTTTGCCAAATGCCATGAACGTGTAACTTTGCATGTATGATTTAGAGGCCGAAGAATAATTTGCATAAAACCGCAATATTGATTAAATTATTAAAAAATTATATTTCACTTTAAAAAAAATCTGGTTGATCAATCTGACCGTATTGGACCAAAGTTCATGTGAAAAAAGTTTTGTGCGCGTAACGAAAAAAACCCAGGAGGAGATAGATTTTTACTGTTTTTCATATAATTCCGAATTGTGGGAGACCTAAAGGTCAGAGGTCAAAAGTTAGAGGGTAAAAGTTGTTCGGCATGAGGAGACGCATACGTGT
Source organism: Nannobrachium achirus (assembly GCF_963921795.1). NCBI lineage: Eukaryota > Metazoa > Chordata > Actinopteri > Myctophiformes > Myctophidae > Nannobrachium > Nannobrachium achirus. Next base: position 46,434,587 of record NC_137830.1, read on the forward strand.
ATACAGGTTTCATGGCTGGACCTCAAACACAGCATGAGCTATACCTGTTCAAAGTTCGCACTTTCGAAGGCTTCCTACAGCGCCACCATTTGGCCGATAGCTATAGAAATTAATAGCACACTTCGCCACTGTAAACTGAACACATTGATGTTTTTATTTTCATTTTCTCACTAAGTATGTAGGAGTTGAAAGCGGACAAAGTATTGAGGAGAACTTGATATGCTCTGGTTGATAGATAAATAATGACAATATCTAAAGTGTGCTCGCCTTATAGGCGAGCCCACAACTAGAAAAATATTGTTCCTTCGAAACAATTGTGGGCTCGCTTCAAGCCAGAAAACAATGGCTATAAAAGCACAAAATGTCAAGATCGCAGGCAGTGCTCTCTTTGACGTTACTGACGTCAAAGATTGGTCCATTTTGTTCCAAAAATGTGTTGTGCAAAAGTTGACCCGCTGGTGGCGCTATAACAGGCCAATGTGAGAAGGTTGGTATCTGTTCCTTGACCTATTGGGGATGTGCTTGCAAGATTTCACGCACATCCCAGGCTGTGTTCATGATTTGAGGTGTTTTTGGCTTTGGCCACTTTATCGCTGCTTGCAGCTATATTTATTATTATTATTTTATAATTTTTTTGTGTGCACTTCATAGGCATGTTAGATAAAGGTGGTTAGATTGCGTGTAGAATGTTTCATGCAAATTGCAAAAAAAATCCTAGAATAAAAACGGGTTTAAGCGTTTTACAAACTGCTCAAAATGATATAGCGCCCCCCTTTGGCCATTTGGGGTAAGATTGGTTTCAGTGATATTTGAACTAACCCTCTACACTATTTTGTCATGAAAATGTGACTTTGCATACTGTTTTAGAGGCAGAAGAATAATTTGCATAAAAATGCAATATTGTTTGAATTATTTAAAAAAAGCATGTTTCAATGTTAAAGAAATCCGATCTGACAGATCTTTAGATATCGGTCCAAAGTTCACGTAAAAAAAGTTTTGTGCACGTGACGCGAAAATTCCAGAATAAAAGCGGGTTTACGCGTTTTACAAACTGCTCAAAATGGCGGAAAATTGAAGGGCGGAGCTTACTTAACAACGACACAGATGTCTTCCGCTTGAGTCAAAGCACGCGTGTAACAAGTTGCATGTCTTCAAACAAAACGAGTCATGACTTATGCCCGTTTGAAGTTTGAATTTTCAGACGCTTCGTATAGCGCCCCCCTTTGGCCGATTGGAATAAAATTGGTTTCAGTGATACTTTGACTAACCCTCCACATCTTTGCCAAAGGCCATGAACGTGTAACTTTGCATGTATGATTTAGAGGCCGAAAAATAATTTGCATAAAACCGCAATATTTATTGAATTATTAAAAAATTATATTTCACTTTAAAAGAAATCCGACCAGACTAGTTTGACCGTATTGGTCCAAAGTTCATGTGAAAAAAGTTTTGTGCGCGTAACGCAAAAATCCCAGGAGGAGATAGATTTTTACTGTTTTTTATATAATTCAAAATTCTGGGGGATCTAAAGGTCAGAGGTCAAAAGTTAGAGGGTAAAAGTTGTTCGGCATGAGGAGACGCATATGTGTATACAGGTTTCATGACTGTACGTATAACAGAGCATGAGCTCTATCTGTTCAAAGTTCGCACTTTCGAAGGCTTCCTACAGCGCCACCATTTGGCCGATTGCTGTAAAAAATAATAGCACACTTCGCCACTGTAAGCTGAACACATTGATGTTTTTATTTTCATTTTCTGTCTAAGTATGTAGGAGTAGAAAGGAACCGAAGTTTTGAGGAGAACTTGATATGACGGTTAGATAGTGTCACTAGAAAAATATTGTTCCTTCGAAACAATTGTGGGCTCGCTTCAAGCCAGAAAACAATGGCTATAAAAGTACAAAATGTCAAGATCGCAGGCAGTGCTCTCTTTGACGTTACTGACGTCAAAGATTGGTCCATTTTGTTCCAAAAATGTGTTGTGCCAAAAGTTGACCCGCTGGTGGCGCTATTATAACAGGCCAATGTAAGAAGGGTGGTATCTGTTCCTTGACCTATTGGGAATGTGCTTGCAAGATTTCACGGACATTGCAGGCTGTGTTCATGATTTGAGGTGTTTTTGGCTTTGGCCACTTTATCGCTGCTTGCAGCTATATTTGTTATTATTTTTCTTTTTGTGTGTGTGTGTACTTCATAGGCATATTAGATAAAGGTCCTTAGATTGTGTGTAGAATGTTTCATGCAAATTGCTAAAAAAAATACTAACGGGTTTAAGCGTTTCACAAACTGCTCAAAATGATATAGCGCCCCCCTTTGGCCAATTGGAGTGAGATTGGATTTAGTGATATTTGGACTAACACTCTACATCTTTGCCAAATGCCATGAACATGTTACTTTGCATGTATGATTTAGAGGCAGAAGAATAATTTGCATAAAACTGCAATATTCATTGAATTATTAAAAAAGCATGTTTCAATTTAAAAAAAAAATCCGATCTGACAGATCTTTAGATATTGGTCCAAAGTTCACGTAAAAAAAGTTTTGTGCACGTGGAGCGAAAATTCTAGAATTTTTTACAAACTGCTCAAAATGGCGGAAAATCGAAGGGCGGAGCTTACTTAACAAAGACAGAGTCAAAGCACGCGTGTAAGCAAGTTGCATGTCTTAAAACGAAACGAGTCATGACTTATGCCCGTTTGAAGTTTGAATTTTCAAACGCTTCGTATAGCGCCCCCCTTTGGCCGATTGGACTAAAATTGGTTTCAGTAATACTTTGACTAACCCTCTACATCTTTGCCAAATGCCATGAACGTGTAACTTTGCATGTATGATTTAGAGGGCGAAGAATAATTTGCATAAAACCGCAATATTGATTGAATTATTAAAAAATTATATTTCACTTTAAAAGAAATCTGGTTGATCAATCTGACCGTATTGGTCCAAAGTTCATGTGAAAAAAGTTTCGTGCGCGTAACGAAAAAAACCCAGGAGGAGATAGATTTTTACTGTTTTTCATATAATTCCAAATTGTGGGAGATCTAAAGGTCAAAGGTCAAAAGTCAGAGCGTAAAAGTTGTTCGGCATGAGGAGACGCATACGTGTATACAGGTTTCATGGCTTTACCTCAAACACAGCATGAGCTATACCTGTTCAAAGTTCGCACTTTCGAAGGCTTCCTACAGCGCCACCATTTGGCCGATTGCTGTAAAAAGTAATAGCACACGTCGCCACAGTAAGCTGAACACATTGATGTTTTTATTTTCATTTTCTCACTAAGTATGTAGGAGTAGAAAGGAACCGAAGTTTTTTGATACTTGCACTGACTGCCTGCCTAGTATAGAAATAATGACAATATCTAAAGTGTGCTCGCCTTATAGGCGAGCCCACAACTAGAAAAATATTGTTCCTTCGAAACAATTGTGGGCTCGCTTCAAGCCAGAAAACAATGGCTATAAAAGCACAAAATGTCAAGATCGCAGGCAGTGCTCTCTTTGACGTTACTGACGTCAAAGTTTGTCCATTTTGTTCCAAAAATGTGTTGTGCAAAAGTTGACCCGCTGGTGGCGCTATAACAGGCCAATGTGAGAAGGTTGGTATCTGTTCCTTGACCTATTGGGAATGTGCTTGCAAGATTTCACGCACATCCCAGGCTGTGTTCATGATTTGAGGTGTTTTTGGCTTTGGACACTTTATCGCTGCTTGCAGCTATATTTATTATTATTATTTTATAATTTCTTTGTGCACTTCATAGGCATGTTAGATAAAGGTCCTTAGATTGCGTGTAGAATGTTTCATGCAAATTGCAAAAAAAATCCTAGAATAAAAACGGGTTTAAGCGTTTTACAAACTGCTCAAAATTATATAGCGCCCCCCTTTGGCCATTTGGGGTAAGATTGGTTTCAGTGATATTTGAACTAACCCTCTACACTATTTTGTCATGAAAATGTGACTTTGCATGTATGTTTTAGAGGCAGAAGAATAATTTGCATAAAAATGCAATATTGTTTGAATTATTTAAAAAAGCATGTTTCAATGTTAAAGAAATCCGATCTGACAGATCTTTAGATATCGGTCCAAAGTTCACGTAAAAAAAGTTTTGTGCACGTGACGCGAAAATTCCAGAATAAAAGCGGGTTTACGCGTTTTACAAACTGCTCAAAATGGCGGAAAATCGAAGGGCGGAGCTTACTTAACAACGACACAGATGTCTTCCGCTTGAGTCAAAGCACGTGTGTAACAAGTTGCATGTCTTCAAACGAAACGAGTCATGACTTATGCCCGTTTGAAGTTTGAATTTTCAGACGCTTCGTATAGCGCCCCCCTTTGGCCGATTGGAATAAAATTGGTTTCAGTGATACTTTGACTAACCCTCCACATCTTTGCCAAATGCCATGAACGTGTAACTTTGCATGTATGATTTAGAGGCCAAAGAATAATTTGCATAAAACCGCAATATTGATTGAATTATTAAAAAATTATATTTCACTTTAAAAAAAATCTGGTTGATCAATCTGACCGTATTGGTCCAAAGTTCATGTGAAAAAAGTTTTGTGCACTTGACGCGAAAATCCCAGGAGGAGATAGATTTTTACTGTTTTTCATATAATTCCGAATTGTGGGAGACCTAAAGGTCAGAGGTCAAAAGTTAGAGGGTAAAAGTTGTTCGGCATGAGGAGACGCATAAGTGTATACAGGTTTCATGGCTGTATGTATAACACAGCATGAGCTATACCTGTTCAAAGATCGCACTTTCGAAGGCTTCCTACAGCGCCACCATTTGGCCGATTGCTATAAAAAATAATAGCGCACTTCGCCACTGTAAACTGAACACATTGATGTTTTTATTTTCATTTTCTCACTAAGTATGTAGGAGTAGAAAGGAACCGAAGTTCCCGTCTACTGTCTGACTGACTGACTGACTGATAGATAAATAATGACAATATCTAAAGTGTGCTCGCCTTATAGGCGAGCCCACAACTAGAAAAATATTGTTCCTTCGAAACAATTGTGGGCTCGCTTCAAGCCAGAAAACAATGGCTATAAAAGCACAAAATGTCAAGATCGCAGGCAGTGCTCTCTTTGACGTTACTGACGTCAAAGATTGGTCCATTTTGTTCCAAAAATGTGTTGTGCAAAAGTTGACCCGCTGGTGGCGCTATAACAGGCCAATGTGAGAAGGTTGGTATCTGTTCCTTGACCTATTGGGAATGTGCTTGCAAGATTTCACGCACATCCCAGGCTGTGTTCATGATTTGAGGTGTTTTTGGCTTTGGACACTTTATCGCTGCTTGCAGCTATATTTATTATTATTATTTTATAATTTTTTTGTGTGCACTTCATAGGCATGTTAGATAAAGGTCCTTAGATTGCGTGTAGAATGTTTCATGCAAATTGCAAAAAAAATCCTAGAATAAAAACGGGTTTAAGCGTTTTACAAACTGCTCAAAATTATATAGCGCCCCCCTTTGGCCATTTGGGGTAAGATTGGTTTCAGTGATATTTGAACTAACCCTCTACACTATTTTGTCATGAAAATGTGACTTTGCTTGTATGTTTTAGAGGCAGAAGAATAATTTGCATAAAAATGCAATATTGTTTGAATTATTTAAAAAAGCATGTTTCAATGTTAAAGAAATCCGATCTGACAGATCTTTAGATATCGGTCCAAAGTTCACGTAAAAAAAGTTTTGTGCACGTGACGCGAAAATTCCAGAATAAAAGCGGGTTTACGCGTTTTACAAACTGCTCAAAGTGGCGGAAAATCGAAGGGCGGAGCTTACTTAACAACGACACAGATGTCTTCCGCTTGAGTCAAAGCACGCGTGTAACAAGTTGCATGTCTTCAAACGAAACGAGTCATGACTTATGCCCGTTTGAAGTTTGAATTTTCAGACGCTTCGTATAGCGCCCCCCTTTGGCCGATTGGAATAAAATTGGTTTCAGTGATACCTTGACTAACCCTCTACATCTTTGCCAAATGCCATGAACGTGTAACTTTGCATGTATGATTTAGAGGCCGAAGAATAATTTGCATAAAACTGCAATATTTATTGAATTATTAAAAAATTATATTTCACTTTAAAAGAAATCCGCCGAGATTAGTTTGACCGTATTGGTCCAAAGTTCATGTGAAAAAAGTTTTGTGCGCGTATCGAAAAAAACCCAGGAGGAGATAGATTTTTACTGTTTTTCATATAATTCCGAATTGTGGGAGATCTAAAGGTCAGAGGTCAAAAGTCAGAGGCTAAAAGTTGTTCGGCATGAGGAGACGCATACGTGTATACAGGTTTCATGCCTGTACCTCAAACACAGCATGAGCTATACCTGTTCAAAGTTCGCACTTTCGAAGGCTTCCTACAGCGCCACCATTTGGCCGATTGCTGTAAAAAGTAATAGCACACTTCGCCACTGTAAACTGAACACATTGATGTTTTTATTTTCATTTTCTCACTAAGTATGTAGGAGTAGAAAGGAACCGAAGTTTTGAGGAGAACTTGATATGACTAGTATAGTATAGAAACTAGAAAATGTGCAATTTGGGAAATTGCGAGTGTGGTTGCCTTCCCCGCCCCGGCGCGTGTCGCGGGGATCGCTCCCGAGATCGTTTGTGTTTCGTTTTGAGAGGGTCGTTCCCCATGAAAAACGCGTTTTGGCACGAAACGGTTACGTTTAGCGCGTTTGTGGCACCCCCTAAGGGTCGAAGTGGAAATGCTTTTGGGGATTCGTTGAGTATACCAACCGCGACTTGTGGTTAAAATTTGGTGTTGACTGGATGTTTTGTTTGTGATTTATGGCTATTTTTTGAAAAACGGGCCCCACCCGCTAACTTTGGAACCCTGTTACGGACAAACGGTACGGACTATCAACATATCGCTTGACTTTGTTTATCGCATGGGTCCAGAGATCATGTGTACCGATTTTTGTGACATTTGGAGAAAATATGTAGGAAAAGGAGCAAAAAGTGTGTTTTGAAGAAAATTCAAAATTGCGGAAAAATCAATCCTGGCGCAAATGGGCGGGGCCTATATGGGGAGATGCGTCATGACCCAAGGAATCCAGGGAAAAATTAATTTTAATTTTTTGACCTACGGTTCAAGAGTTATAAGCCAAAACGTAAAGTGAGCTGGGATAGCGCCACCATGAGGCCGACTGATGTAATTATTTTTTAATAAATCCTTGTAGTTATTATGAACCTTCCCTCCAAGTGTTGTAACTGTAGGGCTTACCATTTCTGAGAAAAAAATACTGGAATGGGAGAATATTAGTGAACAAATTTTTCCCATTGACTTATAATGGGATACTAATAAATTAATATCAATTAAACGATACAACCTTTCTCTTAGAAAAGTAATAGCACACGATTCCCGATGAAGCCGGTCGATTTGACATATGGCGCGAGTGTGTGGTGCAAAAACTGTGGGCGGTGAAGCGCGCCGAATGTGTTTAATCGCCTGGAGCGATTAAACACTAGAAAATGTGCAATTTGGGAAATTGCGAGTGTGGTTGCCTGCCCCGCCCCGGCGCGAGTCGCGGGGATGCGCCGCCGGGACCCCGAGCAAAACGCGGGGGTCCGAGGGAGACGACGTGGGGACGGATAGCGTCGGGGCCGCGCGACGCGCGATTAGAAAAGGTGCCGGTCGGATCCTGCGTTCCTGAAGTAAGGATATGTTTTCTTGTTTTTAAGAAATAGGCTCCTCCCACGAGTTCCGCAAGGCGATTACGTTGTCGCGTCGCTCCCGAGATCGTTTGTGTTTCGTTTTGAGAGGGTCGTTCCCCCTGAGAAACGCGTTTTGGCATGAAATGGTTACGTTTTGCGCGTTTGTGGCGCCCCCTATGGGTCGAAGTGGAAATGCTTTTGGGTATATGTTCAATATAGCGCCCGCCACTTGTGGTTAAAATTTGGTGTTGACTGGATGTTTCGTTTGTGATTTATGGCTACTTCTTACAAAACGGGCTCCTCACGCTAACTTTGGAAGCCTGTTACGGAAGAACGGTATGGACTAGCAAAATATCGTTTGAATATGTTTATTGCATGTGTCCAGAGATCTTGTGTACCGATTTTTGTGACATTTGGAGAAAATATGTGGAAAAAAGAGCAAAAAGTGTGTTTTGAAGAAAATTCAAAATGGCGGAAAATCCCTCCTGACGCAAATGGGCGCGGCCTATATGGGGAGATCCGTCATGATCCAGGGAATCCAGGGAAAAAGGAATTTTTATTTTTTGACCTACGGTTCAAGAGTTATTAGCCAAAACGTAAAGTGAGCTGGTATAGCGCCACCATGAGGCCGACTGATGTAATTATTTTGTAATAAATCCTTGTCGTTATTATGAACCTTCCCTCCAAGTGTTGTAACTGTAGGCCTTACCATTTCTGAGAGAAAAATACTGGAATGGGAGAATATTAGTGAATACATTTTTCCCATTGACTTATAATGGGATACTAATAAATTAATATCAATTAAACTATAAAACCTATCTCTTAGAAAAGTAATAGCACACGATTCCCGATGAAGCCGATCGATTTGACATATGGTGCGAGTGTGTGGTGCAAAAACTGTGGGCGGTGAAGCGCGCCGAATGTGTTTAATCGCCTGGAGCAATTAAACACTAGAAAATGTGCAATTTGGGAAATTGCGAGTGTGGTTGCCTTCCCCACCCGACGCGAGCCGTGGGGTGCGCACCGGGGACCCTGAGGGAAACACTGGGACCCGAGCGAGAGTTTGGGACAGATACTGTCCGGGGCTGTGCGATTCAAAACGGTGCTCATCGGACCCTGCGTTTGTGATACATGGATAAGGTTTATTGTTTTTAACATATAGGCTCCTCCCACACATGTTGCAAGCCAATTGCATCGTCACCTCACTCCTGAGATCGCTTTGTGTTTCGTTTTGAGAGGGTCGTTCCCCTTGAAAAACGCGTTTTGGCACGAAACGGTTACATTTTGTGCGGTTGTGGCGCCCCCTATGGGTCGAAGTGGAAATGCTTTTGGGGATTCGTTGAGTATACCAACCGCGACTTGTGGTTAAAATTTGGTGTTGACTGGATGTTTTGTTTGTGATTTATGGCTATTTTTTGAAAAACGGGCCCCACCCGCTAACTTTGGAACCCTGTTACGGACAAACGGTACGGACTATCAACATATCGCTTGACTTTGTTTATCGCATGGGTCCAGAGATCATGTGTACCGATTTTTGTGACATTTGGAGAAAATATGTAGGAAAAGGAGCAAAAAGTGTGTTTTGAAGAAAATTCAAAATTGCGGAAAAATCAATCCTGGCGCAAATGGGCGGGGCCTATATGGGGAGATGCGTCATGACCCAAGGAATCCAGGGAAAAAGGAATTTAAATATTTTGACCTACGGTTCAAGAGTTATAAGCCAAAACGTAAAGTGAGCTGGTATAGCGCCACCATGAGGCCGACTGATGTAATTATTTTTTAATAAATCCTTGTAGTTATTATGAACCTTCCCTCCAAGTGTTGTAACTGTAGGCCTTACCATTTCTGAGAGAAAAATACTGGAATGGGAGAATATTAGTGAATTAATTTTTCCCATTGACTTATAATGGGATACTAATAAATTAATATAAATTAAACTATACAAGCTATCTCTTAGAAAAGTAATAGCACACGATTCCCGATGAAGCCGGTCGATTTGACATATGGCGCGAGTGTGTGGTGCAAAAACTGTGGGTGGTGAAGCGCGCCGAATGTGTTTAATCGCCTGGAGCGATTAAACACTAGAAAATGTGCAATTTGGGAAATTGCGAGTGTGGTTGCCTTCCCTGCCCCGGCGCGAGTCGTGGGGATGCGCCGCCGGGACCCTGAGCAAAACGCAGGGGTCCGAGGGAGACGACGTTGGGACGGATAGCGGCGGGCCCGTGCGACGCGCGATTCGAAAAGGCGCCGTTGGGATCCTGCGTTCTTGATGTAAGGATATGTTTTTTTGTTTTTAAGAAATAGGCTCCTCCCACGAGTTTGGCCAGGCGATTGCGTTGTCACGTCGCATCCGAGATCGCTTGTGTTTCGTTTTGAGAGGGTCGTTCCCCCTGAAAAACGCGTTTTGGCACGAAACGGTTACGTTTTGCGCGTCTGTGGCGCCCCCTAAGGGTCGAAGTGGAAATGCTTTTGGGGATTTGTTGAATATCCCACCCGCAATTTGTGGTTAAAATTTGGTGTTGACTGGATGTTTCGTTTGTGATTTATGGCTATTTTTGGCGAAACGGGCCCCTCTCGCTAACTTCGTAAGCCTGTTCCGGACGAACGGTATGGACTATCGAAATATCGCTTGAATATGTTCATCGCATGGGTCCAGAGATCATGTGTACTGATTTTTGTGACATTTGGAGAAAATATGTGGGAAAAGGAGCAAAAAGTGTGTTTTGAAGAAAATTCAAAATGGCGGAAAATCTATCCTGACGCAAATGGGCGTGGCCTATATAGGGAGATGCGTCATGACCCAAGGAATCCAGGGAAAAAATAATTTTAATTTTCCGACCTACGGTTCAAGAGTTACAGGCCGAAACGTAAAGTGGGCTGTTATAGCGCCACCATGAGGCTGACTGACAATATTATTTTTTATTTATTCCTTGAACTCATTATGCATCTCCTCACCAAGTGTTGAAACTGTAGCCCCTATGGTTTGCAAGAGAAAAAATAATTGAATGTGAGTTTTTGCTATTCCCATTATAAGTCAATGGGTTTGGCCTGAAACGGTTACGTTTTGCGCATTTGTGGCGCCCCCTAAGGGTTGAAGTAGAAATGCTTCTGGGGATTTGTTGAATATCCCACCCGCAACTTGTGGTTACAATTTGGTGTTGACTGGATGTTTCGTTTCTGATTTATGACTATTTTTGGCGAAACGGGCCCCTCTTGCTAACTTCGTAAGCCTGTTCCGGACGAACGGTATGGACTATCGAAATATCGCTTGAATATGTTTATTGCATGGGTCCAGAGATCCTGTGTACCAATTTTTGTGACATTTGGAGAAAATATGTAGGAAAAGGAGCAAAAAGTGTGTTTTGAAGAAAATTCAAAATGGCGGAAAATCTATCCTGACGCAAATGGGCGTGGCCTATATCGGGAGATGCGTCATGACCCAAGGAATCCAGGGAAAAAATAATTTTAATTTTCCGACCTACGGTTCAAGAGTTACAGGCCAAAACGTAAAGTGGGCTGTTATAGCGCCACCATGTGGCCGACTGATGTAATTTTTTTTAAATTAATTCTTACAATTATTATGAATCTCCTCTCCAAGTTTTGAAACTGTAGACCCTATGGTTTGCGAGGGAAAAATAATTGAATGTGAGTTTTTTCGATTCCCATTATAAGTCAATGGGGAAAATTAATTCACTAATAAATTAATATCAATTAAACTATACAACTTTTCTCTTAGAAAAGTAATAGCACACTATTCCCGATCAAGCCGGTCGATTTGACATATGGCTCGAGTGTGTGGCGCAAAAACTGTGGGAGGAGATTCGCGCCGAAAAAAAGGTTACATTGAAAGAATAATAATAAATAAAGTTTCCCTAGAACTATAGTGTGTTGCCCTGTTAGGGCAACCACACTAACTAGAAAATGTGCAATTTGGGAAATTGCGAGTGTGGTTGCCCGCTCCACCCCGGCGCGAGCGGCGGGGATGCGCTCCCGAGATCGATGTAAGGATATGGTTTCTTGTTTTTTAAGAAATGGGCTCCTCCCACAAATTTTGCAAGGCGATTTTACGTTGTCACGTCGCTCCCGAGATCATTTGTGTTTCGTTTTGAGAGGGTTGTTCCCCCTGAAAAACGCGTTTTGGCCTGAAACGGTTACGTTTTGTGCGTTTGTGGCGCCCCCTAAGGGTCGAAGTGGAAATGCTTTTGGGGATTTGTTGAATATCCCACCCGCAACTTGTGGTTAAAATTTGGTGTTGACTGGATGTTTCGTTTTTGATTTATGGCTATTTTTGGCAAAACGGGCCCCTCTCGCTAACTTCGGAAGCGTGTTCCGGACGAACGGTATGGACTATCGAAATATCGCTTGAATATGTTTATCGCGTGGGTTCAGAGATCTTGTGTACCGATTTTTGTGACATTTGGAGAAAATATGTGGGAAAAGGAGCAAAAAGTGTGTTTTGAAGAAAATTCAAAATGGCGGAAAATCTATCCTGACGCAAATGGGCGTGGCCTATATAGGGAGATGCGTCATGACCCAAGGAATCCAGGGAAAAAATAATTTTAATTTTCCGACCTACGGTTCAAGAGTTACAGGCCGAAACGTAAAGTGGGCTGTTATAGCGCCACCATGAGGCTGACTGACAATATTATTTTTTATTTATTCCTTGAACTCATTATGCATCTCCTCACCAAGTGTTGAAACTGTAGCCCCTATGGTTTGCAAGAGAAAAAATAATTGAATGTGAGTTTTTGCTATTCCCATTATAAGTCAATGGGTTTGGCCTGAAACGGTTACGTTTTGCGCATTTGTGGCGCCCCCTAAGGGTTGAAGTAGAAATGCTTCTGGGGATTTGTTGAATATCCCACCCGCAACTTGTGGTTAAAATTTGGTGTTGACTGGATGTTTCGTTTCTGATTTATGACTATTTTTGGCGAAACGGGCCCCTCTTGCTAACTTCGTAAGCCTGTTCCGGACGAACGGTATGGACTATCGAAATATCGCTTGAATATGTTTATTGCATGGGTCCAGAGATCCTGTGTACCAATTTTTGTGACATTTGGAGAAAATATGTAGGAAAAGGAGCAAAAAGTGTGTTTTGAAGAAAATTCAAAATGGCGGAAAATCTATCCTGACGCAAATGGGCGTGGCCTATATCGGGAGATGCGTCATGACCCAAGGAATCCAGGGAAAAAATAATTTTAATTTTCCGACCTACGGTTCAAGAGTTACAGGCCAAAACGTAAAGTGGGCTGTTATAGCGCCACCATGTGGCCGACTGATGTAATTTTTTTTAAATTAATTCTTACAATTATTATGAATCTCCTCTCCAAGTTTTGAAACTGTAGACCCTATGGTTTGCGAGGGAAAAATAATTGAATGTGAGTTTTTTCGATTCCCATTATAAGTCAATGGGGAAAATTAATTCACTAATAAATTAATATCAATTAAACTATACAACTTTTCTCTTAGAAAAGTAATAGCACACTATTCCCGATCAAGCCGGTCGATTTGACATATGGCTCGAGTGTGTGGCGCAAAAACTGTGGGAGGAGATTCGCGCCGAAAAAAAGGTTACACTAGAAGTCAAGAATAATAATAAATAAAGTTTCCCTAGAACTATAGTGTGTTGCCCTGTTAGGGCAACCACACTAATAATGACAATATCTAAAGTGTGCTCGCCTTATAGGCGAGCCCACAACTAGAAAAATATTGTTCCTTCGAAACAATTGTGGGCTCGCTTCAAGCCGGAAAACAATGGCTATAAAAGTACAAAATGTCAAGATCGCAGGCAGTGCTCTCTTTGACGTTACTGACGTCAAAGATTGGTCCATTTTGTTCCAAAAATGTGTTGTGCCAAAAGTTGACCCGCTGGTGGCGCTATTATAACAGGCCAATGTAAGAAGGGTGGTATCTGTTCCTTGACCTATTGGGAATGTGCTTGCAAGATTTCACTGACATTGCAGGCTGTGTTCATGATTTGAGGTGTTTTTGGCTTTGGACACTTTATCGCTGCTTGCAGCTATATTTGTTATTATTTTTCTTTTTGTGTGTGTGTGCACTTCATAGGCATATTAGATAAAGGTCCTTAGATTGTGTGTAGAATGTTTCATGCAAATTGCAAAAAAAATCCTAACGGGTTTAAGCGTTTCACAAACTGCTCAAAATGATATAGCGCCCCCCTTTGGCCAATTGGAGTGAGATTGGATTTAGTGATATTTGGACTAACACTCTACATCTTTGCCAAATGCCATGAACATGTTACTTTGCATGTATGATTTAGAGGCAGAAGAATAATTTGCATAAAACTGCAATATTCATTGAATTATTAAAAAAGCATGTTTCAATTAAAAAAAAAAATCCGATCTGACAGATCTTTAGATATTGGTCCAAAGTTCACGTAAAAAAAGTTTTGTGCGCGTGGAGCGAAAATTCCAGAATAAAAGCGGGTTTACGCGTTTTACAAACTGCTCAAAATGGCGGAAAATCGAAGGGCGGAGCTTACTTAACAAAGACACAGATGTCTTCCGCTCGAGTCAAAGCACGCGTGTAAGCAAGTTGCATGTCTTAAAACGAAACGAGTCATGACTTATGCCCGTTTGAAGTTTGAATTTTCAAACGCTTCGTATAGCGCCCCCCTTTGGCCGATTGGACTAAAATTGGTTTCAGTAATACTTTGACTAACCCTCTACATCTTTGCCAAATGCCATGAACGTGTAACTTTGCATGTATGATTTAGAGGCCGAAGAATAATTTGCATAAAACCGCAATATTGATTGAATTATTAAAAAATTATATTTCACTTTAAAAGAAATCTGGTTGATCAATCTGACCGTATTGGTCCAAAGTTCATGTGAAAAAAGTTTTGTGCGCGTAACGAAAAAAACCCAGGAGGAGATAGATTTTTACTGTTTTTCATATAATTCCAAATTGTGGGAGATCTAAAGGTCAAAGGTCAAAAGTCAGAGCGTAAAAGTTGTTCGGCATGAGGAGACGCATACGTGTATACAGGTTTCATGGCTTTACCTCAAACACAGCATGAGCTATACCTGTTCAAAGTTCGCACTTTCGAAGGCTTCCTACAGCGCCACCATTTGGCCGATTGCTGTAAAAAGTAATAGCACACGTCGCCACAGTAAGCTGAACACATTGATGTTTTTATTTTCATTTTCTCACTAAGTATGTAGGAGTAGAAAGGAACCGAAGTTTTTTGATACTTGCACTGACTGCCTGCCTAGTATAGAAATAATGACAATATCTAAAGTGTGCTCGCCTTATAGGCGAGCCCACAACTAGAAAAATATTGTTCCTTCGAAACAATTGTGGGCTCGCTTCTAGCCAGAAAACAATGGCTATAAAAGTACAAAATGTCAAGATCGCAGGCAGTGCTCTCTTTGACGTTACTGACGTCAAAGATTGGTCCATAAAATGTTATGCAAAAGTTGACCCGCTGGTGGCGCTATAACAGGCCAATGATAGAAGGGTGGTATCTGTTCCTTGACCTATTGGGAATGTGCTTGCAAGATTTCACGCACATCCCAGGCTGTGTTCATGATTTGAGGTGTTTTTGGCTTTGGACACTTTATCGCTGCTTGCAGCTATATTTATTATTATTATTTTATAATTTTTTTGTGTGCACTTCATAGGCATGTTAGATAAAGGTCCTTAGATTGCGTGTAGAATGTTTCATGCAAATTGCAAAAAAAATCCTAGAATAAAAACGGGTTTAAGCGTTTTACAAACTGCTCAAAATGATATAGCGCCCCCTTTGGCCATTTGGGGTAAGATTGGTTTCAGTGATATTTGAACTAACCCTCTACACTATTTTGTTATGAAAGTGTGACTTTGCATGTATGTTTTAGAGGCAGAAGAATAATTTGCATAAAAATGCAATATTGTTTGAATTATTTAAAAAAGCATGTTTCAATGTTAAAGAAATCCGATCTGACAGATCTTTAGATATCGGTCCAAAGTTCACGTAAAAAAAGTTTTGTGCACGTGACAAGAAAATTCCAGAATAAAAGCGGGTTTACGCGTTTTACAAACTGCTCAAAATGGCGGAAAATAAAAGGGCGGAGCTTACTTAACAACGACAAAGATGTCTTCCGCTTGAGTCAAAGCATGCGTGTAACAAGTTGCATGTCTTCAAACGAAACGAGTCATGACTTATGCCCGTTTGAAGTTTGAATTTTCAGACGCTTCGTATAGCGCCCCCCTTTGGCCGATTGGAATAAAATTGGTTTCAGTGATACTTTGACTAACCCTCCACATCTTTGCCAAATGCCATGAACGTGTAACTTTGCATGTATGATTTAGAGGCCGAAGAATAATTTGCATAAAACCGCAATATTGATTGAATTATTAAAAAATGATATTTCACTTTAAAAGAAATCCACCGAGATAAATCTGACCGTATTGGTCCAAAGTTCATGTGAAAAAAGTTTTGTGCGCGTAACAAAAAAAACCCAGGAGGAGATAGATTTTTACTGTTTTTCATATAATTCCGAATTGTGGGAGACCTAAAGGTCAGAGGTCAAAAGTTAGAGGGTAAAAGTTGTTCGGCATGAGGAGACGCATAAGTGTATACAGGTTTCATGCCTGTACCTCAAACACAGCATGAGCTATACCTGTTCAAAGTTTGCACTTTCGAAGGCTTCCTACAGCGCCACCATTTGGCCGATTGCTTTAAAAAGTAATAGCACACTTCGCCACTGTAAACCGAACACATTGATGTTTTTATTTTCATTTTCTCACTAAGTATGTAGGAGTAGAAAGGAACCGAAGTTCCCGTCTACTATATGACTGCCTGATAGATAAATAAACTAGAAAAATATTGTTCCTTCGAAACAATTGTGGGCTCGCTTCTAGCCAGAAAACAACGGCTATAAAAGTACAAAATGTCAAGATCGCAGGCAGTGCTCTCTTTGACGTTACTGACGTCAAAGATTGGTCCATTTTTTCCAAAAATGTTATGCAAAAGTTGACCCACTGGTGGCGCTATAACAGGCCAATGATAGAAGGGTGGTATCTGTTCCTTGACCTATTGGGAATGTGCTTGCAAGATTTCACGCACATCCCAGGCTGTGTTCATGATTTGAGGTGTTTTTGGCTTTGGCCACTTTATCGCTGCTTGCAGCTATATTTATTATTATTATTTTATTATTTTATTGTATGCACTTCATGGCATGTTAGATAAAGGTCCTTAGATTGCGTGTAGAATGTTTCATGCAAATTGCTAAAAAGAAATCCTAGAATAAAAACGGTTTTAAGCGTTTCACAAACTGCTCAAAATGATATAGCGCCCCCCTTTGGCCAATTGGGGTATGATTGGTTTTAGTGATATTTGGAATAACACTCTACATCTTTGCCAAATGCCATGAACATTCTACGTTGTATGTATGATTTAGAGGCAGAAGAATAATTTGCATAAAAATGCAATATTCATTTAATTATTTAAAAAAGCATGTTTCAATTTTAAAGAAATCCGATCTGACAGATCTTTAGATATCGGTCCAAAGTTCACGTAAAAAAAGTTTTGTGCACGTGACGCGAAAATTTCAGAATAAAAGCGGGTTTACGCGTTTTACAAACTGCTCAAATTGGCGGAAAATCTAAGGGCGGAGCTTACTTAACAACGACACAGATGTCTTCCGCTTGAGTCAAAGCACGCGTGTAACAAGTTGCATGTCTTCAAACGAAACGAGTCATGACTTATGCCCGTTTGAAGTTTGAATTTTCAAACGCTTCGTATAGCGCCCCCCTTTGGCCGATTGGAATAAAATTGCTTTCAGTGATACTTTGACTAACCCTCCACATCTTTGCCAAATGCCATGAACGTGTAACTTTGCATGTATGATTTAGAGGCCTAAGAATAATTTGCATAAAACCGCAATATTGATTGAATTATTAAAAAATTATATTTCACTTTAAAAGAAATCCGCCGAGACTAGTTTGACCGTATTGGTCCAAAGTTCATGTGAAAAAGGTTTCATGCGCGTATCGCAAAAATCCCAGGAGGAGATAGATTTTTACTGTTTTTCATATAATTCCAAATTCTGGGGGATCTAAAGGTCAGAGGTCAAAAGTCAGAGCGTAAAAGTTGTTCGGCATGAGGAGACGCATACGTGTATACAGGTTTCATGACTGTACGTATAACAGAGCATGAGCTCTATTTGTTCAAAGTTCGCACTTTCGAAGGCTTCCTACAGCGCCACCATTTGGCCGATTGCTGTAAAAAATAATAGCACACTTCGCCACTGTAAGCTGAACACATTGATGTTTTTATTTTCATTTTCTGTCTAAGTATGTAGGAGTAGAAAGGAACCGAAGTTTTGAGGAGAACTTGATATGACGGTTAGATATTGTCACTAGAAAAATATTGTTCCTTCGAAACAATTGTGGGCTCGCTTCAAGCCAGAAAACAATGGCTATAAAAGTACAAAATGTCAAGATCGCAGGCAGTGCTCTCTTTGACGTTACTGACGTCAAAGATTGGCCCATTTTGTTCCAAAAATGTGTTGTGCAAAAGTTGACCCGCTGGTGGCGCTATAACAGGCCAATGTAAGAAGGGTGGTATCTGTTCCTTGACCTATTGGGAAAGTGCTTGCAAGATTTCACGCACATTGCAGGCTGTGTTCATGATTTGAGGTGTTTTTGGCTTTGGCCACTTTATCGCTGCTTGCAGCTATATTCATTATTATTATTTTTTTTGTGTGTGTGCACTTCATAGGCATATTAGATAAAGGTCCTTAGATTGTGTGTAGAATGTTTCATGCAAATTGCAAAAAAAAAATCCTAAGGGGTTTAAGCGTTTCACAAACTGCTCAAAATGATATAGCGCCCCCCTTTGGCCAATTGGAGTAAGATTGGTTTTAGTGATATTTGGACTAACACTCTACATCTTTGCCAAATGCCATGAACATGTTACTTTGCATGTATGATTTAGAGGCAGAAGAATAATTTGCATAAAACTGCAATATTCATTGAATTTATTTAAAAAAGCATGTTTCAATTTTAAAGAAATCCGATCTGACAGATCTTTAGATATCGGTCCAAAGTTCACGTAAAAAAAGTTTTGTGCACGTGGAGCGAAAATTCCAGAATAAAAGCGGGTTTACGCGTTTTACAAACTGCTCAAAATGGCGGAAAATATAAGGGCGGAGCTTACTTAACAACGACACAGATGTCTTCCGCTCGAGTCAAAGCACGCGTGTAACAAGTTGCATGTCTTCAAACGAAACGAGTCATGACTTATGCCCGTTTGAAGTTTGAATTTTCAAACGCTTCGTATAGCGCCTCCCTTTGGCCGATTGGAATAAAATTGGTTTCAGTGATACTTTGACTAACCCTCCACATCTTTGCCAAATGCCATGAACGTGTAACTTTGCATGTATGATTTAGAGGCCGAAGAATAATTTGCATAAAACCGCAATATTGATTGAATTATTTAAAAATTATATTTCACTTTAAAAGAAATCCGCCGAGACTAGTTTGACCGTATTGGTCCAAAGTTCATGTGAAAATGTTTTTGTGCACTTGACGCGAAAATCCCAGGAGGAGATAGATTTTTACTGTTTTTCATATAATTCCAAATTCTGGGGGATCTAAAGGTCAGAGGTCAAAAGTCAGAGCGTAAAAGTTGTTCGGCATGAGAAGACGCATACGTGTATACAGGTTTCATGACTGTACGTATAACAGAGCATGAGCTCTATCTGTTCAAAGTTCGCACTTTCGAAGGCTTCCTACAGCGCCACCATTTGGCCGATTGCTGTAAAAAATAATAGCACACTTCGCCACTGTAAGCTGAACACATTGATGTTTTTATTTTCATTTTCTGTCTAAGTATGTAGGAGTAGAAAGGAACCGAAGTTTTGAGGAGAACTTGATATGACGGTTAGATATTGTCACTAGAAAAATATTGTTCCTTCGAAACAATTGTGGGCTCGCTTCAAGCCAGAAAACAATGGCTATAAAAGTACAAAATGTCAAGATCGCAGGCAGTGCTCTCTTTGACGTTACTGACGTCAAAGATTGGTCCATTTTGTTCCAAAAATGTGTTGTGCAAAAGTTGACCCGCTGGTGGCGCTATAACAGGCCAATGTAAGAAGGGTGGTATCTGCTCCTTGACCTATTGGGAATGTGCTTGCAAGATTTCACGCACATTGCAGGCTGTGTTCATGATTTGAGGTGTTTTTGGCTTTGGCCACTTTATCGCTGCTTGCAGCTATATTCATTATTATTATTTTTTTTGTGTGTGTGCACTTCATAGGCATATTAGATAAAGGTCCTTAGATTGTGTGTAGAATGTTTCATGCAAATTGCAAAAATAAATCCTAACGGGTTTAAGCGTTTCACAAACTGCTCAAAATGATATAGCGCCCCCCTTTGGCCAATTGGGGTAAGATTGGTTTTAGTGATATTTGGACTAACACTCTACATCTTTGCCAAATGCCATGAACATGTTACTTTGCATGTATGATTTAGAGGCAGAAGAATAATTTGCATAAAACTGCAATATTCATTGAATTTATTTTAAAAAGCATGTTTCAATTTTAAAGAAATCCGATCGGACAGATCTTTAGATATCGGTCCAAAGTTCACGTAAAAAAAGTTTTGTGCACGTGGAGCGAAAATTCCAGAATAAAAGCGGGTTTACGCGTTTTACAAACTGCTCAATATGGCGGAAAATCGGGGGGCGGAGCTTACTTAACAACGACACAGATGTCTTCCGCTCGAGTCAAAGCACGCGTGTAACAAGTTGCATGTCTTCAAACGAAACAAGTCATGACTTATGCCCGTTTGAAGTTTGAATTTTCAAACGCTTCGTATAGCGCCCCCCTTTGGCCGATTGGAATAAAATTGGTTTCAGTGATACTTTGACTAACCCTCCACATCTTTGCCAAATGCCATGAACGTGTAACTTTGCATGTATGATTTAGAGGCCGAAGAATAATTTGCATAAAACCGCAACATTGATTGAATTATTAATAAAATATATTTCACTTTAAAAGAAATCCGCCGAGACTAGTTTGACCGTATTGGTCCAAAGTTCATGTGAAAAAAGTTTCATGCGCGTATCGCAAAGATCCCAGGAGGAGATAGATTTTTACTGTTTTTCATATAATTCCAAATTCTGAGGGATCTAAAGGTCAGAGGTCAAAAGTCAGAGCTTAAAAGTTGTTCGGCATGAGGAGACGCATACGTGTATACAGGTTTCATGGCTGTACGTATAACAGAGCATGAGCTATACCTGTTCAAAGTTCGCACTTTCGAAGGCTTCCTACAGCGCCACCATTTGGCCGATTGCTGTAAAAAGTAATAGCACACGTCGCCACAGTAAGCTGAACACATTGATGTTTTTATTTTCATTTTCTCACTAAGTATGTAGGAGTAGAAAGGAACCGAAGTTTTGAGGAGAACTTGATATGACGGTTAGATATTGTCACTAGAAAAATATTGTTCCTTCGAAACAATTGTGGGCTCGCTTCAAGCCAGAAAACAATGGCTATAAAAGCACAAAATGTCAAGATCGCAGGCAGTGCTCTCTTTGACGTTACTGACGTCAAAGATTGGTCCATTTTGTTCCAAAAATGTGTTATGCAAAAGTTGACGCGCTGGTGGCGCTATAACAGGCCAATATGAGAAGGTTGGTATCTGTTCCTTGACCTTTTGGGAATGTGCTTGCAAGATTTCACGCACATCCCAGGCTGTGTTCATGATTTGAGGTGTTTTTGGCTTTGGACACTTTATCGCTGCTTGCAGCTATATTTATTATTATTATTTTATAATTGTTTTGTGTGCACTTCATAGGCATGTTAGATAAAGGTCCTTAGATTGCGTGTAGAATGTTTCATGCAAATTGCAAAAAAAATCCTAGAATAAAAACGGGTTTAAGCGTTTTACAAACTGCTCAAAATGATATAGCGCCCCCCTTTGGCCATTTGGGGTAAGATTGGTTTCAGTGATATTTGAACTAACCCTCTACACTATTTTGTCATGAAAATGTGACTTTGCATGTATGTTTTAGAGGCAGAAGAATAATTTGCATAAAAATGCAATATTGTTTGAATTATTTAAAAAAGCATGTTTCAATGTTAAAGAAATCCGATCTGACAGATCTTTAGATATCGGTCCAAAGTTCACGTAAAAAAAGTTTTGTGCACGTGGAGCGAAAATTCCAGAATAAAAGCGGGTTTACGCGTTTTACAAACTGCTCAATATGGCGGAAAATCGAAGGGTGGAGCTTACTTAACAACGACACAGATGTCCTCCGCTTGAGTCAAAGCACGCGTGTAACAAGTTGCATGTCTTCAAACGAAACGAGTCATGACTTATGCCCGTTTGAAGTTTGAATTTTCAGACGCTTCGTATAGCGCCCCCCTTTGGCCGATTGGAATAAAATTGGTTTCAGTGATACTTTGACTAACCCTCCACATCTTTGCCAAATGCCATGAACGTGTAACTTTGCATGTATGATTTAGAGGCCGAAGAATTATTTGCATAAAACCGCAATATTTATGGAATTATTAAAACATTATGTTTCACTTTAAAAAAAATCTGGTTGATCAATCTGACCGTATTGGTCCAAAGTTCATGTGAAAAATGTTTTGTGCACTTGACGCGAAAATCCCAGGAGGAGATAGATTTTTACTGTTTTTCATATAATTCCGAATTGTGGGAGACCTAAAGGTCAGAGGTCAAAAGTTAGAGGGTAAAAGTTGTTCGGCATGAGGAGACGCATAAGTGTATACAGGTTTCATGGCTGTACCTCAAACACAGCATGAGCTATACCTGTTCAAAGATCGCACTTTCGAAGGCTTCCTACAGCGCCACCATTTGGCCGATTGCTATAGAAAATGATAGCACACTTCGCCACTGTAAACTGAACACATTGATGTTTTTATTTTCATTTTCTCACTAAGTATGTAGGAGTAGAAAGGAACCGAAAATCCCGTCTACTTACTAAATAAATAAATAATGACAATATCTAAAGTGTGCTCGCCAGGTACTGGCGAGCCCACAACTAGAAAAATATTGTTCCTTCGAAACAATTGTGGGCTCGCTTCAAGCCGGAAAACAATGGCTATAAAAGCACAAAATGTCAAGATCGCAGGCAGTGCTCTCTTTGACGTTACTGACGTCAAAGATTGGTCCATTTTGTTCCAAAAATGTGTTGTGCAAAAGTTGACCCGCTGGTGGCGCTATAACAGGCCAATGTGAGAAGGTTGGTATCTGTTCCTTGACCTATTGGGAATGTGCTTGCAAGATTTCACGCACATCCCAGGCTGTGTTCATGATTTGAGGTGTTTTTGGCTTTGGACACTTTATCGCTGCTTGCAGCTATATTTATTATTATTATTTTATAATTTTTTGTGTGCACTTCATAGGCATGTTAGATAAAGGTCCTTAGATTGCGTGTAGAATGTTTCATGCAAATTGCAAAAAAAATCCTAGAATAAAAACGGGTTTAAGCGTTTTACAAACTGCTCAAAATTATATAGCGCCCCCCTTTGGCCATTTGGGGTAAGATTGGTTTCAGTGATATTTGAACTAACCCTCTACACTATTTTGTCATGAAAATGTGACTTTGCTTGTATGTTTTAGAGGCAGAAGAATAATTTGCATAAAAATGCAATATTGTTTGAATTATTTAAAAAAGCATGTTTCAATGTTAAAGAAATCCGATCTGACAGATCTTTAGATATCGGTCCAAAGTTCATGTAAAAAAATGTTTTGTGCACGTGACGCGAAAATTCCAGAATAAAAGCGGGTTTACGCGTTTTACAAACTGCTCAAAGTGGCGGAAAATCGAAGGGCGGAGCTTACTTAACAACGACACAGATGTCTTCCGCTTGAGTCAAAGCACGCGTGTAACAAGTTGCATGTCTTCAAACGAAACGAGTCATGACTTATGCCCGTTTGAAGTTTGAATTTTCAAACGCTTCGTATAGCGCCCCCCTTTGGCCGATTGGAATAAAATTGGTTTCAGTGATACTTTGACTAACCCTCCACATCTTTGCCAAATGCCATGAACGTGTAACTTTGCATGCATGATTTAGAGGCAGAAGAATAATTTGCATAAAACCGCAATATTTATTGAATTATTAAAAAATTATATTTCACTTTAAAAGAAATCCGCCGAGATAAATCTGACCGTATTGGTCCAAAGTTCATGTGAAAAAAGTTTCGTGCGCGTATCGAAAAAAACCCAGGAGGAGATAGATTTTTACTGTTTTTCATATAATTCCGAATTGTGGGAGACCTAAAGGTCAGAGGTCAAAAGTTAGAGGGTAAAAGTTGTTCGGCATGAGGAGACGCATAAGTGTATACAGGTTTCATGGCTGTATGTATAACACAGCATGAGCTATACCTGTTCAAAGATCGCACTTTCGAAGGCTTCCTACAGCGCCACCATTTGGCCAATTGCTATAAAAAATAATAGCACACTTCGCCACTGTAAACTGAACACATTGATGTTTTTATTTTCATTTTCTCACTAAGTATGTAGGAGTAGAAAGGAACCGAAGTTTTGAGGAGAACTTGATATAGTATATAAATAAATAAATAAATAAATAATGACAATATCTAAAGTGTGCTCGCCTTATAGGCGAGCCCACAACTAGAAAATATTGTTCCTTCGAAACAATTGTGGGCTCGCTTCAAGCCAGAAAACAATGGCTATAAAAGTACAAAATGCCAAGATCGCAGGCAGTGCTCTCTTTGACGTTACTGACGTCAAAGATTGGTCCATTTTGTTCCAAAAATGTGTTGTGCAAAAGTTGACCCGCTGGTGGCGCTATAACATGCCAGTGTAAGAAGGGTGGTATCTGTTCCTTTACCTATT
This sequence comes from Nannobrachium achirus, assembly GCF_963921795.1. Lineage (NCBI taxonomy): Eukaryota > Metazoa > Chordata > Actinopteri > Myctophiformes > Myctophidae > Nannobrachium > Nannobrachium achirus. The sequence goes on from NC_137830.1 coordinate 46,459,083, forward strand.
GGGAATGTGCTTGCAAGATTTCACGCAGATTGCAGGCTGTGTTCATGATTTGAGGTGTTTTTGGCTTTGGCCACTTTATCGCTGCTTGCAGCTATATTTATTATTATTATTATTATTATTTGTGTGTGTGCACTTCATATAGGCTTATTAGATAAAGGTCCTTAGATTGTGTGTAGGATGTTTCATGCAAATTGCAAAAAAAATCCAAACGGGTTTAAGCGTTTCACAAACTGCTCAAAATGATATACCTTTGGCCAATTGGAGTAAGATTGGTTTTAGTGATATTTGGACTAACACTCTACATCTTTGCCAAATGCCATGAACATGTTACTTTGCATGTATGATTTAGAGGCAGAAGAATAATTTGCATAAAAATGCAATATTCATTGAATTATTAAAAAAGCATGTTTCAATTTTTCTTTTAAATCCGATCTGACAGATCTTTAGATATTGGTCCAAAGTTCATGTAAAAAAAGTTTTGTGAACGTGACGCGAAAATTCCAGATTAAAAGCGGGTTTAAGCGTTTTACAAACTGCTCAAAATGGCGGAAAATCTAAGGGCGAAGCTTACTTAAAAAAGACACAGATGTCTTCTGCTTGAGTCAAAGCACGCGTGTAAGCAAGTTGCATGTCTTCAAACGAAACGAGGCATGACTTATGCCCGTTTAAAGTTTGAATTTTCAAACGCTTTGTATAGCGCCCCCCTTTGGCCGATTGGAATAAAATTGGTTTCAGTGATACTTTGACTAACCCTCTACATCTTTGCCAAATGCCATGAACGTGTAACTTTGCATGTATGATTTAGAGGCCGAAGAATAATTTGCATAAAACCGCAATATAGATTAAATTATAAAAAAAATATATTTCACTTTAAAAGAAATCCGGCGAGACTAGTTTGACCGTATTGGTCCAAAGTTCATGTGAAAAAAGTTTTGTGAGCATACCGCGAAAATCCCAGGAGGAGATAGATTTTTACTGTTTTTCATATAATTCCAAATTTTGGGGGATCTAAAGGTCAGAGGTGAAAAGTCAGAGCGTAAAAGTTGTTCGGCATGAGGAGACGCATACGTGTATACAGGTTTCATGGCTGTACGTATAACAGAGCATGAGCTCTACCTGTTCAAAGTTCGCACTTTCGAAGGCTTCCTACAGCGCCACCATTTGGCCGATTGCTGTATAAAATAATAGCACACTTCGCCACTGTAAGCTGAACACATTGATGTTTTTATTTTCATTTTCTCACTAAGTATGTAGGAGTAGAAAGGAACCGAAGTTTTGAGGAGAACTTGATATGACAATATCAAGTTCTCACTAGAAAAATATTGTTCCTTCGAAACAATTGTGGGCTCGCTTCAAGCCAGAAAACAATGGCTATAAAAGCACAAAATGTCAAGATCGCAGGCAGTGCTCTCTTTGACGTTACTGACGTCAAAGATTGGTCCATTTTGTTCCAAAAATGTGTTGTGCAAAAGTTGACCCGCTGGTGGCGCTATAACAGGCCAATGTGAGAAGGTTGGTATCTGTTCCTTGACCTATTGGGAATGTGCTTGCAAGATTTCACGCACATCCCAGGCTGTGTTCATGATTTGAGGTGTTTTTGGCTTTGGCCACTTTATCGCTGCTTGCAGCTATATTTATTATTATTATTTTATAATTTTTTTGTGTACACTTCATAGGCATGTTAGATAAAGGTGGTTAGATTGCGTGTAGAATGTTTCATGCAAATTGCAAAAAAAATCCTAGAATAAAAACGGGTTTAAGCGTTTTACAAACTGCTCAAAATGATATAGCGCCCCCCTTTGGCCATTTGGGGTAAGATTGGTTTCAGTGATATTTGAACTAACCCTCTACACTATTTTGTCATGAAAATGTGACTTTGCATACTGTTTTAGAGGCAGAAGAATAATTTGCATAAAAATGCAATATTGTTTGAATTATTTAAAAAAAGCATGTTTCAATGTTAAAGAAATCCGATCTGACAGATCTTTAGATATCGGTCCAAAGTTCACGTAAAAAAAGTTTTGTGCACGTGACGCGAAAATTCCAGAATAAAAGCGGGTTTACGCGTTTTACAAACTGCTCAAAATGGCGGAAAATTGAAGGGCGGAGCTTACTTAACAACGACACAGATGTCTTCCGCTTGAGTCAAAGCACGCGTGTAACAAGTTGCATGTCTTCAAACAAAACGAGTCATGACTTATGCCCGTTTGAAGTTTGAATTTTCAGACGCTTCGTATAGCGCCCCCCTTTGGCCGATTGGAATAAAATTGGTTTCAGTGATACTTTGACTAACCCTCCACATCTTTGCCAAATGCCATGAACGTGTAACTTTGCATGTATGATTTAGATGCCGAAGAATAATTTGCATAAAACCGCAATATTTATTGAATTATTAAAAAATTATATTTCACTTTAAAAGAAATCCGACCAGACTAGTTTGACCGTATTGGTCCAAAGTTCATGTGAAAAAAGTTTTGTGCGCGTAACGCAAAAATCCCAGGAGGAGATAGATTTTTACTGTTTTTTATATAATTCAAAATTCTGGGGGATCTAAAGGTCAGAGGTCAAAAGTTAGAGGGTAAAAGTTGTTCGGCATGAGGAGACGCATATGTGTATACAGGTTTCATGACTGTACGTATAACAGAGCATGAGCTCTATCTGTTCAAAGTTCGCACTTTCGAAGGCTTCCTACAGCGCCACCATTTGGCCGATTGCTGTAAAAAATAATAGCACACTTCGCCACTGTAAGCTGAACACATTGATGTTTTTATTTTCATTTCCTGTCTAAGTATGTAGGAGTAGAAAGGAACCGAAGTTTTGAGGAGAACTTGATATGACGGTTAGATATTGTCACTAGAAAAATATTGTTCCTTCGAAACAATTGTGGGCTCGCTTCAAGCCGGAAAACAATGGCTATAAAAGCACAAAATGTCAAGATCGCAGGCAGTGCTCTCTTTGACGTTACTGACGTCAAAGATTGGTCCATTTTGTTCCAAAAATGTGTTGTGCAAAAGTTGACCCGCTGGTGGCGCTATAACAGGCCAATGTGAGAAGGTTGGTATCTGTTCCTTGACCTATTGGGAATGTGCTTGCAAGATTTCACGCACATCCCAGGCTGTGTTCATGATTTGAGGTGTTTTTGGCTTTGGACACTTTATCGCTGCTTGCAGCTATATTTATTATTATTATTTTATAATTTTTTTGTGTGCACTTCATAGGCATGTTAGATAAAGGTCCTTAGATTGCGTGTAGAATGTTTCATGCAAATTGCAAAAAAAATCCTAGAATAAAAACGGGTTTAAGCGTTTTACAAACTGCTCAAAATTATATAGCGCCCCCCTTTGGCCATTTGGGGTAAGATTGGTTTCAGTGATATTTGAACTAACCCTCTACACTATTTTGTCATGAAAATGTGACTTTGCTTGTATGTTTTAGAGGCAGAAGAATAATTTGCATAAAAATGCAATATTGTTTGAATTATTTAAAAAAGCACGTTTCAATGTTAAAGAAATCCGATCTGACAGATCTTTAGATATCGGTCCAAAGTTCACGTAAAAAAAGTTTTGTGCACGTGACGCGAAAATTCCAGAATAAAAGCGGGTTTACGCGTTTTACAAACTGCTCAAAGTGGCGGAAAATCGAAGGGCGGAGCTTACTTAACAACGACACAGATGTCTTCCGCTTGAGTCAAAGCACGCGTGTAACAAGTTGCATGTCTTCAAATGAAACGAGTCATGACTTATGCCCGTTTGAAGTTTGAATTTTCAAACGCTTCGTATAGCGCCCCCCTTTGGCCGATTGGAATAAAATTGGTTTCATTGATACTTTGACTAACCCTCCACATCTTTGCCAAATGCCATGAACGTGTAACTTTGCATGTATGATTTAGAGGCCGAAGAATAATTTGCATAAAACCGCAATATTGATTGAATTATTAAAAAATGATATTTCACTTTAAAAGAAATCCACCGAGATAAATCTGACCGTATTGGTCCAAAGTTCATGTGAAAAAAGTTTTGTGCGCGTAACAAAAAAAACCCAGGAGGAGATAGATTTTTACTGTTTTTCATATAATTCCGAATTGTGGGAGACCTAAAGGTCAGAGGTCAAAAGTTAGAGGGTAAAAGTTGTTCGGCATGAGGAGACGCATAAGTGTATACAGGTTTCATGGCTGTACGTATAACAGAGCATGAGCTATACCTGTTCAAAGATCGCACTTTCGAAGGCTTCCTACAGCGCCACCATTTGGCCGATTGCTGTATAAAGTAATAGCACACGTCGCCACTGTAAGCTGAACACATTGATGTTTTTATTTTCATTTTCTCACTAAGTATGTAGGAGTAGAAAGGTGCCAAAGTATTGAGGAAAACTTGATATAGTATATAAATAAATAAATAAATAAATAATGACAATATCTAAAGTGTGCTCGCCTTTAGGCGAGCCCACAACTAGAAAAATATTGTTCCTTCGAAACAATTGTGGGCTCGCTTCAAGCCAGAAAACAATGGCTATAAAAGTACAAAATGTCAAGATCGCAGGCAGTGCTCTCTTTGACGTTACTGACGTCAAAGATTGGTCCATTTTGTTCCAAAAATGTGTTGTGCCAAAAGTTGACCCGCTGGTGGCGCTATTATAACAGGCCAATGTAAGAAGGGTGGTATCTGTTCCTTGACCTATTGGGAATGTGCTTGCAAGATTTCACTGACATTGCAGGCTGTGTTCATGATTTGAGGTGTTTTTGGCTTTGGCCACTTTATCGCTGCTTGCAGCTATATTTGTTATTATTTTTCTTTTTGTGTGTGTGTGCACTTCATAGGCATATTAGATAAAGGTCCTTAGATTGTGTGTAGAATGTTTCATGCAAATTGCAAAAAAAATCCTAACGGGTTTAAGCGTTTCACAAACTGCTCAAAATGATATAGCGCCCCCCTTTGGCCAATTGGAGTGAGATTGGATTTAGTGATATTTGGACTAACACTCTACATCTTTGCCAAATGCCATGAACATGTTACTTTGCATGTATGATTTAGAGGCAGAAGAATAATTTGCATAAAACTGCAATATTCATTGAATTATTAAAAAAGCATGTTTCAATTAAAAAAAAAATCCGATCTGACAGATCTTTAGATATTGGTCCAAAGTTCACGTAAAAAAAGTTTTGTGCACGTGGAGCGAAAATTCCAGAATAAAAGCGGGTTTACGCGTTTTACAAACTGCTCAAAATGGCGGAAAATCGAAGGGCGGAGCTTACTTAACAAAGACACAGATGTCTTCCGCTCGAGTCAAAGCACGCGTGTAAGCAAGTTGCATGTCTTAAAACGAAACGAGTCATGACTTATGCCCGTTTGAAGTTTGAATTTTCAAACGCTTCGTATAGCGCCCCCCTTTGGCCGATTGGACTAAAATTGGTTTCAGTAATACTTTGACTAACCCTCTACATCTTTGCCAAATGCCATGAACGTGTAACTTTGCATGTATGATTTAGAGGCCGAAGAATAATTTGCATAAAACCGCAATATTGATTGAATTATTAAAAAATTATATTTCACTTTAAAAGAAATCTGGTTGATCAATCTGACCGTATTGGTCCAAAGTTCATGTGAAAAAAGTTTCGTGCGCGTAACGAAAAAAACCCAGGAGGAGATAGATTTTTACTGTTTTTCATATAATTCCAAATTGTGGGAGATCTAAAGGTCAAAGGTCAAAAGTCAGAGCGTAAAAGTTGTTCGGCATGAGGAGACGCATACGTGTATACAGGTTTCATGGCTTTACCTCAAACACAGCATGAGCTATACCTGTTCAAAGTTCGCACTTTCGAAGGCTTCCTACAGCGCCACCATTTGGCCGATTGCTGTAAAAAGTAATAGCACACGTCGCCACAGTAAGCTGAACACATTGATGTTTTTATTTTCATTTTCTCACTAAGTATGTAGGAGTAGAAAGGAACCGAAGTTTTTTGATACTTGCACTGACTGCCTGCCTAGTATAGAAATAATGACAATATCTAAAGTGTGCTCGCCTTATAGGCGAGCCCACAACTAGAAAAATATTGTTCCTTCGAAACAATTGTGGGCTCGCTTCAAGCCGGAAAACAATGGCTATAAAAGCACAAAATGTCAAGATCGCAGGCAGTGCTCTCTTTGACGTTACTGACGTCAAAGATTGGTCCATTTTGTTCCAAAAATGTGTTGTGCAAAAGTTGACCCGCTGGTGGCGCTATAACAGGCCAATGTGAGAAGGTTGGTATCTGTTCCTTGACCTATTGGGAATGTGCTTGCAAGATTTCACGCACATCCCAGGCTGTGTTCATGATTTGAGGTGTTTTTGGCTTTGGACACTTTATCGCTGCTTGCAGCTATATTTATTATTATTATTTTATAATTTTTTTGTGTGCACTTCATAGGCATGTTAGATAAAGGTCCTTAGATTGCGTGTAGAATGTTTCATGCAAATTGCAAAAAAAATCCTAGAATAAAAACGGGTTTAAGCGTTTTACAAACTGCTCAAAATTATATAGCGCCCCCCTTTGGCCATTTGGGGTAAGATTGGTTTCAGTGATATTTGAACTAACCCTCTACACTATTTTGTCATGAAAATGTGACTTTGCTTGTATGTTTTAGAGGCAGAAGAATAATTTGCATAAAAATGCAATATTGTTTGAATTATTTAAAAAAGCATGTTTCAATGTTAAAGAAATCCGATCTGACAGATCTTTAGATATCGGTCCAAAGTTCATGTAAAAAAATGTTTTGTGCACGTGACGCGAAAATTCCAGAATAAAAGCGGGTTTACGCGTTTTACAAACTGCTCAAAGTGGCGGAAAATCGAAGGGCGGAGCTTACTTAACAACGACACAGATGTCTTCCGCTTGAGTCAAAGCACGCGTGTAACAAGTTGCATGTCTTCAAACGAAACGAGTCATGACTTATGCCCGTTTGAAGTTTGAATTTTCAAACGCTTCGTATAGCGCCCCCCTTTGGCCGATTGGAATAAAATTGGTTTCAGTGATACTTTGACTAACCCTCCACATCTTTGCCAAATGCCATGAACGTGTAACTTTGCATGCATGATTTAGAGGCCGAAGAATAATTTGCATAAAACCGCAATATTTATTGAATTATTAAAAAATCATTATTTAACGTACAAACTTCTCACCACATAGCCTGTGTAGATATAGGTTCAAAGTTCATGTGAAAAAAGTTTTGTGCACTTGACGCGAAAATCCCAGGAGGAGATAGATTTTTACTGTTTTTCATATAATTCCGAATTGTGGGAGACCTAAAGGTCAGAGGTCAAAAGTTAGAGGGTAAAAGTTGTTCGGCATGAGGAGACGCATAAGTGTATACAGGTTTCATGGCTGTATGTATAACACAGCATGAGCTATACCTGTTCAAAGATCGCACTTTCGAAGGCTTCCTACAGCGCCACCATTTGGCCGATTGCTGTATAAAGTAATAGCACACATCGCCACTGTAAGCTGAACACATTGATGTTTTTATTTTCATTTTCTCACTAAGTATGTAGGAGTAGAAAGGAACCGAAAATCCCGTCTACTTATAAATAAATAAATAATGACAATATCTAAAGTGTGCTCGCCAGGTACTGGCGAGCCCACAACTAGAAAAATATTGTTCCTTCGAAACAATTGTGGGCTCGCTTCTAGCCAGAAAACAATGGCTATAAAAGTACAAAATGTCAAGATCGCAGGCAGTGCTCTCTTTGACGTTACTGACGTCAAAGATTGGTCAATTTTTTCCAAAAATATGTTATGCAAAAGTTGACCCGCTGGTGGCGCTATAACAGGCCAATGATAGAAGGTTGGTATCTGTTCCTTGACCTATTGAGAATGTGCTTGCAAGATTTCACGCACATCCCAGGCTGTGTTCATGATTTGAGGTGTTTTTGGCTTTGGACACTTTATCGCTGCTTGCAGCTATATTTATTATTATTATTTTATAATTTGTTTTGTGTGCACTTCATAGGCATGTTAGATAAAGGTCCTTAGATTGCGTGTAGAATGTTTCATGCAAATTGCAAAAAAGATCCTAGAATAAAAACGGGTTTAAGCGTTTTACAAACTGCTCAAAATTATATAGCGCCCCCCTTTGGCCATTTGGGGTAAGATTGGTTTCAGTGATATTTGAACTAACCCTCTACACTATTTTGTCATGAAAATGTGACTTTGCATGTATGTTTTAGAGGCAGAAGAATAATTTGCATAAAAATGCAATATTGTTTGAATTATTTAAAAAAGCATGTTTCAATGTTAAAGAAATCCGATCTGACAGATCTTTAGATATCGGTCCAAAGTTCACGTAAAAAAAGTTGTGTGCACGTGGCGCGAGAATTCCAGAATAAAAGCGGGTTTACGCGTTTTACAAACTGCTCAAAATGGCGGAAAATCGAAGGGCGGAGCTAACTTAACAACGACACAGATGTCTTCCGCTTGAGTCAAAGCACGCGTGTAACAAGTTGCATGTCTTCAAACGAAACAAGTCATGACTTATGCCCGTTTGAAGTTTGAATTTTCAGACGCTTCCTATAGCGCCCCCCTTTGGCCGATTGGAATAAAATTGGTTTCAGTGATACTTTGACTAACCCTCCACATCTTTGCCAAATGCCATGAACGTGTAACTTTGCATGCATGATTTAGAGGCCGAAGAATAATTTGCATAAAACCGCAATATTGATTGAATTATTAAAAAATTATATTTCACTTTAAAAAAAATCTGGTTGATCAATCTGACCGTATTGGTCCAAAGTTCATGTGAAAAAAGTTTTGTGCACTTGACGTGAAAATCCCAGGAGGAGATAGATTTTTACTGTTTTTCATATAATTCCGAATTGTGGGAGACCTAAAGGTCAGAGGTCAAAAGTTAGAGGGTAAAAGTTGTTCGGCATGAGGAGACGCATAAGTGTATACAGGTTTCATGGCTGTACCTCAAACACAGCATGAGCTCTACCTGTTCAAAGTTCGCACTTTCGAAGGCTTCCTACAGCGCCACCATTTGGCCGATTGCTATAATAAATAATAGCACACTTCGCCACTGTAAGCTGAACACATTGATGTTTTTATTTTCATTTTCTCACTAAGTATGTAGGAGTAGAAAGGAACCGAAGTTTTTTGATACTTGCACTGACTGCCTGCCTAGTATAGAAATAATGACAATATCTAAAGTGTGCTCGCCTTATAGGCGAGCCCACAACTAGAAAAATATTGTTCCTTCGAAACAATTGTGGGCTCGCTTCAAGCCAGAAAACAATGGCTATAAAAGCACAAAATGTCAAGATCGCAGGCAGTGCTCTCTTTGACGTTACTGACGTCAAAGATTGGTCCATTTTGTTCCAAAAATGTGTTGTGCAAAAGTTGACCCGCTGGTGGCGCTATAACAGGCCAATGTGAGAAGGTTGGTATCTGTTCCTTGACCTATTGGGAATGTGCTTGCAAGATTTCACGCACATCCCAGGCTGTGTTCATGATTTGAGGTGTTTTTGGCTTTGGACACTTTATCGCTGCTTGCAGCTATATTTATTATTATTATTTTATAATTTTTTTGTGTGCACTTCATAGGCATGTTAGATAAAGGTCCTTAGATTGCGTGTAGAATGTTTCATGCAAATTGCAAAAAAAATCCTAGAATAAAAACGGGTTTAAGCGTTTTACAAACTGCTCAAAATTATATAGCGCCCCCCTTTGGCCATTTGGGGTAAGATTGGTTTCAGTGATATTTGAACTAACCCTCTACACTATTTTGTCATGAAAATGTGACTTTGCTTGTATGTTTTAGAGGCAGAAGAATAATTTGCATAAAAATGCAATATTGTTTGAATTATTTAAAAAAGCATGTTTCAATGTTAAAGAAATCCGATCTGACAGATCTTTAGATATCGGTCCAAAGTTCACGTAAAAAAAGTTTTGTGCACGTGACGCGAAAATTCCAGAATAAAAGCGGGTTTACGCGTTTTACAAACTGCTCAAAGTGGCGGAAAATCGAAGGGCGGAGCTTACTTAACAACGACACAGATGTCTTCCGCTTGAGTCAAAGCACGCGTGTAACAAGTTGCATGTCTTCAAACGAAACGAGTCATGACTTATGCCCGTTTGAAGTTTGAATTTTCAGACGCTTCGTATAGCGCCCCCCTTTGGCCGATTGGAATAAAATTGGTTTCAGTGATACCTTGACTAACCCTCCACATCTTTGCCAAATGCCATGAACGTGTAACTTTGCATGTATGATTTAGAGGCCGAAGAATAATTTGCATAAAACTGCAATATTTATTGAATTATTAAAAAATTATATTTCACTTTAAAAGAAATCCGCCGAGATTAGTTTGACCGTATTGGTCCAAAGTTCATGTGAAAAAAGTTTTGTGCGCGTATCGAAAAAAACCCAGGAGGAGATAGATTTTTACTGTTTTTCATATAATTCCGAATTGTGGGAGACCTAAAGGTCAGAGGTCAAAAGTTAGAGGGTAAAAGTTGTTCGGCATGAGGAGAGGCATAAGTGTATACAGGTTTCATGGCTGTAACTCAAACACAGCATGAGCTATACCTGTTCAAAGTTCGCACTTTCGAAGGCTTCCTGCAGCGCCACCATTTGGCCGATTGCTGTAAAAAGTAATAGCACGCGTCGCCACAGTAAGCTGAACACATTGATGTTTTTATTTTCATTTTCTCACTAAGTATGTAGGAGTAGAAAGGAACCGAAATCCCGTCTACTGTTGATTGCCTGCCTGATAGATAAATAATGACAATATCTAAAGTGTGCTCGCCTTATAGGCGAGCCCACAACTAGAAAAATATTGTTCCTTCGAAACAATTGTGGGCTCGCTTCAAGCCAGAAAACAATGGCTATAAAAGTACAAAATGTCAAGATCGCAGGCAGTGCTCTCTTTGACGTTACTGACGTCAAAGATTGGTCCATTTTGTTCCAAAAATGTGTTGTGCAAAAGTTGACCCGCTGGTGGCGCTATAACAGGCCAATGTAAGAAGGGTGGTATCTGTTCCTTGACCTATTGGGAATGTGCTTGCAAGATTTCACCTAAATTGCAGGCTGTGTTCATGATTTGAGGTGTTTTTGGCTTTGGCAACTTTATCGCTGCTTGCAGCTATATTCATTATTATTATTTTTTTTTGTGTGTGTGCACTTCATAAGCATATTAGATAAAGGTCCTTAGATTGTGTGTAGAATGTTTCATGCAAATTGCAAAAATAAATCCTAACGGGTTTAAGCGTTTCACAAACTGCTCAAAATGATATAGCGCCCCCCTTTGGCCAATTGGGGTAAGATTGGTTTTAGTGATATTTGGACTAACACTCTACATCTTTGCCAAATGCCATGAACATGTTACTTTGCATGTATGATTTAGAGGCAGAAGAATAATTTGCATAAAACTGCAATATTCATTGAATTTATTTAAAAAAGCATGTTTCAATTTGAAAGAAATCCGATCTGACAGATCTTTAGATATCGGTCCAAAGTTCACGTAAAAAAAGTTTTGTGCACGTGGAGCGAAAATTCCAGAATAAAAGCGGGTTTACGCGTTTTACAAACTGCTCAAAATGGCGGAAAATCAAAGGGCGGAGCTTACTTAACAACGACACAGATGTCTTCCGCTCGAGTCAAAGCACGCGTGTAACAAGTTGCATGTCTTCAAACGAAACGAGTCATGACTTATGCCCGTTTGAAGTTTGAATTTTCAAACGCTTCGTATAGCGCCCCCCTTTGGCCGATTGGAATAAAATTGGTTTCAGTGATACTTTGACTAACCCTCCACATCTTTGCCAAATGCCATGAACGTGTAACTTTGCATGTATGATTTAGAGGCCGAAGAATAATTTGCATAAAACCGCAATATTGATAGAATTATTAAAAAATTATATTTCACTTTAAAAGAAATCCGCCGAGATTAGTTTGACCGTATTGGTCCAAAGTTCATGTGAAAAAAGTTTTGTGCGCGTATCGAAAAAAACCCAGGAGGAGATAGATTTTTACTGTTTTTCATATAATTCCGAATTGTGGGAGACCTAAAGGTCAGAGGTCAAAAGTTAGAGGGTAAAAGTTGTTCGGCATGAGGAGACGCATAAGTGTATACAGGTTTCATGGCTGTATGTATAACACAGCATGAGCTATACCTGTTCAAAGATCGCACTTTCGAAGGCTTCCTACAGCGCCACCATTTGGCCGATTGCTGTAAAAAGTAATAGCACACTTCGCCACAGTAAACTGAACACATTGATGTTTTTATTTTCATTTTCTCACTAAGTATGTAGGAGTAGAAAGGAACCGAAGTTCCCGTCTACTATATGACTGCCTGATAGATAAACTAGAAAAATATTGTTCCTTCGAAACAATTGTGGGCTCGCTTCAAGCCGGAAAACAATGGCTATAAAAGCACAAAATGTCAAGATCGCAGGCAGTGCTCTCTTTGACGTTACTGACGTCAAAGATTGGTCCATTTTGTTCCAAAAATGTGTTGTGCAAAAGTTGACCCGCTGGTGGCGCTATAACAGGCCAATGTGAGAAAGTTGGTATCTGTTCCTTGACCTATTGGGAATGTGCTTGCAAGATTTCACGCACATCCCAGGCTGTGTTCATGATTTGAGGTGTTTTTGGCTTTGGACACTTTATCGCTGCTTGCAGCTATATTTATTATTATTATTTTATATTTTTTTTGTGTGCACTTCATAGGCATGTTAGATAAAGGTCCTTAGATTGCGTGTAGAATGTTTCATGCAAATTGCAAAAAAAATCCTAGAATAAAAACGGGTTTAAGCGTTTTACAAACTGCTCAAAATTATATAGCGCCCCCCTTTGGCCATTTGGGGTAAGATTGGTTTCAGTGATATTTGAACTAACCCTCTGCACTATTTTGTCATGAAAATGTGACTTTGCATGTATGTTTTAGAGGCAGAAGAATAATTTGCATAAAAATGCAATATTGTTTGAATTATTTAAAAAAGCATGTTTCAATGTTAAAGAAATCCGATCTGACAGATCTTTAGACATCGGTCCAAAGTTCACGTAAAAAAAGTTTTGTGCACGTGACGCGAACATTCCAGAATAAAAGCGGGATTACGCGTTTTACAAACTGCTCAAAATGGCGGAAAATTGAAGGGCGGAGCTTACTTAACAACGACACAGATGTCTTCCGCTTGAGTCAAAGCACGCGTTTAACAAGTTGCATGTCTTCAAACGAAACGAGTCATGACTTATGCCCGTTTGAAGTTTGAATTTTCAAACGCTTCGTATAGCGCCCCCCTTTGGCCGATTGGAATAAAATTGGTTTCAGTGATACTTTGACTAACCCTCCACATCTTTGCCAAATGCCATGAACGTGTAACTTTGCATGTATGATTTAGAGGCCGAAGAATAATTTGCATAAAACCGCAATATTGATAGAATTATTAAAAAATTATATTTCACTTTAAAAGAAATCCGCCGAGATTAGTTTGACCGTATTGGTCCAAAGTTCATGTGAAAAAAGTTTTGTGCGCGTATCGAAAAAAACCCAGGAGGAGATAGATTTTTACTGTTTTTCATATAATTCCGAATTGTGGGAGACCTAAAGGTCAGAGGTCAAAAGTTAGAGGGTAAAAGTTGTTCGGCATGAGGAGACGCATACGTGTATACAGGTTTCATGGCTGTATGTATAACACAGCATGAGCTATACCTGTTCAAAGATCGTACTTTCGAAGGCTTCCTACAGCGCCACCATTTGGCCGATTGCTGTAAAAAGTAATAGCACACTTCCCCACTGTAAGCTGAACACATTGATGTTTTTATTTTCATTTTCTCACTAAGTATGTAGGAGTAGAAAGGAACCGAAAATCCCGTCTACTTACTAGATAAATAAATAAATAAACTAGAAAAATATTGTTCCTTCGAAACAATTGTGGGCTCGCTTCAAGCCGGAAAACAATGGCTATAAAAGCACAAAATGTCAAGATCGCAGGCAGTGCTCTCTTTGACGTTACTGACGTCAAAGATTGGTCCATTTTGTTCCAAAAATGTGTTGTGCAAAAGTTGACCCGCTGGTGGCGCTATAACAGGCCAATGTGAGAAGGTTGGTATCTGTTCCTTGACCTATTGGGAATGTGCTTGCAAGATTTCACGCACATCCCAGGCTGTGTTCATGATTTGAGGTGTTTTTGGCTTTGGACACTTTATCGCTGCTTGCAGCTATATTTATTATTATTATTTTATAATTTTTTTGTGTGCACTTCATAGGCATGTTAGATAAAGGTCCTTAGATTGCGTGTAGAATGTTTCATGCAAATTGCAAAAAAAATCCTAGAATAAAAACGGGTTTAAGCGTTTTACAAACTGCTCAAAATTATATAGCGCCCCCCTTTGGCCATTTGGGGTAAGATTGGTTTCAGTGATATTTGAACTAACCCTCTACACTATTTTGTCATGAAAATGTGACTTTGCTTGTATGTTTTAGAGGCAGAAGAATAATTTGCATAAAAATGCAATATTGTTTGAATTATTTAAAATAGCATGTTTCAATGTTAAAGAAATCCGATCTGACAGATCTTTAGATATCGGTCCAAAGTTCACGTAAAAAAAGTTTTGTGCACGTGACGCGAAAATTCCAGAATAAAAGCGGGTTTACGCGTTTTACAAACTGCTCAAAGTGGCGGAAAATCGAAGGGCGGAGCTTACTTAACAACGACACAGATGTCTTCCGCTCGAGTCAAAGCACGCGTGTAACAAGTTGCATGTCTTCAAACGAAACGAGTCATGACTTATGCCCGTTTGAAGGTTGAATTTTCAAACGCTTCGTATAGCGCCCCCCTTTGGCCGATTGGAATAAAATTGGTTTCAGTGATACTTTGACTAACCCTCCACATCTTTGCCAAATGCCATGAACGTGTAACTTTGCATGTATGTTTTAGAGGCAGAAGAATAATTTGCATAAAACCGCAATATTGATAGAATTATTAAAAAATTATATTTCACTTTAAAAGAAATCCGCCGAGATAAATCTGACCGTATTGGTCCAAAGTTCATGTAAAAAAAGTTTTGTGCGCGTAACGAAAAAAACCCAGGAGGAGATAGATTTTTACTGTTTTTCATATTATTCTGAATTGTGGGAGACCTAAAGGTCAGAGGTCAAAAGTTAGAGGGTAAAAGTTGTTCGGCATGAGGAGACGCATAAGTGTATACAGGTTTCATGGCTGTACCTCAAACACAGCATGAGCTATACCTGTTCAAAGATCGCACTTTCGAAGGCTTCCTACAGCGCCACCATTTGGCCGATTGCTATATAAAATAATAGCACACTTCGCCACTGTAAACTGAACACATTGATGTTTTTATTTTCATTTTCTCACTAAGTATGTAGGAGTAGAAAGGAACCGAAGTTTTTTGATACTTGATATGACTGCCTGCCTGATAGATAAATAATGACAATATCTAAAGTGTGCTCGCCAGGTACTGGCGAGCCCACAATAATGACAATATCTAAAGTGTGCTCGCCAGGTACTGGCGAGCCCACAATAAACTAGAAAAATATTGTTCCTTCGAAACAATTGTGGGCTCGCTTCAAGCCAGAAAACAATGGCTATAAAAGCACAAAATGTCAAGATCGCAGGCAGTGCTCTCTTTGACGTTACTGACGTCAAAGATTGGTCCATTTTGTTCCAAAAATGTGTTGTGCAAAAGTTGACCCGCTGGTGGCGCTATAACAGGCCAATGTGAGAAGGTTGGTATCTGTTCCTTGACCTATTGGGAATGTGCTTGCAAGATTTCACGCACATCCCAGGCTGTGTTCATGATTTGAGGTGTTTTTGGCTTTGGCCACTTTATCGCTGCTTGCAGCTATATTTATTATTATTATTTTATAATTTTTTTGTGTGCACTTCATAGGCATGTTAGATAAAGGTCCTTAGATTGCGTGTAGAATGTTTCATGCAAATTGCAAAAAAAATCCTAGAATAAAAACGGGTTTAAGCGTTTTACAAACTGCTCAAAATTATACAGCGCCCCCCTTTGGCCATTTGGGGTAAGATTGGTTTCAGTGATATTTGAACTAACCCTCTACACTATTTTGTCATGAAAATGTGACTTTGCATGTATGTTTTAGAGGCAGAAGAATAATTTGCATAAAAATGCAATATTGTTTGAATTATTTAAAAAAGCATGTTTCAATGTTAAAGAAATCCGATCTGACAGATCTTTAGATATCGGTCCAAAGTTCACGTAAAA
Organism: Nannobrachium achirus; assembly: GCF_963921795.1. Lineage (NCBI taxonomy): Eukaryota > Metazoa > Chordata > Actinopteri > Myctophiformes > Myctophidae > Nannobrachium > Nannobrachium achirus. The sequence continues at coordinate 46,475,297 of NC_137830.1, forward strand.
AAAGTTTTGTGCACGTGACGCGAAAATTCCAGAATAAAAGCGGGTTTACGCGTTTTACAAACTGCTCAAAATGGCGGAAAATTGAAGGGCGGAGCTTACTTAACAACAACACAGATGTCTTCCGCTTGAGTCAAAGCACGCGTGTAACAAGTTGCATGTCTTCAAACGAAACAAGTCATGACTTATGCCCGTTTGAAGTTTGAATTTTCAGACGCTTCGTATAGCGCCCCCCTTTGGCCAATTGGAATAAAATTGGTTTCAGTGATACTTTGACTAACCCTCCACATCTTTGCCAAATGCCATGAACGTGTAACTTTGCATGTATGATTTAGAGGCCGAAGAATAATTTGCATAAAACCGCAATATTGATAAAATTATTAAAAAATTATATTTCACTTTAAAATAAATCCGCCGAGATTAGTTTGACCGTATTGGTCCAAAGTTCATGTGAAAAAAGTTTTGTGCACTTGACGCGAAAATCCCAGGAGGAGATAGATTTTTACTGTTTTTCATATAATTCCGAATTGTGGGAGACCTAAAGGTCAGAGGTCAAAAGTTAGAGGGTAAAAGTTGTTCGGCATGAGGAGACGCATAAGTGTATACAGGTTTCATGGCTGTATGTATAACACAGCATGAGCTATACCTGTTCAAAGATCGCACTTTCGAAGGCTTCCTACAGCGCCACCATTTGGCCGATTGCTATAAAAAATAATAGCACACTTCGCCACTGTAAACTGAACACATTGATGTTTTTATTTTCATTTTCTCACTAAGTATGTAGGAGTAGAAAGGAACCGAAAATCCCGTCTACTTACTAGATAAACAAATAAATAAATAAACTAGAAAAATATTGTTCCTTCGAAACAATTGTGGGCTCGCTTCAAGCCAGAAAACAATGGCTATAAAAGCACAAAATGTCAAGATCGCAGGCAGTGCTCTCTTTGACGTTACTGACGTCAAAGATTGGTCCATTTTGTTCCAAAAATGTGTTGTGCAAAAGTTGACCCGCTGGTGGCGCTATAACAGGCCAATGTGAGAAGGTTGGTATCTGTTCCTTGACCTATTGGGAATGTGCTTGCAAGATTTCACGCACATCCCAGGCTGTGTTCATGATTTGAGGTGTTTTTGGCTTTGGACACTTTATCGCTGCTTGCAGCTATATTTATTATTATTATTTTATAATTTTTTTGTGTGCACTTCATAGGCATGTTAGATAAAGGTCCTTAGATTGCGTGTAGAATGTTTCATGCAAATTGCAAAAAAAATCCTAGAATAAAAACGGGTTTAAGCGTTTTACAAACTGCTCAAAATTATATAGCGCCCCCCTTTGGCCATTTGGGGTAAGATTGGTTTCAGTGATATTTGAACTAACCCTCTACACTATTTTGTCATGAAAATGTGACTTTGCTTGTATGTTTTAGAGGCAGAAGAATAATTTGCATAAAAATGCAATATTGTTTGAATTATTTAAAAAAGCATGTTTCAATGTTAAAGAAATCCGATCTGACAGATCTTTAGATATCGGTCCAAAGTTCACGTAAAAAAAGTTTTGTGCACGTGACGCGAAAATTCCAGAATAAAAGCGGGTTTACGCGTTTTACAAACTGCTCAAAGTGGCGGAAAATCGAAGGGCGGAGCTTACTTAACAACGACACAGATGTCTTCCGCTTGAGTCAAAGCACGCGTGTAACAAGTTGCATGTCTTCAAACGAAACGAGTCATGACTTATGCCCGTTTGAAGTTTGAATTTTCAGACGCTTCGTATAGCGCCCCCCTTTGGCCGATTGGAATAAAATTGGTTTCAGTGATACCTTGACTAACCCTCCACATCTTTGCCAAATGCCATGAACGTGTAACTTTGCATGTATGATTTAGAGGCCGAAGAATAATTTGCATAAAACTGCAATATTTATTGAATTATTAAAAAATTATATTTCACTTTAAAAGAAATCCGCCGAGATTAGTTTGACCGTATTGGTCCAAAGTTCATGTGAAAAAAGTTTTGTGCGCGTATCGAAAAAAACCCAGGAGGAGATAGATTTTTACTGTTTTTCATATAATTCCGAATTGTGGGAGACCTAAAGGTCAGAGGTCAAAAGTTAGAGGGTAAAAGTTGTTCGGCATGAGGAGAGGCATAAGTGTATACAGGTTTCATGGCTGTAACTCAAACACAGCATGAGCTATACCTGTTCAAAGTTCGCACTTTCGAAGGCTTCCTGCAGCGCCACCATTTGGCCGATTGCTGTAAAAAGTAATAGCACGCGTCGCCACAGTAAGCTGAACACATTGATGTTTTTATTTTCATTTTCTCACTAAGTATGTAGGAGTAGAAAGGAACCGAAATCCCGTCTACTGTTGATTGCCTGCCTGATAGATAAATAATGACAATATCTAAAGTGTGCTCGCCTTATAGGCGAGCCCACAATAATGACAATATCTAAAGTGTGCTCGCCAGGTACTGGCGAGCCCACAATAATGACAATATCTAAAGTGTGCTCGCCTTATAGGCGAGCCCACAATTATTCGTTTTTCAATTACGTTAGGGGTACTCTTATTCTGAAGAGATCGCCACCGGAAGTCTTATATTTGCTGACACTAAATTTGTTCACGGAACATAGCCGCCCATGCCCACAGAGAGAGAGAGAGAGAGAGAGCGAGAGGGAGAGGGGGAGAGAGCGAGAGAGAGAGAGAGAGAGAGAGAGAGAGAGAGACGTGACAGAGAGAGACCGGCTGAATCGCTCGTGTGTGTGCGCGCGCGCCCGCAAGTGTGTGTATGTGTCTTCATGCATGTATTTTGCAGGCGTAGAGCAGACAGTGTGCAGCCGGGTGCTATCTGGAGTGCATCTGCTGCTGCATCGTTTGGGGTTAAACAATGTCTGCCAGACCGGGCTATTATCGCCAGGAGCTCAACAAGACGGTGTGGGAGGTTCCTGAGCGGTACCAGAACCTGACTCCCGTGGGTTCGGGGGCCTACGGCTCGGTGTGGTGAGTAGGCAATAGTAGCCCATTGGCGGAGGGAGGGGCGAGGCTGCATTTGTTGGAGAGATAGATCTACGGCTACGCTACTACTATGCTCTGGTCCACAGCGTATAGAAGCTGTTCTCTTTAACACTATGTCACCGATGAGCCCTTTAGCGCTCACAGCCGCTCAGCCTCTCGTCTGTAGTCAAATTTAAAAAAAATATTGTTTCGCCACTCCCAAAACAAAGACTGTTCTAAGATGTTGAAAGCCTACTTTCCTTAGTGGGAACACTCGAAGGCGTCGGAGCCCCCCATCTCACGACTAAAATACACTTTTTGGCCAGAAAAGAAGATATTTCACCGGGGGTTTTAGCTACTCCACAGCGCCCTCTACAGATCTTATTAATAGAAAGTTCCATTGACCAGATTTTGCCTTCCGGTGAAATATTTTCTTTTCTGGATAAAAAGTGTATTTTAGACGTGCGATGGGGGGCTCAGAGTGTTCCCACTAAGGAGAGTAGGCTTTCAACTCCCTAAAGCCGTCTTTGTTAGTTTGTTTTGGTGAGCAGTGAAACTGTATTTTTTATTTTTATTACAGACGAGAGGGCGCGCATACTTTCTTGCGGCGCAAGGGCTCATCTGTGACATATCGTTAAGAACTCTTTCAAGATATGCTACGTTTAACCACCGCACACAGAAATGTTATATTGTTAGATTGGAGTATAATTAATACGAGAATCCCGGTGCAGTCCTGGAAGACTAAACATTGCAATGAGTATAGCTGAAAGGACTCGTCTGTTCCTAAGATCTAACTTTGATGTTATTGCAATAATTAGCCTACCGGTATGTTGTTATTTTTTACGCGGAAACATGCCGGGTCATTGTTTGGAGGAAACGTATAGCCTATACACGGACTGACGGGAGCCTGTTGGAGGCTACGTACGTACGGTAAATACTGTATACAAAGAATAGCCCATATAGCTGTATACTGTATGTCTAGACTTCAATCAGGCGATTGGTGTCATCGATAAAACAGCCGGTGCTGAATTAGATTAGATTGAATTTGGTATCAGGCTTTGTAAAGAGACATTTTCTACATTGTTAATGTGGCTCATAACAGGAACAACTCCAGAGCAGGCTTGTCAACTCTCCTGGATTTTGACCCCATCTCCTGGCATGCTCCTGGATTGGCAAATCTCCTGGATTTCTCCTGGATTTGGTATCAAACTCCCAAAATTCACCAGAACACAGGAAATTACATCTACTATGTTATATTTTTTCTGGGGGTGGACCCCCAGACCCCCCGCTTTAGGGTTGGGGGCAATGCATGCAAGAAAGATCATATAATGACTTAAAGATGAGAAGTCATTATTATTCACCTACATTTGGCATTTAAGGCTGAAATTATACCAGTGCTAGTAAAGCAAGCCTGATAAAAGTATCAAACATGCACAAAACTCAACAGAACACAGGAAAGTATATATCTGTTAAGAGGTTTTGGGGAGAGGACCCCTAGACCCCGGTAGGAGAGTTCTGCGCACCCCCCAAAAAATAAATCTCCTGGATTCTGACCGTCCAATGTTGACAACCCTGCTCCAGAGGTGTTCATTCATACATACTTTTAATATTAGCACACTGGCAGATCATGAATGGGGGGAGGGTAGGCTACATGTCACGTTCGGAAGGGAACGGGCAAGCCTACCTTCCTGGCTGGGACCAAGGAGGCAGTAATGCCAAGTGTATACTTCGTCGTACGACCGGCAATATAAGTGATTCTCAGTTCAAATAATTGGTAGCCCAATAGCCCATTGGAGCTGAATGCTGAAATTACCTCTACATTACAGGACATAATATTTGACCAGATTTCAAGTCCATCATAATTACGTAATACGTATATAGCATCCCATCTCCATCACAACAACCTGCTCTCAAATTCCTTTCTTTAGCCTATCACTCCACTTGCAGACATATTGTAATGCTGCTTATTATTATTATTATAGTCCGCTCTGTCTGTTGCCCAGAGAAATCCCGTTGCTATGGCAAGGTGTCATGGTGATAAGTGTAGTGATACGCGGAAGCGGGGATTGAACCCGGGACTCCCACTCGCCAGTCCAACGCACAACCAGTCGTGCTAATAGGGCTGAGCCCGATTAGCAGGGCTGTTGTCGCTGGTTCATGGCTGGGTGCTACATTAGTCCCGGGTTCAATCCCCGCTTCCGCGTAACACTACATCTGGCGTTGACGGCAGGATGAGGAGCGTGATGTCCTCGCGCGAGGGACTAGTGCCACGTCGTGTGCGGCGGTCCGCGGCGTGATGTGTGAAGCGCGAGGGCGCGCTCCAAAAGACCAGGGGGGTGAATGTAGCACCCAGCCATGAACCAGCGACAACAGCCCTGCTAATCGGGCTCAGCCCTATTAGCACGACTGGTTGTGCGTTGGACTGGCGAGTGGGAGTCCCGGGTTCAATCCCCGCTTCCGCGTATCACTACATAAGCAAGTCTGTCAATATTAATCCACCTGACCTGACCTGTCCATACTAGTTGTACACGTCAGATCCCAACGAGAAACCCTGTTTTTCAGCCCGAAAACTCCAGCTCTCTGTCAGAATGACTCATTCTAACTCGCATGAGTTGAAGACGTGAGCATGTTTAACTCAACATAATATATCTCAATGACCAGACTGTGTGGCATTTGCTTCCAGACCATCGTGCAACGTCTCATGGATGGAGGCATGGGGCGCCACCAAAAATGATTAGATCACGTGGAAACTGATACACATGTAGGTAAAGAGAAGTCTGCACGCTTCAGCCAGCAGAAGGTAGAAATAAAGAACATGCAGAGATTGCAGACCAGTCGAGTCACTCGAGTGCTCCAGTATTTTTATTTGGGTAGTCAGATGTTATTCTCACTGATAGACGTGTATCTGTCTGTTCCTTTGAACTGAAAAGGTGATCCGCTGTAAGCTAGACAGCACTAGTATGAATACACACACACACATACCATTATAGCTGATTACAGAGGGTATGCGCAATTTGCGCATGCATAAAGTGAATGGCAAATCGAGTGGCAAAGTGAGTTTAACGTTATTTAACGTTGTTTAATGCAACCAGATAGGACTTTTCTGTTTGGCTGTCAAGGCCAGAAAGTTTTTTTTTTTTTTTTTTTTTGCCACTCAGTAGGCGTTCCCGCATAACTTCCGGGTATGATGATGATGATGTCATGCGCATTATACCTCTGTAAGCAACCTCTGGATCATCATGAACCAGAGGTCTCTCACTTATCTTGCCTCCAGTCTGTCTGTTTCTGTTTCTCTCTATTTCGGCACTTCCGCTCTCTCCTGCTCTCTTCATCTCTCTCTTTCTCTCTCAGGATCAGAATCAGCTTTATTATTTGTCACATGACACGTCACAGGTTTTTGTGCATGCTCTTCCATGATTTTAGTTATTTCCTTAAAAAAAGATGAGGGGCCAGAATGAAGAGAGATCAATCAATAAGAAACAAACAAAAGATCTACATATTATTAGTATCTGAGCATTCTGAGGTACTCTTACACAGCACGCACTCACGCACAGACAGACAGACGTCACAGACAGACAGAGAGCAAACCCCCACACCATATCGTGGCCTGCCCTGCATTGTTGTCGTCGCTGATCTCCAGCCATTGTCACTGACTTTCTCATGGAAAGACTGATTGATTAGCAGATGGCTGGGGGGGATGGGGCTGACATTGGGGTTCATGCCGTGGTGGTGGGGGGGCATGTTTTTGAGCGGTGGTCACACCGTCTCCTATACGTGGCCGTGTGTGTGGGTATCCGTCCGGCCGTCCGTGTATGTAGCCTCAAGCATGCAGTACCTTTTCTGACCACACATGTTAAGGGAGGGGCGCTGTTGTTCTCTCTCACACACACACACACACACACACACACACACACACACACACACACACACACACAGGGGGGAAGGGTGGGTCAGCATGTGTGGTCAAGTATTATTATTATTATTAACAAACTGAATGTTTTAGGGTCAAATAAATTAGAGTGTGTGAAGAAACTACAGCATTGTAAAGCACACTAACCCCGCTGAACCCACCCAGTAGTGCTGTTGCACAGCCTCCACAACCACCGCTCAGTTCACACGGGTGTGATTTTTTTTGTTGGAGGGTGGGGATAGCTGCAGGGTCCGTGCAGGGTCATGAGGGAAGTCTACTGAAGACTCTTCAGTACACCTGAAGGTGCACAGTTACAACAGTCTCTTTATTGATCTCAAGTAGAACCTCCATTCTCCTGGTAAAGACTCCTGAGATTGCATGCCTGAGGTCAAGGATCAGACAAATGTATATACCATGCTGTACAGCCATAAAACCACCCCTGGTGTGCGTGCATGCGTGTATTTGTGTGTGTAAGTGAGTGAGACAGACAGACAGACAGAGAGAGAGAGAACTATCTGAGAGCTTTATTGTGAAGTTGATATCTCCTAAGAACCATTCAGTAGGTCAGCAGCATTGCCACATTCTTGTCTCTTGATTGTCCAATAACGTCTTCTTGCAGCTTTCAGTCTGCAATCCCTGATCTTTAGTCGTCTCGTGCTGCATCATCTGTTTCCTGGATTGGAACTGGGCTGTTTTGACCAGCTGACCTCAGATGGAATATCATGACTCAGTTATTGTTGTTGTACTGTTGTTGTTGTTGCTGCTGCTGATGCTGTTAAGTTGACTTTTTGTTGGCACTTATCCAGAGTGAGCAGATGTTGTTGGGGTTCAGGGCCTGCAAGTACACATGCCTGCCCTGCAGGGGAGACTGAACCTCAGACGTTTTCACCATGTATCGATTACTGGGACCCTTGTAGGGAGAGGTTTTGGGCCTTTGATGGCTTAAAAGATGGAACTGTAATGGCATATTACCTTCTGTTACAGACTGATTATCACAGTACCATATAAAAGATAGAGATGCAGCCATGCAGGACAGAATTTGTGTCTGTGCGCATGCACTGTGCGCGCGTGTGTGTGTGCGTGTGTGTGTGTGTGTGTGTGTGTGTGTGTGTGCATGTACTGTGCATGTCTCTCTCCCTCTGGACACAGATGAGGCCGACAGCAAATGGGATGCTCGATACATGAAATTGGAGATGCTGTGTTCTAATACAAGTCATAAATAACCTGGACGACATGGGGTAGAACAGAGACATACTATGTCTAACCTGCAATTTGAGCAAGACATTTTCTCTCTCTATAAAGTCCTTATTTATGCATACAGTAGGTCTATTTGCTAGCTTTTCCCTTGAATTAACCTGAATGCATTTAGTTTCCTATGTGTTACCAGTCATAGGAATAGCGGTTAAATCATATGGGCACAAATGATTCTTCTCAGCGTGTGTCTGTGTTCTTCCATCTGTGTTTGGCTGCTGAGCTCAGCTGACTCACCTCACATCGGATATTTGTAATACCATAGATGCCCCCCCCATCACCCACTCATTCCTGTTTTGAAACCGGAGGTGCATTAAGGGCTGGCTGGGCAGTGTGTGTGTGTGTGTGTGTGTGTGTGTGTGTGTGTGTGTGTGTGTGTGTGCGCGCGTGTGTCTGACATAAAAGAAGAAGGAAATCGATGCCGTGGCCAGCTAGTGTCGTGTTGTGGACACAGAGAGTTGCAGTCAGAGCCTTGTATGGACTATGGAGGGGTGTTATGAATATGAACAGACAACAGAGGCCTGGCTTATGTCAGACGGAAGGATAGGAGACTGGCTGCCTGTTTGGCTACGGCCGGTCAGGGGCATCTGGACAGGCAGCAGGTGCTTTTGGAGACAGGAAATAAAATGGATTTTTAGCACTGCAGAAAGACATGCAATCTGGTTTCCAGTGGAAATAAGCTTAGTCTTTTCATGGATCTCCTTTTAGTAGACCTCCAGTGAACTGTACCGTCATGAAACTGTACCTTTTCCTATGCAAACTTCTAATAAAGTCTTCAATCAATCAATCAATCAATCAATCTACCCTGCTCATAAACGGCATGTATTGAGCAAACATGTAATGATGGAGCAACATAATTGTGCTAAGTTTCATAAGGTGGTAAGAGGGTGGCGAAGACGAGCCAGTCCAGTGTATAATATAACTAGAAGCAGTGCTCTTCCGAGCACAGGTCTCCACCAGGCCGTGCGTCCTGGTGGTGCTACTGTATAATAGGCCAATGTAAAAAGGGTGGCATGTGTTCTTCACCTTAGATCTTTCATGGCAATCGGACGCTGCATGCATGATTTCAAGCATTGTGTTCCAAAAATGTGTTTTGCTAAAGTCTACCTGCTGGTGGCGCTATAACAGGACAATGTTAAAAAGGTAGCATTTGTTCCTTGACCTAGTGGGAATATGTGTGGCAAATGTCACGGTAATCGCAAGCTGCGTTGATGATTTGAGGCATTTTGTTCAAAAACTGAGCAATCCTGCAAACTTTGGAAGCTAATATTAGCCAATCAGGATGGAATGTGAAATATCAGATGGATCGGACTTGATCACATGACTATAGAGATACTGTGTACCGATTTGCATGATTTTTGGATAAAATCTCAAGGAGTAATATCCAAAAATGTGTTTTACATAAGTCGGCCCAAAGGTGGCGCTATAAAAGGCTGATGTGAAAAATGCAGGGCAAAGGTTTATCCTTAGCCTCTAGGGAGTGCGCTTACAAAGTTTGAAACTGATCGGTGGAGTTATAGGTAAAACCACAAATCGGGCTGTTATAGCGCCACCATGAGGCTGATAAAAAAAAAATTAAGTGGCATTTCTTCCTCGGCCTAGTGGGAACGTGTTTGCGCGATTTCATGATAATTGCACTTTGCGTTTGTGATTTGAGGCAATTTGTTCAAAACGGCTCAATCCCACAAACTTTGGAAGCCAATCTTAGCCAATCAGGATGGAATATGCAAAATCGGACAGATCCGTGTCGATCACATGACTGTCGAGATATTGCCTACCGATTTGTAGGATTTTTGGACAAAATCTGTAAGAGTAGTGCACAGAAATGTGTTTAGCAAACATCGGCCACTAGTTGGCGCTAGAAAAGGCCCATTTGAAAAATTTAGGGCAGAGGTTCTAGATTGGCATCCAGGGAATGTGTGTGCTCACTTTGGCAGCGACCGGGCCAACGGCGACTGAGATTAGGTGTTCACAAACTGCGAGGACGCACGCACGGACGCACGGACGCACGGACGCACGGACGCACGGACGGACGGACGGACGGAGGGGAAAACATAGTCTCCCCTCAGCCTTCGGCTGGTGGAGACAATGATGATGGAGCACTGTATCAACACTCATTCTTACTTTTCAACACCAAGTGTGCCTCTGCCTCACAGTTTCACTTCATGCTTCTTGTTGCCGATTTCGGTAGCATTTCCCAATCACTTCTCCTTCCTGTTTGCCTCCAGGCAGCGAGCAGGCTTCCGTTCTCTGATGGATGTAGGACTCTTAAGTGCTCAAAAAGCGGGGCACGCTGAAAAGGCACAGGCACAACCAAAGCAGCCGCAGCAATGTGCGCCCTATGCAATGTGGAATGACATATCCATTTTAAAAGGGCCAAATTAAATAAACAGGGCTCTTTAATATGCATAACCAACAGTGGTGTAAAGTAACCAAGTACACGTACTTAAGTACTGTACTTAAATACAATTTCGGGGTACTTGTACTTTACATGAGTATTTCTAATTTCCAATACTTTTACTTCTACTCCACTGCATCTACAAGCTCACAACGTGTCGTGATGCGACGCGTTGTGAGCTTGTAGATCTGTTAATTTCAAACATTTTGTACTTTTACTTTTAGTGCATTAATACTTTCATACGTTTACTCTAAGTACATTTTGATTTCCGGACTTTTACTTGTAACAGAGTATTTCTACATTGCAGTATTGCTACTTTTACTTGTGAGTACTTTGTCCACCACTGATCACCAACCATCATATATTTCTCTCTCTCTCTCTCTGTCTTCCCTTTTTCTAGTTCTGCTTACGACGTGCGGTTACGACAGAAGGTTGCGGTGAAGAAGCTGTCCAGGCCCTTTCAGTCGCTGATCCATAGTCGCCGTTCATACCGGGAACTCCGACTGCTCAAGCACATGAAACATGAGAATGTTAGTATGAGCCTCATGAAAAATCGCTAAACAGACGGAAAGAAAGAAGGAATGATCTGTGCCGAGTACTGTAGCCCTTATTGATTAAGCTCTCCCTCTTGTCTCTTGTCTTCACAGGTCATAGGGTTATTGGACGTGTTCACCCCCGCTGCAGCATTAGAGGACTTCAATGAAGTGTAAATGTTTTATTACCAAATAGCCATGTGGCCAGTGGAGTAAAGTAATGAAAGGGGAAAACCACCCATTTTCAATATTGAACTATGTCATTAATATACCTCTAAGGTATATTAATGACATCAATATTGAAAATGGGTTGTTTTACTTACTGATTTACTTAAGTATTGTACTTAAGTACAATTTTGAGGTATTTGTACTTTACTTGAGTTTTATTTCCAATACAAATATTGTACTTTTACTCCACTACATTTATTTGAAAACTTTAGTTACTAGTTACTTTGTATATTTTGATTATTATCACAAAATATACATTAACCACTTATATACATTTCGACCTTTTGAAAATAGCCGATCTACAAGCTCACAATCCGTCGCGATGCAACACATTGTGAGCTTGTAGATCTACTATTTTTGAAAGATTTTCATTCATTTGAAAACTTGAAATAGGACATTCTGCCTAATGAGTACTTTTACTCAAGTACATTTTTTATTCCAGACTTATACTTGCTACCTCTTGTGGGGGGGGTGTGGGAGTTGAGCATTCTAGACCAGTGGTTCCCAAACGTTTTAGCCCGTGGACTAAAAGAGAAATTAGACGTTTGCTTTAATAGATCGGCTATTTTCACCACTTCTTAAACATTTGTTTTATACTTTTTGGAATTTCTTAGATTTTTCTTTCATTTCTTCATGAAATTACTGTTTTAAATTCATGAAAGAAATTATAATAGCTTAATATTTAGAATAATAATAAAAGGCTTAATTAAAAAACAAAATGTATGAAACTAAAAATTAAGGGACCCATAAAAATCTGTCTGTTGGAAGGGTTCACTGCGTTTTCAGTGGTGAGATGGGCGGGCCACGTGCATTTTCAGAGCACATTTATTGATCAATCAAGCGAGTGTGTTCCAGCTTGGATCAATGGAACCTACGCAGTATTATTAAGTGCCTGTTTATCTGTATCACAATGAAAACATTGTTTTGTATATTAATGTTATATCAAATCGTAGTGTTCTGCCAATTATTTGCAATACCCTCTTGGCCCACCAGTGGGCCTCCGGTCCACAAGTTGGGAACCACTGTTCTAGAGGAGTTTCAAGCTGTGAAAACATCTGAGGGTTGTCATGGCAACCATTCTAATGAACTCCCTCCTCCCTCCCTTATTGCAGTTATCTGGTGACCAACCTGATGGGGGCGGACCTCAACAACATTGTCAAATTCCAGCGGCTATCAGACGAGCACGTACAGTTCCTTATTTACCAGCTCCTTCGAGGCCTCAAGGTACTTTAACTCAGTACCAACCAGTACTTTAATGATCACCACATACAGAGTACACCTGGTTCTCAACCTTTTTTCACAACAAGGGTTCATGTTTTAGATTACTTAAGACTTAGAGCAAAGAATAAATCTGTTACAGAGTTACAGTCCTGTAAGGGTCCATTTTGAACCCGCCTTAAGGAACCTAGAGGGTTCCTGGGCCCCACTTTGAGGACCATTGGTTTTGCACCCAAATACAAATTATTAATAGATTTCCTTCAACATGTATCAATCTTTGTAACATGTTGTAGTAACAAATAAGCGGATGCTGCATGCTATCTCAAGCTTCTGTAACTATAATTTTATTGTTTATAAAAATGAAATGATTCAAATCCACCCACCCATCTCTCCCATCCACCCTGTGTAGATCGAAACGAGGTCTTATCCTAATAGTTCTAGTTTCTTTGTGAGCTTGATAAAGAGTGTAATTGTTTTTTAAATCCTTCACGAAACAAAAGTATTTTTCCTGCAGGTGTGCAGATTTTACTCCTTCGTTTTTTCATTATAGTAAAACACAAGTTACTGAGTACTGAGTACAGTTGATTACATCCTCTAAAAATGTTAATTATAAGTTTGTAACTAACGTGCTAAATGGTCACTTTTAAAGGGCTGTTCTCACCAAGCACTATAACATTAACGATAACTATATCGTTCACCATTGTCTTTGTTATAGTTGTGGACACACTACCATCCACTTGAGTCAAACTATATTAGTTATCTTTATAGTCTTTTACTCAATAATTCCAAGTAGTACTCAAGTATTCTAGCATGCATAAATATAAACTATATGACATATTCGTGTGAACTGCCTTTTACTCAGTAATGATTTATTTCCTTCCCCCCTTCTACTATGCATAAATATAACATATGACATATTGTTCAATTTGCTTGCATGGCAACATGGGAAAGAGTGCACTGGCCGGCCTGCATAGTTTTACTGCAGAACAAGACAAAGAGAGACCCCTTTTAGTCAATGCTGGAATTCAGTGTTGACCCTCCTTGTCTCTTTTTGTCCTCTCTCTTCTCCTCTCACTCCTCCCCCATCCCTCCATCCTGTGGTTCCTTGAACAGTACATCCATTCAGCAGGACTGATCCACAGAGTGAGTGGTGGCTACTCTTTGCAACTCCTTCTTTCATAATATTAACTGGAACTTTTTTTTTTAATTGCCCAAGAGTTATTAGTAACATATGTTTTACTTTCCTTTAACCACTTACAAACTGGCGTCACTAGTTTGGGCACGGCAAGAATAGACTTTATCGCTTCTCTCGTCTCTTTGACTTTCAGTATATAGCCCCATTTCCACTGCAAGGTGGAACCAGAACTTTCAGGAACCTGAACCAATTTTTTTGGTTCTGGTTTTGTTTCCATTGCACAAGGCCCGGTTCCAGACGAGGTTCCTGGAACCTTTTTTCTGTCCTGCTCCTGAGGTAGAACTAAACTTGAGTTCTGGGAACCTATGGGCGGGGCCAGCAGCGCTGGTGCTCTTTTTTTGGGACCTTCCCAGTTAGTTCTGGTTATATGGAAACGTAAGCAGAACCTGGTCCCAGAACTTCACAGGTTCTTGAAAGTTCTTGGTTCTGGAAAGTTGTGGTTCTGCGTCGGCCCTACAGTGGAAATGGGGCTTATGTCTCCTTCATTTAGCATAATGTAATTTTTTGTCTGTTTTATTGCCCATGAAAGGACCTGAAGCCCAGTAATGTAGCCGTTAATGAAGACTGTGAGCTCAGGGTAAGACCAGACCGCCCATTGCAACACATCCTTCTTCCTAACCTCAAGCAAGGGTGTTAACACTGACAAAACATGTATCTGTTCCACAGATCCTTGACTTTGGACTGGCCAGACAGACCGATGATGAGATGACAGGGTATGTGGCAACTCGCTGGTATCGAGCCCCAGAAATCATGCTCAACTGGATGCACTACAATCAAAATGGTAAGAGAACTGATCTGAAACAAGTGTGTAATTACTGAAAACGCTCATCACTACTATCCATGCGTTGGTGTTTTGGTGTTTAAAACCTCTGCTGTCTGTTCCAGTTGATATCTGGTCAGTGGGATGCATCATGGGAGAGCTTCTGAAGGGAAAAGTCTTATTTCCCGGCAACGATTGTATCCTTAATTAATAATGACTTGAGAGAGAGAGAGAGAACACTATGCTTTGCAACTTCTTTCTCACCAGCAAAACTTCTGTTGCCTCCATAACTGCTCTCTAGACACATACAAGACCGCAATCGTAGATTTGCATTACAATCCCAGGGCCTTTCAGAGAAGGGACGTGCACCAAAAGACAAGAGTGGATGAATGGGAACGCTCACAATAGATTGAATTGTATAGCTTGTCACTATATCCAAACGCAGAGCTAAAACCAATTTGATTTACTGACGCCTGTGTTGCTGTGTGGGGACTTCTACATTCTAGAGAAGACGACTTGAAATTCAACGATTGCTCACGATCAGCAGGTCGAGAGTGTTGTGCCTTCAGTCGATCGTGTGTTGCCATGTGACTAGCTAGTAATAATGAGTCAGCCCTGTAAGCTAATGACTGAACTCTCAATCCTGCCTGCCTGCCCTTAACTCCTGCTGTCATAAGATATCGACCAACTGAAGCGAATCATGGAAGTGGTGGGCACGCCCACCCCCGAGCTCCTGCAGAAAATCTCCTCTGAACACGTAAGAGAGGAACGAAGGTTTGCATGCACTGCGTGGAAGAGAAGAGAGATTCTGTAGATGTGAATGTTAAGAAACTTTATTTTTCTTTTAAAGACATGCTTTCCAGGATGCCTGGACTAGTTTAATTGATTAGTCGTTTGACTGATGAGGGGCTGTAAGTGGGTGGCAAGGTGATTGACCACTGTATTGACCAATCATTTGACACCTAGCACTCTTCGCTGTCCCTTATGCATTGATCCTTGTTTGCAGGCTCAGAAGTACATCCAGTCTCTTCCCTTCATGCCCCAGCAAGACCTGGAGAAGATCTTTAGAGGAGCAAACCCCCTTGGTGTGTGAAATGATTCCTATCAGATTGTTTTGGAAGAAGAACATTAGGACATGCGTCTAAAAGTCTGCATGTGTTACCCTAATATCAGTTGAAAAATGTCATACAATAATCTGACAGAACCAGATGGTTGGAATTAAACTGTTCAGTTCAATGCTGCACACTTTGAAAGATTATTCAAGTTTAATGAACAGCCTTTCTGTGTCTCTCCATGTCGTGAACTCTGCATTAGCTGTGGATCTATTGAAGCGCATGCTGGTTCTGGACTGTGACGGTAGGATCTCGGCCAGTGAGGCTCTCTCCCACCCCTACTTCTCCCAGTACCATGACCCTGAAGATGAGCCAGAGGCCCCTCCCTATGACCAAACACTGGAGAGCAAGGACCGCACACTGGAGGAGTGGAAGGGTGAGGGGGAGAGGGCGATTGGGATAGCCATCAAACAACAAAGATATTTTCATTATTTTGCTATTTAGCCTTTTGACTATGAGCCCTTTGACATTACTGCTGCCGACCTTTTCCTAAGCATACCATAGTTTGTTTGATTTTAGAGGTAGCCGATTCCTTTTATTTCGCTACAATATGAAAATGTACTTGCATAAGCTTGAAAATTGCTTGAGATAGTTAATCCAAAAATGATTATCACCGCACGGTTATTTTTTGTCAGTTATGTGATCATTATATTTTGAACGCAAATTGATTTGAAAAGCCCAGCCAAAATAGTCCCTGGAGAAAATATTGATTCATGAACTTAATTCAAATCGCCATGACTTATTAATTGTGAAATTTATATTTGGCCAACATTGACACGGTTATTCAGGTATGGTGTTACGACCCAGACATACGGTTTTAATTACATTGGATCAAATGTAAACCACTGCTAAATAAATGTGGAAATGGTTTGTCTTTATTGTATGATATGACATGTATTGACATTGGAATGGGCCTTTTAGGATCCTTGGAAGGATTTTAAATCCTCTGCATATTCTGTAGCAAAACTAAAGTCTGTCCGTCCCCTTCACAGAATTGGTTTTTGAGGAAGTGAAAGGCTTTAAGGCACCCGTCAAGAAGACAGACAACCTTCAAGTGGAGCCCTAAGCCTCTTTCTGCATCGCCCTGCCCTTTCTCCCCGAGAAGGACCATGCAGGGGTGCGGGAAGTGCAGAGAGACTTTCTGTTGGAGGTGACATTCCCCCGGGCATGACATCTTCCCTCCCGCTGCTCTGTGTGACCGTTTTTATTTCTTTGATTGCCTTTTATGAGTTTCTTTGGGAGGACGGGTTACGAGTATGCACATTACAATTACAGGGTTATAGGGAGCAATCTAAGAAAGACGGCCCCTATTGGTTCTACTTTCTCTAGATGTCAGACAAAAGGAGGAGGGTGTCCTGTCCTCACCCGGATGAGTGACGCTGGGAACAGCTTCATGTATGATGCATATTTTGTTTACAGATAGAGGTTGCCTGGGTGTGAGAGAAAGAAAGTCGCACAAGAACGGGACTGGTGTTGGAAATTAGCTTTGGCTATATTATATACACATGCACAGTACTTCAGACACCGCTTCTGCAGCTGTCAATGTTTCTTTGTACTTGCCCCTTACAAATAAACTACTAACATATACAAAAACTTCCAAAGCTATAACAAAAACCCAGTCCCAGATAGTTGACACAGATGGCATAAGCAGTCATCATCACAATGGATTTTCTTTAAATACTGTATATAGATTTATATGTCAGCAACCATGTCATGTCACACATTTTAGCAGAACAGTTTAGCATAGTTAGCCTGCATAATCTTGCATGACAGTTGTGTGCATTTTATCATACAGTATATTACTGATACTACTGTACTTCCATTAAGACTGCTTATTGCATCTGCCACAGTATTTTAAAGACAGCTTTATGATTGACAGTCAAACAAGGCAATGCCAAGAAGAACTGTGACCAACGTTTTAGATGTTTTATGTTTATATTTGATCTGTTTGTTGGGGGGGGGGGGGGGACACACACACAAACAAATGACATTTTCTCTTCAGATGACAATAAATCATATCCGCATACAAGACAAATACCTATTTGACAAGTCTATTCTTCACTAAAACCTAGCGTGACACATATCTGCTGTTAATAGCGCTTACTTCTGATAGCCATTCATCACCTTTGTCTCACAGCACTGTGCTGTGCAAGTATAGGGCCCATTTCTGTCTTTACACTAATTAAGATAAAGGACCTTAAGCAGATAATCAGGGGCTATTCCCAGTCGGTGTCTAATAGTGCTGAAGAACAACATAATCTAAAAGAGACAGCAGGGGTTAAAGGACTCTCTTGCTGACAGTGTACACGGTCAAATCCTCAGTGATGATTTATCCATTTGTATACTCTGCGTAAAATTAACACTGAGGGTTTTATTTTACTGTCTTACTTTAGGTGTCACACTATTAGTCCTTTGGGGCGGACGACTAAAGGAACCTCATTCAAGTCATACTGTGGAGTTCAAATCTAGAGTGTTAATTTACTGTAACTGAGGGTGTAAAAACATTACCCATAATTACACTGTCAGATTTTAATTGATGTTCCACATTTTACTGTATAATATATTGTATATGGTACACACCTGAGTACTACATGTAGATACTGCAAAATGTCCAAGTAAAATGGGTGTAATGGGTGTAAGTTATGTTTTTGGTGGGGGGGAAATGTGCTTAACAAATGACTACACTCAAACAAACACAGTGTGTTTGTTCAGTAATGGGGGATCTCTCCAGCTCCTTAGTAAACAGAAAATACATACAAGTTGGGATACCATTTTTTGGGATACAAATTTTATCCAACCAGGAGAGAGATCCCCACAAAGATCATCGGGTTCTTAGCTTCTGTTTTGTAGTGTCCATTTTTTCCAATGTTGCCATTTTCTTTGTTTCATTACTTCCAATTTAATTTGTTGTCTCCACCAGCCGAAGGCATGGGGGAGAGTATGTTTTCCCCTTCGTCCGTGTGTCCGTCCGTCCGTGTGTCCGTCCGTGCGTGGGTGCGTGCGTCCGTCCGTCCGTCCGTGTGTCCTCGCAGTTTGTGTGCACCTAATCTCAATCGCCTGACTGTCGAGATACTGCCTACCGATTTGTAGGATTTTTGGACAAAATCTGTAAGAGTAGTGCACAGAAATGTGTTTTGCGAACATCGGCCACTAGGTGGCGCTAGAAAAGGCCCATTTGAAAAATTTAGGGCAGAGGTTCTAGATTGGCATCCAGGGAATGTGTGTGCTCACTTTGGCAGCGACCGGGCCAACGGCGACTGAGATTAGCTGCACACAAACTGCGAGGACACACGGACGGACGGACACACACACGGACGGACGAAGGGGAAAACATACTCTCCCCCATGCCTTCGGCTGGTGGAGACAATTATCATGAAATCGCGCACACACGTTCCTATTAGGTAGAGGAAAAATGCCACTTACATTTTTTGAAATCAGCCTCATGGTGGCGCTATAACAGGCCGATTTGTGGTTTTACCTATAACTCCACCGATCAGTTTCAAACTTTGTAAGCGCACTCCCTAGAGGCCAAGATAAAACCCTTTCCCTGCATTTTTCACATCAGCCTTTTATAGCGCCACCAGGAGGCCGACTTATGTAAAACACAATTTTTCCTATTATTCCTTGAGATTTTATCCAAAAATCATGCAAATCGGTACACAGTATCTCTATAGTCATGTGATCAAGTCCGATCCGTCTGATATTTCATATTCCATCCTAATTGGCTAATATTGGCTTCCAAAGTTTGCAGGGTTGCTCAGTTTTTTAACAAAATGCTTCAAATCATCAACGCAGCTTGCGATTACTGTGAAATTTGCCACACATGTTCCCACTATGTCAAGGAACAAATGCTACCCTTTCACGTTGGCCTGTTATAGCGCCACCAGCAGGTAGACTTTAGCAAAACACATTTTTGGAACACAATGCCTCAAATCATGCATGCAGTGTCCGATTGCCATGAAAGGTCTAAGGTGAAGAACATATGCCAGCCTTTTTACATTGGCCTTTTATACAGTAGCACCACCAGGACGCCTGGCCTGGTGGAGACCTGTGCTCGGAAGAGCACTGCTTCTAGTTTATTCTGTATCCTGTATACATTTTCTCTACTGATTGGATCCAATTAGTATCCCAACCTGATAATGTTATCTCTGTTTACTAAACAGCTGGAGAGACTCCTGTTAATGAACAAACACTATAGGAATGGTTACTATTGGCATACAGTTATTTAACACCCCATTTAATGGTACATGTTGCCCCCCCAAAAAGCCCCAAAAGTCTGTCAGTTGAGGTACGTTGGGAGTGATTTTTGAATGTTGGTGTGTTATATGCAAATGGTCTTGTTGTAAATGTGATGGATTTAGAAACTGCCAAGCGAATGTATACAATTATGTATGTAAAAAGTGAGACGTGTCTTTTGATTACAGGGTGGCATGTATTTCAGCCGTATGCCATGGATGTCAAAACACTTAAGTGAATGTTAACACTTTGGGTTTGAAATGCTTATTCATGTATGGCTGCACAAAATAAACATATTGTTTGTCAGTAAAGGAAAACTCTTGCACGTGTACTCTGTCGGGGTCTGTTTACAGTTCCAAATTGTAAAAACTGAGCTAAATATGAATTCAAAAGTGAGTGTGTTATTTTACAATCTTGTGGGGACCAAACATTGAACTTTCTCTGGTCATGAGAAAAAGGGTTCAGAAGACATTACAACTATAATGAAAAGATTCAGGCTGGGATTAAGGTTAGGTATTTAGGGGTCACAGTGATAGCCTGGCATGGCCAGACTAATCACTAGCTATAATGACATCGCTTAGGTCAGGGACGTGCTGGGCATTGGGAAAAGCGGGACAACTCCCGAACGGCCAGTTCATTCCCGGCCGGCCCTGGCCGGCCATTAGGAAAAAAATTAAAAATAAAATGCGTAACCCTTCATTCTATTTTGGGGGCTGGGCGGCCAACAAAGTAAATCGTCACTGTCGGGCAGAAACCTTGTATCTCCAAGTTTCAAATTTGTAGATTTTTTCGCAAAGCAAAGCCCTGCTTTATCATACAAGGCTGTCGCACAAAAGTAGTGAAACAGCAGATCTACAAGCACACAACGCCTCGCGGTGCGAGGTGTTGTGTGCTTGTAGATCGGCTGTTTTAAATCAAATTTTTAAAATGATAAATACAAAACAAACGGTTTTGGACATTTCCACCCGACAACGACAAAATATAACTCATGTAATTGGCCCACTGGCTTGTCACTTTGTCACAAATCTTGGGTAGGGTTCATTTGAGGGCAAGAAATATTGATTTTGAGGTGTGGTTGGGCCAGCAAGTCAAGTGAAAATGCCATCTCTATTGAAGATGTGGTTTGCTGACCCCATAAAGATACTAATACAAAGCTGTGTGTGTGTGTGTGTGTGTGTGTGTGTGTGTGTGTGTGTGTGTGTGTGTGTGTGTGTGTGTGTGTGTGTGTGTGTGTGTGTGTGTGTGTGTGTGTGTGTGTTCGCGCGAAGACACCAATGTCAACAGGATTCCTGAACATTATGCATACAGCATCATTAACACTGACCTCGACCCCCACGGCCCCCAGGGGTCCTTGGGGGTTCAGGGGTACCCAAAACTAATGATAAATACTCTATGGGTCCCCCAGAGAGTAAATGGAACTAAATAGTCCTGTAAATGGGTCAATTTGGTTCCATTCACATTCTCAGAGTTAGATTAACACTGAGGAATTTAAAACAAAGATCGGGGTCCTTTCTGATTAAAAATAAATAAATGGTATCAAATAAGTTCCTGACCGAAGGCATATATATATATATATACATACATACATACATACATACATACATACATACATATATTATGTATGTATGTATGTATGTATGTATATATATATATATATATATATATATATATATATATATATATATATATATATATATAGGCTCTATATATATAATGATTTTAACAACACAAATCTTGTATGGGGGTCTCTCTCTGGCACAACATATTTTCCTCGGCCAAACAGACCTACATTTGGGGGTCCTTGACATGAAAAAGTTTGAGAAACAGATATGCCAAAGTGTGGGTCCTAATCCTAGCCTAGGTCCTTGAAGTTAAAAAGGTCTCGACTGACGACACACCCATAGAGCTATAACGACACACCCATCAACAATGCCCTAGGGCGTCGGTCCCAGAGCCCCTACCCAGCTCTGTCTGAGTTGGGACGGGGGGTATGCATGTATGTAGGCTATATGGGCTGTCCTGACTCCTGACTGCTCCGGGAAAAAAGTGTCCTGCTGGTTATCTCTCCTGGGTGTCCCGGGACGCACTGCGCATTTTAGCATTTTAATGAACTCCTCTGTGACGACCCTAATTTCTTCACATGAAAGGACACAGTCGTTTTGGACCTCGGAGCGAACGGACAATATCCTCCTGACCCAGCAGCGTCTATCGATCAATCGATAGTATATCGAAAGGCCATGTCTACCAATAAGTCGCGGACGGGATTCTACCGGCAGGAGGTGAACAGGACTGTCTGGGAGGTTCCGGAGAGGTACCGCGATCTGAAGCAGATTGGAACAGGAGCCTATGGGACAGTATGGTGAGTTCATGGAAAACTTAGCCTAACCTACTAGCTCTGGTCCATAGCAGCGTTGCCGTTTTAGAAGGAGTTCTCTTGGGACCTTGCGCTCACAGCCGCGGTAGCCAAGGCTGCTCAGCCTCTCGTCTGTAGTGAAAATAAAAAATACACTTTCGCCACTCACCAAAACAAAGACGGCTCGACAATGTTGAAAGACCTACTTTCCTTAGTGGGAACACTCGGAGCCCCTCACCTCAGTCCTAAAATACACTTTTTAGCCAGAAAAGAAGAAAAAAAATCACTGGAGGTTTTAGCAACCCCACAGCGCCCTCTACAGATCTTGTCAATAGAGAATTCCATTGACCAGATTTTGCCTTTCAGTGAAATATCTTCTTTTCTGGCAAAAAAAAAGTGTATTTTAGACGTGATATAGGGGGCTCAGAGTGTTCCCACTAAGGAAAGTGGGCTTTCAACTCCCCAAAGTCGTCTTTGTTTTGGTGAGCAGCGAAACTGTATTTGGAAATTTTCTACAGACGATCGAGGGTGCGCATACTGAGCAAGGGCAAGGGCTCATCGGTGACATAGCGTTAAGGAGAACTCCTATGGACCAGAGCTAAACCTAACCTTGAGCGCAACACGACAGTGCGTTGATTGTATGATAAAAAAAAAAAAAAAAAAAAAAAAAAAAAAAGACAGAAGATCCCACTATGACTGTCGCCTGTGTAGCCTGTATGTATGCATAGATATATAAAGACAACATTACCAGGTGGTGTTTTCATCTATAGTATTTACGTGTGCTTGTTTATTTATGCTGGAAAAATAGTCTCGTCATTCAGAAAATAGTTTTTTAGATATCAGATTATAGTTTCGTCACCATTCCAAAACGACAGACCTTGGTTGGCATTGTGATGTGTGGGAAGGGTAAACAAAGAACCCCCAGGTCTTCATTGTTGGGATTGTTTGGGAGCAGTCAAAAGACCCGGAGTTAAGTACACGGATCGGTTTTCTTTCACACATAGGCGGCCGGGTGGCTTTTCAATCATACACTGGTCCCAAACACCATGTCCATGGACCATCCATGTCAGAAACGTTTTAACAAAATAAATACATTAAATACAAATAATATTATCTGCTATTATTTCCATATAGGCCTACAGTAGCTTGTAAAAAAAATGCCATAACAGCAGTTGATTTACTTGACTGTAGGTATTTTTGGAAGCACTCAGAGTCTGATGATCACCTGCTGTACTCCTGCTCCAATACTGCTCCAATACTCCAATACTGCTCCAATACTGCAGCTGTTTGTTGGCAAACTTGACAAGACATAATATTTTTGCATGTTAATAATATTGTGTTTTTTACCAAATGGATTCCCACTTTCCCAGTTTGGTTAAACTGTGATGCAAACCTTGATAGAACTTTGTCTACAAAATGATCCTTTCTCATTGTTGGTTGCAGTTCAGCCCTGGACCGTCGGACGGGGATGCAGGTGGCCATCAAGAAGCTACACCGGCCGTTCCAATCCAAACTGTTTGCCAAAAGGGCCTACAGAGAGCTACGTCTCCTCAAACACATGAAACATGAAAACGTGAGAAGCTTTTGCATGTGTTGCCAGTGAAAAATGTTGCTTTTGGAGAATTCATTTGGGTTCAGAGGCTGACGTGATGAGAGTTGTTTGCATTTTTTCATTGGATCACTTGTGTCTCCTGTGCCACTGAACAGGTGATTGGTCTACTCGACGTATTCACCTCTGAGATATCGTTGGACCGATTTCATAACTTGTAAGTTTACTTTCCTATTCCCACACACATAATAATGCACAGTGAGTCACACACGTGTCGTGGGCGATGTATTTTCTACTCTTCTCTCCTCTGCTCCTCAGTTACCTGGCCATGCCATATATGGGTACAGACCTGGGAAAACTGATGAAGATGGAGAGATTATCAGAGGACAGGGTGCAGTTCCTTGTCTACCAGATGCTGAAAGGACTCAAGGTACAATCAGTGTTACCAGATGGGAAATGTTGAATTATCGTACCGGAGGCTCAGAATTATCGTATTTGACATGAAACTATCGTACACGGCCAAAAAAGAGAAATCACTCGTGTAAAAACGTAATTTCACCAAAAAATGCGTCTTTAGTGTAAGAAACGACCTCGTTTTAGACTCCTGCGTGACAAAAACGCATCAGATATGCTGTGTGGAGGCAGGCAACTTCTTGGAGCTTACACAAATAAAAGCCTGAAACTGGTCTGGAAAGATTTTAATGCCTCCAAGTACAGATCTAGGGTCAGATTGACTGATTTCCTGGCTTATTTTGAGAAGCCAAACCAGATCCCAGATCAGCAGCCAGGGAAAATAGTGAATTCACGCTCTTTTTGATGATACGCCGAAATTATCGTACATTTGGGCATTTTGGGAATTATTGATCGTACATCGTACAGGGGGTCAAATTATCGTACAAATACGATAATTATCGTACGTCTGGCAACACTGGGTACAATCAATCAGTGTTGCCAACTCTCGTGAGAGAAATAAGTCTTACCTCGGAAAAACAAGCCAAAACAAATAGCTCTATATATCATTATAATTACTATGTAGGTCAATAATAATGTATGTTTTGGTTATTTATTATAACATTATTACACACATACTTTGGCTTAATAAGTAGGGCTTAATAAGTAGAGAGTCCAGACCTATTCTATGATTCACAGTCCTCCCCAAACCTAGGAGGAATTATAGCATAATACATCAAAGAAATGTTGGCTTGTTACTTGTTAGATTTGCCAAAGAAGCCAACGGGTTTTTAACTGCTGGCAACCCACAATTCTGGAAAAAAGACAAGCCCAAAGTTGCCGTAAATAAGCAGACTTGGCAATACTCATAGCACAGCAGTGCCCCCTCTCACATCCACAGGTATGCGTAGCAGACTCCGGTCACTGACACTCCTTTGTAATGTAAGTGTAGGTGGATGTCATTTCTTCTTGCCTAACAAGTGGCTAACTGTCCTGTATACAAATGCAAATCATCTTTGCTGGAGTTCTCCCAGCTATCGGTTTCATTTTCAAACACCCAAAGTTTAAACCAGGACCCTTACCTCTCAAGTAGATCTACAAGCTCACTATGTGTCACATTATGATGCATAGATTGGCTATTTTGCCAGTTCAGAATTTTTACATTATTTTTTTTTGTTGCATGGTGTTGACTGGGAGACTATTATTTTAGTGCACACTTAAGCCGGTTTTCCATACCAGTTTTTATCCCGACACTACACGACACGACACGGCACCACACCGCATTTTCATATGTAGGTTTTCCTCTACAGTACACTACCCTCCTCCCCCCTGAGATAGCATGAACTGTAGCTGTCCTGTTACGGAGCAAAAACGCAACAAAGACACTAAACCTGAGTCCACAAAATAGACAAAAATAATCGCTGAAAACTTACAACAACTTACAACACTCTGTAGCCTATATCAGTATACTGCCAGAATCAAACACAAACACAGCAAAGATTCTTTTCCCCACTCTAGAGTGGATACTTTTTAGTACCCCGTTTTGTACCACTTTCACACCACTATCCTTGTAGTGGAACCCAACACAAGTGTGTGGTGGAGTGGAGGGTGGAGTGGAGTGGGGCCATGCATATGGAAAACCGGCTATAGTGACAGCAATTTGCACACAGCACAGATCTTAATCGTTCAAAACAAGTAGCTGGCCTAGTAGTTCGGGCACTTAGGCTCCAGTGTTGCCTGACAGCGCATCGCAGGTCCGAGTCCCTTTCCCAACGATCTTTGCTGCATGTCTCTCCCCATTTGTCTCTGCCTGTTTCCTGTCCATCTCCACTATACACTTTACCTGACTTTCGCCAGATGGTGGCAGCATTGCGTTGCATTGCTTTACCATCTGGGCTCGGTCCGCCAGCGTTGATAACACTCGTAAAGTCCCGGGCCGGACCAATCAGCGGCAGCTATGGGCAGGCTCTGAGCGGCTCTGAGCCAATAGAGTGACGTTGCCTGAGTGCATGACGTTGCCTGTCTGCAACGTCATGCAGACAGGCCAATATGAGTGGTTGGAGTTGACACTCCCAGACTGTGATAGAAACGGCCACATCCAATCACCTGCTACAGAAATTCAAAAAATGTCCCGCCCCTTACATAGAGTCTGGCCGAGAGATCCCAGATGTAAGGCAGAGCGTTACGCACTGCTGCAACTATCTGGCGAAAGTCAGGTTACTATACACTATGAATAAGGGAAGAAAAGCTTTGTAGTGAATGTTGAAAATCGGGACATTTTATAGTTTTGGAGAGTTTTATTGGAGCCCAGGAACCCCAGCTTGAATGGGTGTGTAGCGTTGTTCCGAGTTCGGACGTCCCATTAGTCCGACGATAGCCTACCTCAGTGTTTCTCAACCACTGTGCCTAGGGACCTTTGGTGTGCCCCTGAGAAGGGTCAAGTGTGCCCCTTGAAACTGCTTGAAAGCCAGTATTGTATTTATCATTTTAAAAATGAAACTAAACTAGTGAAAACAGCCGATCTACAAGCACACAACGCCTCGCGGTGCGAGGCGTTGTGTGCTTGTAGATCTGCTGTTTTCACTACTGTTGTGCGACAGCCTTGTATGATGAAGCAGGGCTTTACTTTACTTTTTAGAAAGGTACCGGTACAAATTTGAAACTTGGAGATACAAGGTTTCTTCCCGACAGTGACGATATTTACACCCCTGTATTATGTTGATGTGCCCATGGATTCTTGGGACATGAAAAGTGTGCCCATGCAGAAAAAAGGTTGAGAAACACTGGCCTACCTAATATTAACCCTAACCTCAGTAAAACTATGCCTAAACCTAACCTTAACTCGAACCCTAAGCTCAGTAAAACTATGCCTGAACCTGACCCTAACCCTAAATCGGACTAATGGGACGTCGGACTGTTGAGATTTTCCTAGCTTGAATCACGGCCAAACTGGGACGTCTAGTCACTGTAGAATAAATGCTATCGTTGATGTGTTTTCAGTACGTTTTGTTTAAAGTCTAACCATCCCTGCATCTCCTTTCAGTATATCCATTCGGCTGGGATCATCCACAGGGTAAGTGAACTTTGATCTTTGAGGCTATGAGCATTGGGGGTAGGGCGCTTGCTCTTTTTCACGCCCACTCCCATTCATCCTGTCTCCCACACCAGAAACTACTTCATGTCTGTGATTTAATTTGTGTGTGTGTGTGTGTGTGTGTGTGTGTGTGTGTGTGTGTGTGTGTGTGTGTGTGTGTGTGTGTGTGTGTGCGTGCGTGCGTGCGTGCGTGCGTGCGTGCGTGCGTGCGTGCGTGCGTGCGTGTGCATTGCATGCAGCTGATGTCTGTTTTACCCTGATGTCTGTTTTGTGTCCCTATTTTGGTCATGAACAATTTCCAAACCTTTCTAATTTTTTTACATTTCAGAAACTAGCCGATCTACAAGCTCACTCACAACACTATTTTCAAAAAGCAGAAGTATAAAACAGGGTATAAGTGGTTAATTACCTGGCATCATGTTTTTCATACATCTCTCTTCTCTACACTTTAACAGGATCTCAAACCTGGGAATTTGGCCGTGAACCCAGACTGCGAGTTGAAGGTATTCCGCTGCTGCACAGCACCCCCTACAGGCAGACTTTTGACTTTTCCTCCAATTGTTATGGTACAGGAGTGACTACTATGTCTCTGTGTCTTGTTTCAGATCCTTGACTTTGGCCTGGCACGGCAGGCGGACACAGAGATGACGGGATATGTGGTGACTCGCTGGTACAGAGCTCCCGAGGTTATCCTCAACTGGATGCACTACACACAGACAGGTCAGTGAGCCAACTCAAAAAATGCAAAGAATGTAGAAAATAGCAGATCTACATTCTCACAACATGTAACATTGTGAGGTTGAACATCCGCAATTTTCACGATCAAATACATACAGTGTTAAGTGGTTGGTTAACATTGAGAGTGTACAAATTGACCAAAATGGACCAGAGTTAAATAAACAGTGAGGATGTACTGTGTATTGTTCAGTATTCTAACAGATCATGTTTCTGCTGTCTTGCAGTGGATATCTGGTCTGTGGGCTGCATCATGGCTGAAATGCTGCTGGGAAAACCATTGTTCAAAGGAAACGATCGTATCCTTAAACATTCTTTCCACTTGTGCTAAAGCATTTATTATGTTATGTTTATTACATTGGGACACTGCACAATAATGCATCATACATATCGTCGTTGTCGGGTGGAAACCTTGTATGTACAAAACTGTTTGTTTTGTATTTATCATTTTACAAATTATTTAAACAAGTGAAAACAGCCGTTCTATAAGCACACAACGCCTCACACCGCAAGGCGTTGTGTGCTTGTTGTAGATCTGCTGTTTTCACTAGTTTTGTGCCACAGTCTTGTATGATGAAGCAGGGCTTTGCTTCGCGATTTTTTTTTTACAAATTTGAAACTTGGAGATACGAGGTTTCTGCCCGACAGTGACGATATAGGTAGCTACATCTGTAGTCCTGTTACGTCTTTAACAATAAAGGACATGTTTTGCAATAATAAGGACACATAAATGTTATTTAGCTTCCTCTCTTACTCTATTTCAAACATCAATACATACAGAACTCCACCAGACAACAGGGTACAGGGTTCCCACGGTCTTCGGGCATTGCGCATAGGAGTAAGCGACTCGTTAATGAGATGAATTATTGTTATATAGTCCTGGAAATTGGGTTAAATGTTCTGGAAAAGTTTTGGAAATGAATTGGTAAAAATGTGTGGGAACCCTGAGGGTAGTATGGAAGTGATTATTACAAATCTATATACAGAGCCAGGTATGACCCTTGACCCTTAGCTGATGCCAGATCTAGACCAACTGAAAGAGATCATGAAGATTACTGGAACCCCAGCAGCCGACTTTGTCATGAAGCTACACAGCCAAGACGTAAGTTACTACAGCGTTATGAATACATCTACATCATACATGGGCAACTGGCGGCCCCCACCTTCACTTAATGCGGCCCGCAGGTTAATACCGGAATACTGATATATTATTGATTTCAGCTGTTATAATTCCAAACATGACCTGCTTTAATTCCGTCAGTCAATATTAGTAGCTTAATGACTAGTTTAGTAGTATTAAAATGTATTTTTTTGAGTATATAACTAAATGCGTTTGAAATTAAATCAAAATGTTACATTTCAGGATTCCAATTAAGAAATAACAACAAATACTTCAGGATTCCAATTCAAAAGAAGCAAAAATAGCCGATCTACAAGCTCAAAACGCATCGCCGCGCGATGCGTTTTGAGCTTGTAGATCTGCTATTTTTGCTTCTTTTGAATGAGATACGTCTAGAATGACAAAGTAGGACTTAGCAATATGCAATGTGGCCCTCTGGAGTGAAGGTGGAAATATAGTGGCCCTCTCCATCATCAAAGTTGCCCATCCCTGATCTACATCCATATATCTGCAACTCATGTCATGTTTCACTGACGAGTTATTATGTATCCCACATCAGTTCTAGGCAAACCCCCCTGTGATTGGCCAGAAGTCGCTGTGATTGACAGATCTTGTTTTTGCAACTATGCCTAAACCTAACCTTAACCCTCTCCTAACCTCAGTAAAACTATGCCTAAACCTAACCCTAACCTCAGTAAAACTATGCCTGCCAGGGAGGCAGGCAAGACAGGTGAGGCGGGTCTATCCTATAACTTTGGCGGGATCCATAATCACGCTTCACTGACTTCCATTGCCACCTTTGTTTTCCGACAGGCCAAACACTACATCAGAAGTCTACCCAAAGTGCCAAAAAAGGATCTGCACACCATTTTCACCAAAGCAAGCTCGAATGGTACGCTGAGATGCATACCATAAACCAGCCATTCCCAACCTGTGGGCTTGGGCCCCCAAATAATTGGCAAAACGTTAAGATTTTAATAATGTAACATTAATATCATAGTGACAAAACATTGCATGGTATTTTTTCTTTCCAACTTTTCATTGATATAGGAACATGTTAGTTCCATTGATCCGAGCTAGAACTCAATTGATTCATTGATCATTAAAATAAACATGCTCTGCCCCAACCATTTGACCACCTAACTGGTCAGATGGGTGGGTGGATTTTCAAGTGGGCCCTGATCAAGAAAAGGTTGGGAACCGCTATCGTGTACTACTCCTGCTTTGTTCGAACCGATCATCTTTTTGCTATGCTGAAGAACGTGTTGCTGTGCGTTACAGCGGTGAGCGTGCTGGAACACATGCTGCTCCTGGACCCTGAGCAGCGGGTGAGCGCGTCCGACGCCCTGACCATGCCGTTTTTCGGCGAGTTCAGAGAGCCGGAGGAAGAGACCGAGGCCCAGCCGTACGACCACTCCATGGACAACACAGACCTGCCCCTGGACCAGTGGAAACGTAAGAGACGGCGAGGGAGGAGGGAGGGAGGGAGGGGAGAAGAATGTGTGAAGAAGGAAGACGATTAGGGAGGATAGAATGTGGAAACAGAAAGGAGACGAGGTTTATGTGAAAATAGAGGAATAAAGCGTACAGCATGGACAGGCACCTAGGCTCCAAAGTAGCCTGACAGCACGTTGCGGGTTCGAGTCCCGATTTTTCTGCATGTCACTCCCCCATTTCCTGTCAAACTACTATCCTATCATTAAAGGTATAAAAGCCCCAAACTAAATCTTCCGTTTTTATAGAGCTAAATTGACACTGACGATTATGCTGTGTACATTGTTGTGTATGAGTTGAAAACAGACAAAATAAGTAGGACCAATGATGATGGATAATTAATTACAGTATGTGTTTGTGTTCCGGCAGGTCACACTTTCACAGAGATTCTGACCTTCAGGCCGTCCAGGGATTCCAAAGAGACACCACTTTAACGGCGCGCACACGTACAGACACACACGCACATACACACACGCACAGACACGCACGCACGCACACACACACGCACACACACACACACACACACACACACACACACACACACACACACACACACGCACACAGCATATACATCTGCACAGAGACATGCCTATACCAAAATGCTGATATCCCCCTCCTTCCCTTAGTTTGTACAATTTCCTTCTCAATAAATGTAAAGTAATTGTTCAATTGTCATGAGGCTCAGCTGTTATTATTTGTCATGGTATATGCATTTTGTACATATGTCTCTGTCTGTGTGCAGTAGTTGGATTTAAGTGGTAGCAAATGGTCAACATGTTTGGGAAATTATTCAAAGTTCAAACTTTAATACATAGACCGCCACAAACTATATTATATAATGCAAACAACATTAAATGCCGGTAATGTCCCCTCCTGATATGTGTGGGAGCAGTACCACTTCTGTTTGACTTTCAATAATTAATTCTGATACGATTATACTTCCTATAAAGGGTGTGGTAAATACAGTATTACACAGCACAGAGGTGAATAGAAGTAGGTTGGACATGGAAACAGGGCAGATACATACAGTATGTATCATATTATTAAGCCAGTGGTCAAATTGTAGTCTTTATTTGACCCTTTAAGTAGTGGTTTGACAGACTAAAACCACAACATATTAACAGTCACTAAGAACACTGTCTTCAATAGAATGCATGTGAGGGTATTAATGTATTGTCCTGTCCTGTTCCCTTTGATAAGAGCTGTTTGCCCGTGTATGTTGACTGAATAGCATACTGAGCCACCTTGCTCTCCATTTCCTTGTGCCCGTGCACACCTCATGCGATCCCTGTACGCAACAATGGACGATACATGTACCTCAAACGACAGCGGAGGATATTCACGCCTCAAGTGGCTTCTATTGCTTGTGTACCTGACAGGTAATACAAACCAAACAAACATAAAAGAAAAGTAATATGCTGTTTATTTTTTTGGGGAAAAAAATGAAAAATGTGGACAGTTTTTGACCAGGAAAACAGACCCTGAACATGGTGTATTTGAGAACTCATTGTGTTGACTTTTAATGGTCGCTGAGTGTTCCGTATAGTTTTATATTATCACAAATATAATAGGAAGCATTTAAGTTAGGAAACACCCTGGCATCAGTCAGGCTGAGCTGGGTTAGTTATCTACTATATCTACTTTTAATACTTTACTATTCTCAATCTCAACCTTAAGAGGTGGCTTAAAGCAAGTCAAACTTAGAATCATGGGTAACACACTGCTCCATCTGTCACTGTTGTCACTTAAAACTTGCTGTATTTGTGTCCTTTCCCCTAAATGTTCTTACAGCACTGTTTTGTACTGTAGTATGTATTGAATGTATTGTATGTTTTGTATGGATAGCCTTTTACCACTTTTGTACAGCCTGCCCAGGGAATACAGATGAAAATTAGCCTATGGCTAAATCTGGCTCATTTACATAGAGGCGAAAACTGACATGTCGATTAATGAGCACTGTCCCTGTCAAATAAATAAATAAAATAAGTTTTAAAATGAATATTTTAGTAGAAGCAAAACTGAACAACAAGAAAACAGGTGGAGTGTGTGTGTGGCCGTGTCTGTGTGTGTTGGGGTGAGGGCATAATATTACGATTCAGTCTATTGCAACATTGAATGAACTGCTGAACTTCAAATACTTAAGTTAAATGTGAGATTCAATACGTAGGCCTTTCACTTTATGGAGGCATTGTGTTCTTTTTTTAATCTGACCATGTAGGTCTACAGGTGGGAACCGTTCTCACCACAGAGGAACAAGACGGAGAACCCGACAATGATGAAGATGAAAGTGATAAGGGTGATTTGTTCAGTACATCCTAATGAATTTAACCACATTAAAGCTGATGTCCCTATATTTTGGGCAAACTTCAAAAAAAAAAAAAACGTTAACATTTTCTTTCAAAAATAGCAGCTCACAACATGTCGCGATGTATTGTGAGCTTGTAGATAGATTATTTTAACTATTTGCTGTATTACAAAGTAGACTATAGGACACAAGTGGTTAACTAGCTACATTGAAAGTTATTTTTTTTAGTAGCCTATGTGTGGTATTATTCTGTTTCTCTAATTGCTGTTTTGGAGAATCTCCTATTATCAGATATCAATACAATGGCCATTGCGGTGCAATCCTATTTTATCTGTAAACCCCCAAAAAGTGAATGCATTTCCTTAATATGAAGTGTTTTTTAGGTGGACCAGAACTCAGCATCGTGGGTCCTGAATATGTGACTGTGGGTGTGCCAAGCAGCTATGAGTGTGTAGCAAGATGTCCTTCCTCCTCCTGTACCTATTCTATGGCTGTGGATGGCCAGAGGGCTCAAGGTCAAGGCAACGTGCTGGCCTTTACACTGCTCAAGTGGGCAGAGACTCTCACCATGACATGCACAGCCAAGGACGAGCACACAGGGTTGACTGACATGGTAACAAAGAAATTGCAGGTGCTGGGTAGGTGGCTGATGGATGAGTTTCCTGCTATTAAATTAGTTATTTATAGACTTATGTAGGATTATTCCAGAGCACTTTGTAATTTGACAGTCATGTAAAAACAGGCAGCAACTAAATCCTGAATTAGTTACGTGCCACTGAAAAACACAGATTTACAAGCTCAATTTTGCAACCAGGAGAGAAAACTCAACAACGATCGTTAATCAGTGTTCCAGTTCCAATTCTGCTCATTTCTTTTTTGTTTCATCTCCTCAAATGTAATTTGTTTATCCTGTGTACTGTATGAGTTCTCCTCTCTTCTGATTGGATAAAATTGGTATGCAAACTGAAAATCTACTTTACTAAAGAGCTGGGGAGACTTGGAATATAGAAACATGATGTAACGAACCAAATGGACCCTGACGTGTCCATTTGTTTCCATTTTGTACACTCTCAGAGTTAAATTAACATTGATTTTACAATATAAATTGGGGTCCCAGAGAAATGAATGGGGGTCCGTAGCCTAATGCAAGTCAAACTGGGGGTCATTTGAAATTAAAATGGTTGAGAATCACTGCTAGAGCCGTAAAAATCTTCCCTTTATGGGGGTCCCTGGCATATCTTTTCAAATGGGGGTCCACAGGCTAATAAGTGATCGATTTGGGGGGTCCTTGCATCAAAAAAGGTTTGAGAACCACTGACCTAGTGTGTTCCAAACACATGTTTATTGGTTTGTTGACTCATCTCCTACAGTGAGAACTTCATTAAATGAGTTGTGCTTGATTTGGAACACAATCATGTCTTTCTCCTACAGCTGGACCAGCTAACCTGACCATTTCAGGCGCTGACACGATGACTCCAGCGGTGAGCCACAGCTACAGCTGTGGAGCCTACTGTCGGCCCTCCTGTAACTACTCCTGGCACGTTGATAAGGGCCCGTGGCTGGGGGGAATGGGGAACGTTATCACTGTTGTTCCTCAGGAGGCAGAAACCTCCAAAACCATCATCTGCAAAGCCACCAACAGCATGTCCGGGCTGTTTGTCACCTCAGTCAGAAAAGTAAACGTGACATGTAAGTCATGGAGGGTTTTTAAAGACATTGTGCCGTGATCCCCCTTACAAACATAATCATTGGGTATTATGATTATGCTTGGAGGAAGAGCTTTTCAAAAAAGTGTACAGAAAGTGTATGTGGCCACACCCACCTGTTCTTTAAGTATGCCTGGTTGTCTGGTGGGTGGTAACCCAGCTGAAATTAGCCAACACCCACAGTGTTGTTGAATGGTAAAAAGGGGAGGGGATGATATTGTGATGTCATTATATCAGTGTATTCCAATTGGGGCCTTTTGACTCAGAGGCTTTCAGCTTTCAGGAGGTAACCAAAAATACACAGGGAAGACATATTTGCATATTATAACCACACCTGGGGGTCTATTTTAACTAGTAATGTAACTATATAGACACATAAAAACAGAAAAAGGACAAAACTATGGCACCACCTCTTTAAAGATTTTATTGCATTTTATTTTTGTTACAATTTATTGTCCACATAAACAATTCCCTCATGAGTTCTGACATTTCTTTTCAGCGGGTCCATCAAGTGTCCATATCAAAGGCCCAGACTCGGTGAACATTTCAAGGAAATCCACATTTATTTGTGTTGCTGAATGTCGTCCCTCTTGTCGTTATGCCTGGTTGGTGGACGGTCAAACGCTGAGGGGCAGCCAGATAGAAATAATGGTGGAGCATCGCATGAAGTCATTTACTCTCAGCTGTGAAGCCCAGAACACCGTCTCAAAGAAAACTGCAAAGATCACAAAAGATATCTTTGTGGGAGGTATTTAGATGAAACGGTCTTAATTCCTTTACAAAAATGTTGAAGTGCTGTTTATTCGTATCAGTCTAAGTCATTCTGTAATATTATTGTTTCAGAGAAGGGAACGGCGGTTCGTTCTCAACAAACCACAGCTGTGCTCCTGTGTGCCCTCATTCTGTGTGCCCTCATCACTGTAATGTCCCCTTAATCCACACGGAGGCATGAGTGAACAGTGAGGTGAGCTATAGTTGTTCTATTGGGCAGAGAAGATGATTCTCCCTTATGATGCTGTCATAAGGACTTTCTGGTATATCAATATTGGGTACATTTATTTGTTATTAATCCTTCATTATAAATGGCCCATAAATAGATTGTGTCATCTACAGGACATAATCATACATTTTCACTAGTTCATAGGCTAAGTGAGACTGTTAGCACACATATAAGCGTGTGTATATTGTTCTATTGCTTGAGAAATGTCCATAAGGTTCCTTCATCCAATTAAATTAACTATCTGTCTTGTTTTACTTTTTCAGGTAAAGCACAAGAGTGGAATTTGAAACCAACTAGAAAAAACAATTGACTCAAATAGTATGTTTTGTCTCTCCTGATCACCATGAGTTTGTAAAATAATTGATCTTTGTTGCATCTTTGCCACTTTTACTTTCCAATTTAAGGAAAGGGGTATCTGTTGTGTGTTTGAGTGATTGGATGAATTGGTACATGTTTGCTGTACTCCAGCTTCGGCCCTTAGAACTGACAGTTAAGGACCCACCCAGCCTTCATATCAGTGTGACACAATTAATGTGGTAATACTTCTTGGGGAGCAATCAATCACAGTGTGTGTGGTTTGTGTTTTTAATCTATAACCAATTATAAGCCCGGTCTAGCTGTCAGATATGCTTAAATCATTTCTGCTCGGAAAATGTGATTTTAACTGCGTTCTCTTCATTACTCTACAATACAAGGGACACCTCTATAATGTATGCACCATCACTGCATTTGAAACTCATTGTGGTCTGTTGTAAAAGTTTCCAATGTGATTGAATAAATTATTATATATATTGAATGACTCATTATTGTATATTTTAGAGGGAATATGTCACATGACACAAACCTAATCAATCAAACATAATTAGCACGAGGGACAATACAACAGTGTTTGCCAAATACGTCCCTTGAGGTGAATTAAAAACCAACAAAACAATATCAAAGCCATATCAGATATTTGTCTCCATCAGTTGTGTTCTGTCGGGGCTGCAATGATAAAACAGTGCACGCAAGCTTGTGTCTGAAACCACAAACAGATATGAAATTGAAAAGAAGCACAGTATTGTCAGATCTGTCTTTGAATAGACTTTGTGGGAACAAAAGAAACACCATACGGTACAATAATACCTAAGCTGGCGCCAAGCACATTAGCACACCCTTAATACAGTACAAGGAAAACATACCGATAACTAACATTGTGGTCAAACAGTTGTATCCACCTTGCCAGTAATGTTGGGCAATGCTGTTATCTGTGGTTTGAATGATCATGATAAGAATGGATAAGGTCATTTTCCTAAGGCCTATAAGAGCCAAGCAGAGCTGCTCACAGTGCAGATGTTTGACACCGGGTTGCTGTCTTGTTGGTTGGTCGGTTGTCTGCAGCACCATGGGTTACCATCATTCATTCACTCTGCTTCTCACCTGCCTGGCAGGTAATACATGGTTTCCATTGGAATACAGTATTGTAGCTGTTGTTGTTGTATTTCATGTTCCTAGTTCTTCTAGCTTGCCAGGCTTGATGATCATTCAGAAAATGGATGTTGATCCATTCTTTCTCTCTTTTCTTTCTTACTAAAGGAATTTTCGCCAGTGAGAGAGAGCAAAGTGGAACCATGGTGGGAAAACCATGTAAGATAAAATCCAGTTTTTAAACAGTATTACATTTTTTTTTTCATTTTAAATGATATGTAATAATAGGAAATCCATATATTATTAGTATAACAATTATTTTATGCCAGTCTTTTATGCAACATGTATGTTCACATTTTATCACATCAAGGCTACAATGGTTTCTGGGTTAGGTTAGTGTGTTGTCCATGCCTGAGAATAATTCAGTTTAAACTGTCAAAAGAACTAAAAAAAAATATGTACAAAGAATGACAGCATTTATTGGCAAACTTCCTAAACTACCCTAATTTAATTGTGAATGAATTGATCAGCTATTCTATTTTCTGCCCGTGTGTCCGCAGCTGGGCCTACCTCAGTGGAGATCCAAGGGAGGGACATACTGACTGTGGGAGTCTCATATGGGTTTTGGTGCACAGCCAAGTGCTTCCCTGGCTGCACGTTCACCTGGATCAGGGACAATGTGACCTCCCATGGACCAGAACTGAACCTGTACTTCAGCGTTCGCGTGGCCTCACCAGTCCTGACCTGCATTGCGGTGAACCCTACTACAAAAAGATCAGTGACTGTCCATAAGACTCTGGAGCTGACAGGTAGTGTTGCACTCTAGCGCTCTGCTTCCCAAACAGTGGGCCGGGACCCTTCTTTGGGTCGCGGACCAATTGTTATGGGTTGTGAGTAAAAACCTTTTTTTCCTGTTTTCTATATAAAAAAATAAAAATAGGCCTATTGATGATTGATGATTTCAAATTAAAAAGTTTAAACAAAAAAATCAACAACCTTTCATCAATTAAAAGCAACTACATTTTACAAAAGTATTTAATAAATAAAATGAAAAACATCTCATCATTGCCATGAATAAATAATCTACAAGCTCATAATGCTGCGATGCGTTGTGAGATTGTAGATCTCTTTTGGGTCATGAGTTAAAAAGTTTGGGAACCACTGCTCTATCCCACCGTCATTCAGAAATATCAGAACCTTTTAAGTTGGCAAAAAGGAAAAAAAAAGAAAAAAACTAAAAACATTTCCTGAACTTTGCAGCTGGGCCATCCAACATAAAGATCACCGGTCCAACTTG
The DNA here is from genome assembly GCF_963921795.1 of Nannobrachium achirus. Classification (NCBI taxonomy): domain Eukaryota; kingdom Metazoa; phylum Chordata; class Actinopteri; order Myctophiformes; family Myctophidae; genus Nannobrachium; species Nannobrachium achirus. Next base: position 46,513,627 of record NC_137830.1, read on the forward strand.
GCTGACCGCTGGAGTTGCTTCAAATTTTACCTGCTCTGCTGACTGCTACCCCTCCTGTAACTATACATTGATTGTTGAGTGGATCACTGAGCACCCATATCATAAAGAGATTGTGAGAACCTCGCAAGGAAACACAATTTCAGTCAAACCACATCAAGGGCTTGATCATGAAACACTGGTCTGTGAAGCTCACAACAGTGCATCAGACATGTACATTTCCACCCGCCTACAACTACCAGTGGCAAGTAAGTGAGAGACAACAAAACAATTAATGATTTCAACAAAGTCAAAGAGATGTTTGGTGTAGAATGATTTTTTTGTTCCTCAAAATAAATACAATGTAATCATGTCATTGTCAACTTAGAATACAGTCAGACTGATTATGTTTAAATCTTGAACAAAAAGAGATTTCAAAGAAGTGCTGCTTTAGCTCCCAAACTGTGTGGACTGCAGACTTGCACAGAAAAGAATTCCAAGGCACTCTGTCTTTGAAGAAGAAATTAAGGATTTCTGCTTTAGCAAGCCAACAAATTATGACCATAGCATATCGACCTAAAAGGTCTTCATCAGGGTCTCTCTCTCTATGTTGAAATCTTGTTGCAGGAGTACACGATATTTACATCTATGGCCCACGCTCAGTGAAGTTGGGAGAGACCTACCAGTTCACATGCCTCGTGGATTGTTTTCCGTCCTGTAACTACACATGGACATTGGGTAAACACATTTTTCATGGCGACAAGATCCAGGCACCCATATTCAACAAGGGGGTGATTAAGGTTGTGGAGAGCAAGCTACAGGTCAGGATCAGTGACTACAGCCACACTAAACCTTTGATCTGTGAGGCCCAGAACACTGCCTCAGGAGCAACTATTAATGCCACCTGGATCCTGACAGTCACTGGTAAGTTGGTGGTGGACAGAAAATGGCTGGATGGAAGTGTTTAATTCTAAAATGTAGCATTATTATTAATATGATTAATTAATCTTTTTATTTATTCACGGGACGGTGATGTTTGAAATTCACCTCTAGTCGTTTGTTTTCATACGCATTTATTGCGTTTCATTATAATGTTCCTTTCCCTAGACCCTATTTCTGTGCGTCCAGCATCCAAAGAACTGCCTGTAGCTGGTCAGTCTTTCTCTCTGCAGTGTGTGGGCTCAGAGAACCCAGGCTCCATAACATGGTTAAAAGATGGTGTCCCCATACATGTGTCCAACAGAGTCCATCTCTCTGTCTACAACACCACACTGACCTTTAGCCCCCTCATGCAGTCAGACAGTGGAATGTACCGATGTGAAGTCACTGAGACTGGGGTGCCCATCAAGTCATTGGAACACCAAGTAAAAGTGAATAGTGAGTACACGTATAAGCTGCACACCAGATAATTACTATTCAGTATACGAGAACATGTACTGTAAAAGAAAAATAACAATAAATCCAGCAGTTGAGTTCGTTAGAAATAAACTAACCTAATGTAATTGTGAATGAATTGATAAGATATTCTACCTTGTACACAGGTGGGCCTACATCAGTGAAGATCAATGGGCCAGACACAGTGACTGTGGGAGTTCAATATGAGTTTCAGTGCTCAGCCCAATGCTTCCCAAACTGCACGTTCACCTGGATCAGGGACAATGTGACTTCCCATGGACCAGAACTGAACCTGCATCTCACTGTTCGCGTAGCACCACAAGTCCTGACCTGCATAGCAGTGAATCCTACCACAGGAAGATCAGTGACTGTCCATAAGAAACTACAGGTGGCAGGTAGTATGGCACTCTACAGTAATACTGTCATTCAGAAATCTTCTAAACCTTTAAGTTATATTTGAAGAATAATTAACAAGAAAGAAATCCCTGAACTTTGCAGTTGGACTATCTAACATAAAGATCACCGGTCCGACTGAGCTGTTCGTTGGAATTGCTTACACTTTTACCTGCTCTGCTGACTGCTACCCGTCCTGTAGCTACACATGGATGGTTAAAGGGAATAATGATCTGATTGTGAGTACCTCGCAAGGAAACACTATTTCAATCAAACCACGTCACGGAGATCACAATGAAACACTGGTCTGTGAGGCTCATAACACCGCCTCAGACATGTTCTTTGCCACAAGTCTACAACTATCAGTGTCATGTAAGTGTGAATAAATAAATCTAAAAAGTATAAGTAACAATGATTACATTGAAATTAAAGTGTTTCATTCTAAGATGCTGCATATTCACTTTTGAAGAAATTGTGTCTGAAATTCACACGTAGTAAATTCTGAATTGTACATTTTTTTTCCCCTGCTGATTCTGATAATTGACTAGTGTTCATATTCATTATCATTTTGTTTCCATAGACCTTGCTGTGCGCCCTGAGTCCCATATCCCACCAGTAGCTGGTCAGTCTTTCTCTCTACAGTGTGTGGGCTCACAGATCATAGCCCCCATAACATGGCTAAAAGATGGTGTCCCCATACCTGTGTCCAACAGAATCCATCTCTCTGCCCACAACACCACACTGACCTTTAGCCCCCTCATGCAGTCGGACAGCGGAATGTACCAATGTGAAGCCACTGAAAGTGGTTTGTCCATCAAGTCAGTCGGACACCAAGTAGAAGTGAATTGTGAGTACACAGATACATATAGTGGGATAATGTGACATGATACATTGGCAAAAATAAATCCAGCAGTTGAATTTGTTAGGACATGCAGGCTAACTTTCTAAACTATTCAAATGTAATAGCGAATGAACTGATAAGCTATTCTGCCCTTATCCACACAGATGGGCCTACATCAGTGAAGATCAATGGGCCAGACACAGTGACTGTGGGAGTTCAATATGAGTTTCAGTGCTCAGCCCAATGCTTCCCAAACTGCACGTTCACCTGGATCAGGGACAATGTGACTTCCCATGGACCAGAACTGAACCTGCATCTCACTGTTCGCGTAGCACCACAAGTCCTGACCTGCATAGCAGTGAACCCTACCACAGGAAGATCAGTGACTGTCCATAAGACACTACAGGTGGCAGGTATTATTGCATTCTAGCCTACAGTAACACTGTCATTCAGAAATCTGATAAAAATGTAAGTAAAATAAATGCAGTATATACTGTATATAGCTATATATTAAAATAATAAAAATCCCTGTACTTTGCAGTTGGACTATCTAACATAAAGATCATCGGTCCAACTGAGCTGTTCGTTGGAGTTGCTTTCAATTTTACCTGCTCTGCTGACTGCTACCCCTCCTGTAACTATACATGGATGGTTAAATGGAATGGAGATGTTTTGAGAACCTCACAAGGACCCACTATTTCAGTCAAACCAAGTCACGGGCTTTACAATGAAACACTAGTCTGTGAGGCTCACAACACCGCCTCAGATATGTTCATTGCCACCAGCCTACAACTACCGGTGTCATGTGAGTGTGAGAAAATACATCTAAGACATAGAACTAACAATAACTTGAACAAGATCAATGCACGTAACTGATCGGTCGTATTCCACTCTAAACTATAGATTGGGTGGGTGGGAGTGGGCAATTTGAAAGGAGAGGGAATTTAAAAATGTAATAAAAACAAAGATATTAATATGGAAAGTGCTATTTGAAATGGAACTGCAATTCATAAGATTATTGTGGCAGTTTAAACACTTCCAACCTGGCATCCTTAGTTTGGCCATGTTATTATTGTGAAAATCTTGCAAAAATGACAAAAAATACTGATCAACAAGTTTACATCTCGCAATGCTTGGTTTTTTAAATTCTATTTGAAAGCTATTTTGGAATAGCTTAGCTGCAGCCAGAGACTATGGCTAGTATTTACAGCTCCTTAGTATGGAAAGGTTTGGGAAGTGGGAACCCCTGCTTTATCATACAGAAACACTCTGAAAAATTCACTCAGAATGTGTCCAACCTTAAAATATAATAAATGAATTAATAGCCTATATTTTTTCTTTATCTTCCTGAACTTCAACTTTGCAGTTGGACTATCTAACATAAAGATCACCGGTCCAACTGAACTGTTAGTTGGGGTTGCTTCAACATTTACCTGCTCTGCTGACTGCTACCCCTCCTGTAACTATACATGGATGGTTAAACGGAACAGAGAGGTTTTGAGAACCTCACAAGGAAGCACCATTTCAATCAAACCAAGTCATGGAGATGACAATGAAACACTGGTCTGCGAGGCTCACAACACCGCCTCTAGCATGTTTATTTCTACGAGCCTTCAACTATCAGTTACAAGTAAGTGTGACGAAATACATCTAAAAAAGTATAACTAAAAGAGATTTCAACAAGTTCATTGCAGGTGACAGGTAGTATAGCACTGTAATCTATTGTACATCATACTGTTATTCAGACATTTCAGAAACTTTTAACTTAGTAATATAGATATACTGTACGTATATTTTAAATAAATCAATTATAATAGTGTATTTTTTCCTGAACTTTGCAGTTGGACTATCTAACATAAAGATCATCGGTCCAACTGAGCTTTTCGTTGGAGTTCAATTAAATTTTACCTGCTCTGCTGACTGCTACCCCTCCTGTAACTATACATGGAAGGTTAAACGGAAAGGAGAGGTTTTGAGAACCTCAGAAGGACCCACTATTTCAGTCAAACCAAGTCATGGAGATGACAATGAAACACTAGTCTGTGAGGCTCACAACACCGCCTCAGGCATGTTTCTTGCCAAAATTCTACAACTAGCAGTGACAAGTAAGTGTGGGAAAAAATACATTTTAAAAGTGTTTCAGACAGAATGATTAAATGGAAATTGAAGCATTGCATTCTAAAATGTTGCATATTCACTTTTGGGGAAGACATTATGCCTGAAATTCACATTCTGATCTGTCAACATTTTCTTTCTGATTCTCTGCAATTCACTTTTCATTATACTTTTCCTTTCACTAGGCGTTACTGTGCGTCCTGCGTCCCATATCCTACCAGTGGCTGGTCAGTCTTTCTCTCTGCAGTGTGTGGGCTCACAGAACACAGGCTCCATAACATGGCTGAAAGATGGTGTCCCCATACCTGTGTCCAACAGAGTCCATCTCTCTGTCTACAACACCACTCTGACCTTTAGCCCCCTCAATAAGCCGGACAGTGGAATGTACCAATGTCAAGTCACAGAAAGTGGTGTGACGTTCAAGACAGTGGGATACAAAGTAGAAGTGAATTGTGAGTATGCAGTATGCACAGATCGAATCTGTAGTGGGATAATGAAACATCTATAAGATAACATTTATTGGCTAAAATACACACAAGAAATCAAGCAGTTGAATTTATTAGAACATCTAGATTGACTTCTTAAACTATTCTAATCGAATAGTGAATGAATTGATAAGATATTCTACCTTTGTACACAGGTGGGCCTACATCAGTGAAGATCAATGGGCCAGACACAGTGACTGTGGGAGTTCAATATGAGTTTCAGTGCTCAGCCCAATGCTTCCCAAACTGCACGTTCACCTGGATCAGGGACAATGTGACTTCCCATGGACCTGAACTGAACCTGCATCTCACTGTTCGCGTAGCACCACAAGTCCTGACCTGCATAGCAGTGAACCCTACCATAGGAAGATCAGTGACTGTCCATAAGACACTACAGGTGGCAGGTATTATTGCATTCTAGCCTACAGTAACACTGTCATTCAGAAATCTGATAACATTTTAAGTTAAATAAATGCAGTATATAGGCCTACTGTATATATAGCTATTAAAATAATAAAAATCCCTGTACTTTGCAGTTGGACTATCTAACATAAAGATCATCGGTCCAACTGAGCTGTTCGTTGGAGTTGCTTCCACTTTTACCTGCTCTGCTGACTGCTACCCCTCCTGTAACTATACATGGATGGTTAAACGGAAAGGAGAGGTTTTGAGAACCTCACAAGGACCCACTATTTCAGTCAAACCAAGTCATGGAGATGACAATGAAACACTGGTCTGCGAGGCTCACAACACCGCCTCAGACATGTTTATTGCCACAAGCCTACAACTACCAGTGGCAAGTAAGTGTGAAAAAGTATTTAACAATGATTCTAAAACGCTGCACATTCACTTTCACAAATGTTGAACGTGTAGACTCTCCCCCTGCTTTATAATTCACAGTAAATCACTTCATTATAAATGTCCTTTGTCTAGATCTTTCTGTGCGTCCTGCGTCCCATATCCTACCAGTGGCTGGTCAGTCTTTCTCTCTGCAGTGTGTGGGCTCACAGAACCCAGGCTCCATAACATGGTTAAAAGATGGTGTCCCCATACCTGTGTCCAACCGAGTTCATCTCTCTGTCTACAACACCACACTGACCTTTAGCCCCCTCATGCAGTCAGACAGTGGAATGTACCAATTTGAAGTCACTGAAAGGGGGGTGTCCTTCAAGTCATATGGATATGAAGTAAAAGTGAATTGTGAGTACACGTATAAACTCTACACTGGAATAACAGAAAACTAATCTAACAAATGGGGGGGAAAGCGCTGTTGATTAACTGTGACATTTGGCTTCCATTTCCCAGTTGGGCCCCAGAAGATGGCAATTATATACAACAGTGGTCCAGTGGGCAAGAAACTAGTTGTATTCTCTGGATCAACCACAGCCCTGAAATGCTCAGCCGACTGCTATCCTGCCTGTTCCTACAGCTGGTACTACAATGACAGGAAGATCGCCTTGAACGCTTCTTTATCTTTCACACCAGTGGTTCCTCCAAACCAAGCAGACCTCACCTGTGTTGCATACAACTCTGTGACAAAGAAGAAAAACAAGGTTGAAACTACAGTGATTATACCTGGTAAGCTAATTCTGTGCAAAGACAAATGTTTTGTTTAAAGGTTAGGCCCTCGAAAGATCATTTGAGCGCCACACACAAACTGCCTACTGTAGGTGAGATGGGTTCCAGGAGCACCACAAGTCCTCGAGGGGTTTCAGGGGTCCTCGACTAAATTACAACAACCGGGAGGAGACCTCGGGGTCGACCCAGAACACGCTGGAGAGATTATATCTCTCAGCTGGCCTGGGAACGCCTCGGGATCCCCCCGGAGGAGCTGGTGGAAGTGGCTGGGGAGAGGACTGTCTGGGCTTCCCTGCTGAGGATACTGCCCCCGCGACCCGGACCCTGACCGGAAAAGCGGAAGAAGACGAGTACGAGGAACCAAATGGACCCACTTGGTTCCATTTGTACATTCTCAGAATTGAATTACCACTGAGCTATATTGGGGTCTCAGAGATAAAAAAAAAAAAAACAACTAAAAACATCACATCAAATGGGGGCCTGTGTGGCCTAATGCATATCGAACTGGGGGTCCTTGAAAAAAGGCTGAGATGGGCACATAAATGGCAATACGTAGTTTAAGTATTTTCCAAGGTCATGATTTTGTTCCTGTAACCCATTTAGGCCTAGAATTATTGACTGCTTTAACTATTGAAAAATAGCAGATATACAAGCTCACAGCGCGGCACCGAGTGCCGCACTGTGAGCTTGTAGATCTGCTATTTTTGAAAAAGTCGTGAAAATGGGTGCAAATCTTTGAATATAATGTATTTTTTAAGCGAACGTTTGTAACTCAAATTTTGCTTCTGGGTGGTCCCTGGAACTAAATATTTTGAGATGGGGGTCCGTGGACAAATACATATCATTTTGGGGGTCCTTCACATGAAAAGGTTTGAGAACCACTGACACAGTAGTCTCTCAAGAACAGACTAACTGAGCTCCAGTTAAGTGAAAAGGACCTTTTCTTTGACGATTGCTAGCCAGATTGCTGACATAGAAATATAGGTTTTTCAAAAAAATCTTAGAAGGATTCAAAAGACACTTATAGAATCGGGTCAAAATTCAAATTTTCAAGATTTTTCAAAAATAGCAGATCTACAAGCTCGTTATCTGTCATTACAGATGGGCCACTGAACGTGTCCATCTCAGGACCAGATGCCATTGAAGTGGGGGTCGAGGCCAGCTTTACGTGCACGGCTGAGTGCAGCCCTTCATGCAGCTACACCTGGAGTGTGTACGGCAGACGCATGACCGGAAGGGTGATCGACATATCCATCAATCACTACGTGGACACAGGGTTCATCAGCTGTCAGGCACAGAACACTTTGACTGGACAGACGGCAGTAGTCAACGAGACCATCAGTGTATATGGTAGGCCACCATTTTCCACCAGATTTCATATCGTCGTTGTCGGGTGAAAACCTTGTATGTACAAAACCGTTTGGTTTGCATTTATCATTTAAAAAATGATTTAAACTAGTGAAAACAGCCGATCTACAAGCACACAACGGGTGCGAGGCGTTGTGTGCTTGTAGATCTGCTGTTTTCACTACTTTTGTAAGACGGCCTTGTATGATGAAGCAGGGCTTTACTTTGCGAAAGAACGTACACATTTGAAACTTGGAGATACAAGGTTTCTACCTGACAACGACGATATGCAACTTATTTTGTGTTGAGCAGACCTTGACTGAATTTTAACCTGGCATTTATGGTCTCTTTATCACAGACCCTCACTGGTGTGGCTGCTGAGAAGAAAATGGAAAAAACATCGCTTGTTTTTTTCCCTCCATGATACTTTTAGATATACAGATCCATCTAAAAAAATATATATATATTGTGTAAAAGTATATTTTCCTTAAACTTTCATATATTCTAGATACATTGCACATTCAGTGAATTTTTCCAAACCTTTTTTGTTAAAATTGAACATTTTTATGGCAGCTCATGAATATCAAAAGTCTATATTTCAAAATATTACTATATTACACGAGACCACTCAAAACAAGGATTTATAATAGAGAAATGTCAACCTTCTGAATTGCCAGTGGGAAGTTTCCGCAGTCCTTTATGATTTGGGGTGCTATGGCATCTGCAATGCTTTTTACACAATATATATATTTTTTAGATGGATCTGTATATTTACTTTCGAGACTCTGCTGCCCGTAATGCCCTCTTTCGCCTTTCCTGCATCTCTCAACCAAAAATAAAGCAGAAAAAATTTATGTGTTACTTAGACCTCTTCATTACATAAATATATATTGCACTTTCAGCAAAACATGGAATTCAATAAAGATCTGGGGTATGTTTTACTCTCTCTCTCACACACACTTACATACACAGATACCAAAAAAATATTTTTATTTGTAATTCAGTGGGGTGTATTTCCAACAACAAACTAAATGTACTGTAATGAAACACTCCCAACACCCAAATTACACACAGCTCAGGTGGGTCAAATGAGAACATTCAAACAAGACTACAAGTGTGCACAGACCAATCTGTTTCTTCATGAACCATAAAAATAAGACAAACATCTGCACGCTCAGAACAAATTGGGTACTTTTGAAATAAAATTAAATGATGAGCTCGCACACAAAGGGCATAAGTGCCTGCGTGACCAGATCACGTTTCAACTGGAGTCTTTTTTGTGTGTGAGCAGATTTTTTCCTTTTGTAAGTCATTCAGTTCTCTGCTAAGCACCTGCCTGGGTTTGGTTTGGAGGTGCGTGTTCCTTCTCCTCATCAGATACTTCTGAAATAAACAAACTAGTTGTGATGGCTTGGCATCCCTGGTAGCTCCCAGACGTTATGCTGAACAAGATAACTAGATGCCAGTGAAATCCCAAGTGTCACACGCCGTATTTATTTCGTAAGGATGCAACGGATGATCTGTCCAGGTCAGCTTGGTGAAGGAAGTCAAACAGTTCTTGCAGAACTGGAAGAAAAAAAAAGAGAAATCCAATAATGTTTAAAGGTGCGTTTCAACAATTTCTTCATATAATTGGTCATTATAAGATGGCACAATTCACTCGGTGCAATTAACTGGTGGGCTATGGACAGTTCAATTACATCAGTGGGGAATCCAAGCTAAAAAGACGCACATCCTTTCTCTTCTTGGAAAGTTAGAATGTTGTAATAGAAGCCAATGTTATTGCATTAATAAAAAAATAAAGTGTGAAATCTTGTTTGAAATGAGCAAACCTGTCTACAGACACAGAGTGAGTAGAAATGGTACCATCTTATAATGAGCATTAGTGAGGACCAATTATATGAAAATGGTGGTCCTTTAATAAGATAAATTGCTGCTGGTCATTGCAAGCAACAGTTGAACAAGACAGCACCTTTCTTCTCTCCGGAGGACATGAACATGACTGCCATGTCGAAGCGTCTCACACTCGCTAGACTCCTGAGGATCTCCAGTATGTGTGTTGGTGTTTCATTCCTGAAGTAGAGTTGAGTTTTATTATTATTGTGTATTATGTCATACTAAAAGTGCTGGACACTAGCAGATAAACTTTCATACAAGAGTAAACATTTCCATTCATTTGTACCAGCCTCAACACTAATAATAACAACTAATAACTAATACATATGTGCATGGGCAAGATCTAGACAAAGGGACAAGGTTTATAACGGTACTCACTTGGTGAAGAAAACATGCATAGTGTGCACTAGCTGACTGAGAATGTCAGGTTCGAGGGAAGTCTGAAATATCTTTGCATACGCCGCTGGATTTATTTGCTGGAAACCAACAGAAAAAGAAAAAAAGACAAAACAAAGGATTATATTCACAGGTTAGGTTTGTTGGACCTGGTCAGCGCCAGTGGCGTCAGTTCAGCAAAAGCTAAGGTATGGCAGCATGACTGGTGTCTTGCATGCTCGCCTTCGCGCGTGCAAGACACCAGTCGTGTTGCCATACCTTAGCAACAGGCATGATGAATTTATTTTAAGAAGTACATTTAATTGTTTTCCCCTTGTAGCCAAGGTATGGCAGCTGGCAGCTGCCATACCTTGGCATACCCAATTGACGCCTCTGGTCAGCGCTCACCCTCAGATATTTATAAATCATTTCAGGCTGATTTCCAATCTTCCTGAGGTCAGATTCAAGCTGGAAGCTGTTGCTGGGAGGAGGTGGGACGACCTCTGCTTCTTTTGAGGGTGCACTGGGAGTCTCTGGTGGACCACTGACTTGCTCCTTCCTTGGTTTTTCCTGCCGTCCTCCAACATTATCGTCCTCGGGAACCCTGGGCAAAGAACAAAGAAAGCATCAATGATCAACGTTGTAAAATCTGATAAAACGGTCTGTTTTTAGAGTGGTAAGGAGCCTTTTTAATCAATGGCATATGGCACCACTTACTTGACGGGTGACCGTGCAGGGAGTTCTGTGATTTCCTCAATCTTTAGCATCTTAGCAATGGGGGACGTCGACAGTGGTGAGGACTGATCCCGACCCTCCCTCACTACGCCCTGGAAGGAACATGTAGGGTTTTGGGACCCGGCTGCCGATACACCTGAAGCCTCCTCGCCTTTGGGCACAGAGATCTTTCCACTCACTTCCTCAATATCAATTCTCCTCAGTGGTTTCTGGTGACAAATGAAAGGCGTTCACAGTCAACTCCAGCCTGTCTTCTAAAAAACTAAAAAAAAACAAAAAATGCTTGGTAAGTCAAACAATGGGTTACTCACGGTTGACTGCAAGTGAGGTGGTTTGTTGATGGGCTGGATTGTTCTCCTCGGTATGTTGTCCTGTGTTGCCAAGAGACCACTGTCTCCCATGTCCTACAGAGAGATAATAGTGGAAGATCAATGATCTATGTAGGATTAAGGCTTTAAAGTCAGCTTCGCAAATGAAGAATGTTGTTTATTAAGTAATTATGATATGCATTATTATATTTGACATCTAGGTGTTGTGACGGCCAGAGTCATAATTGACCAGTCGCTATGCCCCTCCTAAACCCGTGCTTGCCCAATGCCACGTTTAGCGACAGGTTACTAAGGCGGGTGCCTTGGCAAGCTGCCATGGCGGCGTGCAGCAATAGCACCCGGCTGCAGACTAACCTGCCACAAACGCACGTCCAGGAAGAAAACAATAGCCTATACTAAAGTCAGATTAACATACAGTACACAAGTGTTACCAGTTATATTTTCTCATGAAGTGCTCCTAAATTATTCCAGTGGGTTTGTGTAGGTCAGTGCAATCCGTCCTGTTTTTGTTTCAGTGTTTGTGACACTGAGCGAGTGGGTGGGACGTTCGCGAACGAATCGAGTCTTTTGAACGGCTCTTTGAAATGAACGATATGATTCGGTTCACAGTAGGGAGCCGTTCCTTTCTAATGAACAGTGGTGGGAAAAGTAATACATTTCTTTACTTAGGTAAACATATCAATACTGCAATCAAGTTTGGAATGTTATTAATGTACTTGAGTAAAAGTAAAATAGTATTGGTATCAATATTAGAACGTACTCATTATGCAGAATGTCCTGTTTCACAGGTTTTCCAATGAGTAAAATGTAGAAAAATCATTTGCAAATAGGCGATCTACAAGCTCACAATGCATCGCAACGTGACACATTGTGAGCTTGTAGATCACCTATTTTCAAATGCCAGAAATGTATCCAATGGCCAAAATGTATAGGCCTATTTGGGTGGAAGTGATTTACAATCATAATCAAAATCTACAAAGTAACCAGTAACTAAAATGAGCCAGTCTTTTGAACGGCTCTTTGAAAGGAACAGATCTCAGAGATCCGGTTCACTTCAAAGAACCATAAATCCCATCTCTATCTAGCAGCCAGACTCGCGTACACTGATGCGTGCCGCCATGGCAGCTTGCCAAGTCTGCTGCGTTAGTAACCTGTTGCTAACTTGGCATTGGACAAGGACGGCTTTAGGAGGGGCATAGCGACTGGTCAATTGACTCTAATTGACAATTATTGACTAATTAACAGGCCATCACCTAGGGAACGATTGACAACGACGATTGACACCTGGCAATCAGCCACTCAGGTCTGATGGCTACAGGTGTGTGATTCAGGGTGTGGGGAAGCTCTGTTTTGTTTGCTGGCAGCAGCACTGAAAGACAGTTTGTCCAGCATTGTTCATGCTTTGCCATTTTCTTTTCATTTATCCATTTTGGCCCGAGTTGGGGCAACTTTAAAAACGGTTCTACAAAACAGCAGACCTGCCAACCCTGGGAAATTTTTACGCGCCGAATTTTTTTGAGTACGCGCCGAATTTTTGTTGTTTTCCCGCACAAAACAGCGTATATTTTGGGGGGTTCCATGCACCTTTTTGGGTGGGACCTTTACAGTTATGTTAACAAAATTTCACACCAGAAATGTAGCACATTGCATGTCTTGACTTACACTAATAGGAGGAGGCAAGATGTTAGAACAACCTTTTAAATAAAAATGCCATTTGGTCTGGAGAAAAAGTAGGCTAGTATTACCAGGCAATACAGTAATGTTGCTTTGGCAATATTGTTGACAAATCTTTAATAAAATATACTAACTGCACTTGCTCAGAGTTAGTTAACAATAGACTAGCAAAACAGTCTCACCAGTGACTTAATGAATGAACATACATCAACATAATCATGTTATTCAAATAGCAAAATAGCTTTACATTGTCAGGTAGGCTATTTACCTTTAAATATTTACCTGTGTCTTTGTTAAACATTGTTAATTGAGCAGCCTAAATAAAACCACCTTTCTGTGCATGATTTGCATGAAGTTGAAAGTATTCAACTCATGTAGGTTTCTAGTGCATTCATTAATTGATATATAGGCCTACATTGTGTATAGATCAAATACCGTCTAGTCTGTATATTCATTCATAGAGGATACAGGCTACTCATTGTTAACAAACCATTAATGTCTTCATATATTCACAGGTGATAAATAACTTGTTCACCTTTAATGTTTTTGACAATACACATAGTCCCCCTAATTCCTCCATTCATACTCATTTAGAGATAGTGGAACAGGGAGCCCAGTATTTTATTTTCATTCGTTTGGATCTTTACTCTAAAGCCTAATCATGGTCAATGTATGCTACAGTTCATTGTACCTGGTCACAAGTTTTGACATTTCCCTACTTCGCTCACGTGCAACACCGTCGTATGACGAAGTATAACACAGGCTTCATACACAACAAGCTGTCGCGGGGGCGACCGCAGTTTAATAGTATAATATTATTGATTCACTTGATTAAAACCCTAACCGCGTCGCGGAGAGGAGCGAAATGCCTAATACATTTGAGGCATTTTTAGAATTTTTTTTATAAAAAAAAAATTGATTTTTTTTTTTTTTTTTCAAAATGGCTTCCAACTCGGGAAACTCGGGCTCTGGCAGCCTGGGACTACTGTAATAACTCGGGAAACTCGGGCCTTGGCAGTCAATAAACAGATTATTAGATGTACAAATATTTATACATACAATCGTAATTTTCTGGAGCTCATTCCGTGCCTGCTTGTTCCCAGGTTCCAGTTTCAACACCTCCTGGAAATCTGTCAAACAAAATCGACATTTACAAAAGATGGTGACTACACTGTAAAATCCTTAGGGTTAATTTATTCGGTACTAATGCAACCAAATGAACCCGGTTACATTTGTACCCTAGTCAGAATTTGCATGAATTTGCATGCAACAATGTTCTCAATAAGTGTTAGCAGACTCTCTGGATAAAGAGTCTGCTAAATGCCTAAATTGTAAATTGTGTTACATTACGTGCAGACTTTCTGTTTCCATTAAAAACAAGTGAATGTAAGTAGCAGTGTATCTTAAAGCTATACTGTGTAAGTTGCTCAACTAGTGGTCTGTAGCAGTATAGCAAACCGCGATCGCGTCTGCTTTTTTCTGCCGTTTTTCGCCGCGGACCGGGCTTTCAGACCACCGCGTCCGCCCCGCCTCGCCGAGACGCATCCATAGAGGTCTCTCGTGTCCCTCTACGAGCAGCGGTTGGGGAGTTACATGCTAGACTTCTAGACCAGCGTAAACAAAGCTGTTGAAGCAAGCCATTTCCTGAAGAGACGCAAGATGCACTGTAATTGGCCGGTAGTGTATCATGTGTGTATGATCCGCAATGTGATTGGCCAACGTATACACAACGTATACGGATGATGCAAATTACGTCATTTTTCCGCGAAATCCGGTCCCCGGACAGGATCATAGAAAACATATAAAGAGAAGGCTTTAGAAGCTGAAAATAACGGAGTGGGTGTTCTAAAACTTTAGCGATTTAACAGTTAGGACAATTTTAAGATTTGTTTTATAAAAAAAGTTACATGGTATAACTTTAATGGCTGATGTCATATGCAGTACCTTCTTTGGCCTCTAGGAGCCTGCCTAGAGCAACTCTTGCTGTTGCTCTGCGGGCAAATGCCTTGGAATAGGTTCTGTCCAGGGATATTGCTTTACTGCAGTCCTCCTCCGCCTCCTTATACCTGGGAGACACAAAGGAACACAACATATCAGTCAATCAAGTTTATAATAGTCACCTTTGGACTAGAACTACTAAAGGTTCATCACCAGACAGCGATTTCCAGTACTCATCTGACATTCCAGCCATTCTACACAGCAACATTAAATGTTGCTCCCCCCAAGAACAAGGTAAAAACAAAAAAGAATGAGACATAATATAACAACTAAAATCCCTGAGTGCAAGATAAACGTGCATAAAAACAGAATACGTTAATAAGAACAATACATATAAATACTGTTTAATATATGTTATTTGACAGCAAAGGCAGCAGAGGGGATGATATGATATGAAGCAAAGGGCCGTGGGTCAGATTCAAACCTGTCCAGCTGAGGGAAAGTATTCATAAGGTAAGTGCTCTACTAGATGAGCTTCTGGGTGGCCCCGTCGGTTTTGCTGTTCTGATGCCGCAGGAGAGATAAACTCCAGAGAAGAGAATAGATTTTGGCATCGTTTCAGACACACAGAACGCCTGAAAATAAATGTGAGAGAGACGGACAGGACACATCTTTAGGTAACAGTTCTAACCTCTCCAGCTTGAGATTGGCCATGGCTCGATTGGCAGGTAAGAGAGCATTGGTGGCGTCTGCATCCATGCCTCTGCTGTAGCACTCTATTGCTGCCTCGTACTTTCCCTCTTTGAAATAGGCATTCCCCTGAAAGCAAAATGGAATACCTATGAAAACTGTCACCGAAAAATAAAAATGGTTTTAGAGAAACAGCATGGGTTTGCTTTGCTCTGGAAGCTAAAAGTGGTGTATGGAAACCGTACCCTGTCTTTCTGTACTACTGCTTCCTGGCGTTTCTGCTGGTCCACCATTAGGCTCTGATATTCGGGGTCGACTGCTGGGGCCTCCACGGGTTGTGCGACTTGACTTGGACATTTGACACCAATCAAGGTCTGAGGAGAATGGGGTGGAGTCGAGTGTAATTTAGCAGTCATCTATCATGATCCTAAAAGCCGTCCTCTTGTGAGTAGTGATGGGCAATCCCGTTCATTTCAGTGAACGGATCATTTCGTTCACGTTCACGGTAATGATCCGTTCAAATGATTCGTTCATAGTGCGATCGTCCCGTGAAAAACACAATCGCGGGAGCGTTTTTATTACGTATTACGAGTACAGCTCGCCGCCGGGAATCGTTAACGAGTCATGCTAATGATTCGATTCTTATGAACGAATCACTCATGAACGACACATCACTACTTGTGAGGTGGTGACATTCAGTTGAATTACCCCTCTGCAAGCAAGCAGCAAGCTCGGAGAACAAGAAGAAGTAAGCAAGCGTAAGACAGACAGAATAGATGTGGTACAAACAGTATGCTGGACATAATTATGTGGTAAGGAGAAAAGTACATAAAAAATACATCTATATGATTACACAGCTTAAGAGAGATTACGTATAGTAAGATATTATGTACAGATTCTGGAATGGGTCAAGCCTCGTGCATATATTACAATAGGGTTAGTAGAGAGTCGGGAGAGAACGGTAGCAGAGATCAAACTGCAAGACAGTGTCACAGAACTCACTTTTATTTTCTTCACTTCATTCTGAGCTTCCAGGTTTCCAGGATCAAGCTTAAGAACCATCTCATAATCTGTGTGTGTAAAGACATTCATATCATTAAGTAGTTATTAATAGACCACCATAAGTATCTCTTGTTGTAAAAGTATCTCTTTACACATATTTACCTTCTAAGGCAGTTTCATAATTTTGCAGGGCGACTCGTGTTGCACCTCTTCGTGCAAACGCTTTCAAGTACTTGCTGTCCAATGCAATCGCCAAGTTGCAGTCTGACTCAGCAACAGCATACCTAGAGCATACAAAATTCTCACCACCGACTCATAGGATAAAAGCCTGACTGAGTACACACATTCTCTCTGTACATTCTTTGCCTTTCAGTTCCATGCTGTATATGCTCAGGATGTAAGCATCGCATCCTTATAGACAGAAATAAAGACAGGAGGCTATGCGAACATGGCAGAACGCAGCTGTCAAGGAGGTAAATGTCTTACTTTTTTTGTCTGTAGAAGCAGGCAGCACGGTTTGTTGGAAGAATGGGATTATAAGGGTCAGCAATCATCCCCTTGGAGTAGCACTCCATAGCATCCTCATATTTCCCTTCTTTGAAAAGCTTGTTACCCTTGGGAAAAATGTGTAATATAATTTAGTTTGATGAAGAGTACAAAACATGTGTAATCTATTTTTTTTTGTTTGATGGAGAATAGTATCACTACTGTACGTTATATACGATATATTGACGTTGATAATGTGACAATATTATGATAACCAAAGTCCTAGGCCCAAATCCCAAAATATCAATTTATCATATCATGATGGCATTATTACATCAATCTATCACCCAGTTCTAATTAGCATATAGAGTAAATGTATTCTCAAGAAGTGCAGACAGTCAAACACTTGATACCTTTTCCTTCTCAGACAGAGCCTTCTCCTGATCGACGGTGGTTTCCTCCGAGTCAGAGTCATTTGATTCCCCAGGGCTATCTTCCTTATCCATATCCATCACTTCCAACGCCTTGTTCTGCAACCAGTAAAAAGCCTGTGGTCAATTTGTCCATCCTCTCTTAGTTTTGCACATTTATAAATTATTTAATCACTTACCACGTCAAATTTATCCCATGAGCTATAGTCATAGGACTTTATTCTTGACGTTTGCTTGGATTCGGCCGTCTTTATATCACCGTTGCTCACAGACTTCTTCTTCGCAGTTTTCTTCTTTTTGTAATCCTTGTTACGCACAGGGGGGAGATCTTTCTACAATAAAGGTATGGAATGCTGTTTTAACTTAGGTTAACGAAAACTAAATTGTATGTTAATATCTCCTGAATATGGATGGTGGCTGGAAGCCTGGAACATACCTGAATTTCTCCAAGGTTTCCTGTTCTCAGCTGCTCATCTTTCTTCTTTATATCAGTTTCCCAACCGCCCAGTTCTCTCATGAAGTCATGTACATCCTCTGCATTCTGTCGCATTTGAAGTTGTAACTCAACAGTTT